>NW_006399796.1:11204319-11221022 GCF_000299155.1 Elephantulus edwardii | reverse complement strand
TTTTCTATTTTGAGATTAATCCATTTTGGGGATCAAAAGATACCCTAGTGTCAAACATTCTATAGATCTTTCTCCTAAGACATAAACAAGACAATGAGAAACAGGAAAATATTTCAGAATCAGGAAAACCATCACATTAGGGGTATTTAACTCTCATTTATACCTTAAAAAAAATTTTTTTTTGGTCTAACTCTGGCTGTCATGAGGCAGAATTCTCCTAATAATAGCTAATAATCTCCCATTTGCACCCACTTCTATTTGTGAAAGTTAATTTAGAGAATTAGGAATTTTTCAATCAGAGAATATTTTATAATTTAATTGTAGAAGAAAGAGGAGAAGGGACAGGAAACTAAAGGTGTACGTACTCCAGCACAATTTGTATTCTGCTTCCTTTGTCTCATTAAAATTTTTCATCCCAGAAATTATTTTTAAATTTTATATTAATTTTAACTAGAGTTTACAGAAAGATCGCATCATTTACTGATTTTGGAATACTATTGTAGGTGGACTACTGAAGTGAACAAAAGACTTTGTTTGCAATGTGTGGTGTTGCTATGTGCTGTCTAATCACTTGTGACTCATACTGACCCTATGTACAAAAGCCTGAAGTACAAAATGATATCAAAGTACTTTTAGTCCAAAAGTGCTGAAGCCTGCCCTGTCCTGAGCCAGTCTCACTGACTCCAACACAATTTTGTTCTAGTCACTGTATGAATCCATTTCATCTAGGGTCTTCCTCTCCTGCACTGCCCCTCCACCCTTCTGAGCATACTTCTCCAAGGATCGGTCCCTCCTGGCCACATGCCCAACGTATGTGAGACAAAGCTCCAAAATCCTAGCCTCTCTAAAACAGACCTATTTGTTTTCTTGGCCATCCATGGTATGTTCAAGACTCTTCTCCAGCACCACAACTCAAAGACATTAATTCTTCTTGGAACTGACATCAGTTCATCCTTAGTCTTATCCAGCTCTCTGATGCATAGCAAGTAATTGTGAAGACCATGGACTGGATCAGGCACAACTAAGTCTCTAGACTGACATTGTTGCTTCTCAGTACTGTGGAGAGGTCCCTGACAGCAGATTTACCTAATGCAACTCATCTATACAACTTTAAATTAAAAGCTTCCAGAGACTGGTTCTCAGAGAACATTGGTGGCAGAGTGTGAGAAGCTGTACTACTAACCTAAAGGAACATGGTTCAAATCTACCAGAGAAAGATGGGCAATTTCCTCCTGTGTAATTTGCTACCTTTGAATATCCGCTGACGGGTCAAATGAGTTGGTGCCAACTTGATGGTACATTTTGACACAACAATAAAAGATTGATTCTGGAGTTTCCTCCACCTGGATGCTTGGTGATTGGAACAATGACTTATGGAAATCATGGACCATAGACAAACTTCTTGTAAGACCTTAGAAGCCTGAGTAAACTCCTAGTAAGACCCAAAGGTGAATTGTCACCTCTAGGCAGTTGTAATTTGTTTTCAATTCAACTCTTCCAGAAGTTAAAATCAGTGGTTTACTTGTCAGAAAGGTCTCATGATATTTGTACCTATGCCAAGAATCAAAATGACATTAGGGCCCTGCTTTCACACTTTAGCCTGCTGCAAGCCGAGTGCTTTAGATTTTAAGCTCTAAAACAATTCTAATGTTGAAAGTCTTAGACACTAAATCTAGGAGGTTTTGTTCCTGTCAAATTCACTTAGAGCTGTTTGTTTCTTCGTGAATCTGGTGATTTTTATGCCGAATTCCTGTATGATTGAGCTTAATCTGTAGAAGTCATGTAAGCATAAATTGGAGGTATTTTCTGTCAGATTTACCTAGGACCTCTTGAGTGCTATTGGAAGATTCATGCTAATAAATATTTCTCTGATTTGACTTCTCGAGCTTGCAGCAAAATATATCCCCAATTCCTGTACAAAGGTTGGAATTTAACTCCAGGTTAACTCCAGGTTTTGTATTCTTATTGTTCACCCCTCCAGTGTCCGTTTCAGTATGCTTGTCCATTTCAATTTCTTTTTGTCTCCTTAAAAAAAATTCTTGTGCTTTCCCATGATCCTAACATAGCATAAAAGTGCTGCTGTTGTTTTTACAGTTTGTTCAGGATCAGATTATCCTTTGCTTTCTGTATTGCCCAAGTTGGCTACTTCAGATGTGTTTCACTTGGAACAGTCAAAAAATGGTTCTCAATTTCTGTATTCTCATTAATATCTCTACAGGGAATGTTTGTGTTCTTGAGGGCTTGGAATCTGGTGGGAGAAAAGGACACATGTAACCAGGAATTATTTTACAAGACAAGTCTGAAAGAAACTAGAGACACAACGGTGGAGAATAGCAGAGGCTGAGGAGTGAGGACTTCACTCTCATTGGGATAAGACATGAATTGTGCAGCTCTGAGCACCAAGCTCAGCATTGAATATAAGTTTCCATTTCATAGCAGGCCAAGGGTGTGCAGCTGGGCAGGAGTTAAATCAAGTCTCTTTCAAGTTAAGAGTGACTGATGTGTCAGGCACCAGCTTACTGCAGAAATCTGAGGAAACATTTCAGACAGCCCAGACTAGTCTTCTAGTCACAAACCTCCACTTGTACTAGGAAATTATTTAGAAGGTGCAGAGCTGAGAAGAGGTGGAATGTATTTAGGCATTTCAAATATTTCCCAGAAAGAAATAGTCAATCCTTTTCCTGCTATTAAAGGGAACTTCTGAAATGATTACTGTTTGTCTACTGGTGTTTTTCATTATAACTCTATTTTAAGAGGGTTGTAACTAGACTGTAAAAATTCCCTCTGGGTGAAGACTTGGCATACCAGAATGCTCCTTTGAATAATGCCTGCCTTTTTAATTTTTTTTTCTAACAGATTTGGTTTACATTAGAGAAACTCTTTGAAAGTCAAAAGAAGGTAACAAGCTCATAGTATTGGAGATAATTGATTCTTCCTCTAGATGTTTGCTCTTTGTACTGCGTTAAAGTTAAAAAGCATAGCAAAGCAAACAAACAAAAAAGAAGAATCAGACTTGTCACCCTAATATGTAGGACAAACACGCAACTTTACAAAAAGAAGTATGGAAAGCCTACAAATATCAAAGTATATAATATCTACTGAAGAAATAAGAGTGCCTTAAAAAAAAAATAAAACCAGATGTAATTGTTAAGATTCCAAATGCCTAAAGTATAACCCAATGCGTAGAACTAGCATAGAAATAGGCGGTAGGGCTTTTCCCCACTGGGGTAGATGGTCTCTGATGAGATTTAACATAGAGAAAAGATCTGGTTATTTGTTGTTCATTTTGGGTCATTATGAGTCATAGTTAACTCAATGCTGCCTAATGACTAAAAAGATAATGAATTACACTCTAAAAGCCTCTGGAGATAATCAGGTGAATCCATGTATTTAATATTAAGCAATACATGTTTGACATTAAAGAGAATAGAAGGAGACTCCAAGAAACCCACAAATATTTTGCACTTAATGGCCAATCACATGCTATCAGAAGTATTTGAAACAGGCTGAAGTCTTTGCATTCTTGGTAGCCTCAGTTCTCACAGGCTTCTCTTCTTTCAGGGCTGAAGAAGGTAAAGCTAGATTAACGATATGCAATCTACAATGCGTGAAACAACTTCATCAAGTACTCAAACACATACACTGGAAGCACCATTGAAGGAAGAGATGACTGTACTTGGCCATTTTAAGAATTGTCAAAGACACATTTGACGTTGTTGTTGTTGTTAGGTGCCGTGAAGTCACCTGAGACCCATATAGCATTTAATGAGCTCTAATGGCCTAGTGGTAAGAATCTGCGCTGCAATCCAGAAGGCATGCTGTCCACATCCACCAGCTGCTCCACAGCAGGATGGGCAATCTCCTCCCATGCAATTACTGACACTTAAAAACCGCTGGAGGGCCAGCTATGTGTAATTATTACTTGATTAGCAAATAACAAAAACATACCAATTTTGTTAACATTCAAAAAATTTCAAATTAATAATCTAAATTTTAATTTCAAGAAATTGAAAAAAGGTGAACAAAATAAACCCAAAAGCAGGTAGAAAGAATGAATCAATAATGATAAAGAAATCTGTGAAATAAAAAACACACCAAAACCAGTCCCAAAAAAACTGTAAAACAAAAAGTAAAATCAAAAGACCTGGCCAGTTCTTTCAAGACCAATAAATAAGACAATTCTCAAGCAAAACTGACAATCTCCCTTCTTCACGCATAAATAATAAAGATTGAGAGGGAACAAATACTGCCCTTCCTGAACCACTCATCTTAGGTTTGTAGCATAGCTCCTTAACCACTTTGCCACTGCAACTTCTTGGAAGTTGTTTTAGACTTTTGTGCCTCTATGTTTGATTGAGTTCTTTGCTTTTACAGGTGGAGACAGTGATTGTGAGGAAACTAGGTCTTTAAGATATGTCTTAATGCAGTATTGCCATTCTATAGGACCTACAAGCAATAATGACTGCAGAAGCTGATTATAATTTCAGTCTGAATCATACTCAATGTTTTTACATCTACAGGGCAGGTAAAGATGCCTTTAATATGCCACAATATTCTATTAAAATGGGCTTTGAGATGTACCCGGTGTTTCTGTCAAAATGAAGAAAAGGTAAGCAGAAAAAGAGTTTAAAGAACAAGTCTTTTTCTTCTTTGACATGAAAGATGCTACATGGATTTCTAAATTATACAAATATTATTCTTTTCCTCTCATAGGTTTTTACAGATCTTGAAAGGACTAATAAAAGTTGAAGTTGAGGACAATTTGATGGATAACCAGAGGTACTCTAAGAAATCATACCTAAGAGCATTCACACAAAATGCTGCCCCAGAATGGTTGGTCTTCTTGCATTTTGGTGGGAAGGCTGGTTCTGACTTGATGCATACAACAACGTGAAATCATGTGTACTGCCTCCTCTGATCCAGTAAACCTTCTCTGATATCAGAAACACCCTTTCTACACTGCCTCCATCCCTCCTTGCCTTGCTTCTACTCAGCCAAGCCCATGATAAAACATTCCTTTCCTGACATCATAGATTTTACCATAAACAGCTGGGACATAGGCTAAGAAGAGATTTTTTTTAAATGATATATTAAACTTGATTTTTCATTTTTTAAAAAATGTCTTTTTAAATAATAACATATATCTAAAGCAAGAACATCTTGAACTTTTTAATATCTAGGTACACGTCTAAAACATAACACAACAATTTCGAAAAGCTTTTCATCTTTTTTTGTTATTTCTTATCAGATTCACAACATACATTGTACATTGAAATCATAATAAAAGCACTCACATCACGTCAGGATTCATACATTGGGGTGGATAGTGTTAGCCACAAGGACTTCCTGTCACTCTGCTGCAAGATGCCAAGTCTTACAGGTATCACTTTCCCTGTATCTGCTTAAAGATGCAGCCCAGCCGAGGCACACTCACATACAGGCCTGCAACAGACCATTGCCTGCTGGGTCAAGGGGCTGCCATTCCAGTGTGGTCCAGACTGTCCTCCTACCTGGAGTACTAGACCACTGGGCTACCACCTGGGGACTGCTGTCCAGCAGCACGGAGACCACCCTGCTGCTACCTTGCTGTCCTGAGGCAGGAGCACCAATATCATAGATACTTGGGCCTTGAATAAAATATTAGAATCATGTGGGATGACATCAAAGGGAACAGCATATGTATGATTGGAATTCCAGAACATGGGAGTGGCAAGGAAGTCACTGAGAAAGTTGTGGAAGAAGTACTAGAAGAAAACTAACCTGGCATTTTGAAGAATGGGGAAATACACATTTAAGAAGCTCAGTGAACACCAAATAGAGTAGACCCCAAAAAGAAAAACATCAATATATATAGTCAAATTCTCCAAATTAAATGATAAGGAGAGGATACTAAAAGCAGTGTGAGAAAAACAAAGAGTCGCCTACAAAAGGAAAACAATTAGATTAAGTACTAGATTAAGTTCTGATTTCTCAGTAGAAATTATTACAACTAGAAAACAATGGGATGGGATATACAAAAAATTGAAAGAAAATAATTGTGAGCCAAGGGTCTTATACCCACCAAAGCTCTCCAAAAATGTGAAGGAGAAATTAGATCCTTTAAAGAAAAGAAGGAACTTAAGGAATTTGTGAAAACAAGACCAAAACTACAAGAAACTTTAAGTAAGTCTTGCACACAAAGACTCCAAAGGAAAGTGAATGAACCATAGCAACAAGAAACAACAGAAAAAGAAACACAGCAAAATGGCAATGGAAAAACCTGGACTGACAATAATCACACTTAATGTGAATGGACTAAAAGCATCAATTAAAAGAAAAAGAGTAGTAGAAAGGATAAAAAAACCCCACACAACAAAAAACAAACTCATCAATATTTTGCCTACAAGAGGCATATCTAAAAAAAAATGGAGAGGAAGACAGACTCAAGTATCAAAGGCTGGAAAAAAAAATTATACCAAGCAAATAACAACCACAAAAAAACAGGAGTGGTAATACTAATCTCTGATAAAACAGACTTCAGAATGAAGACCACCATAAAAGATAAGTATAGGCATTGTTGTTGTTGTTGTTGTTGTTATGAGCCGTCGAGTCGCTTGCGACTCATAGCAACCCTATGTACAATAGCCCTAAACTCTGCTCTGTTCTGTGCCAAATGCACTGTCTCAGATATACCCATCCTGATTACCCCAGTCACTGAACAATCCACCTCATAGAGGACCTTCCCCTCCTGCGCTGTCCCTCCACCCTCCCAAGCATGATGCCCCTCTCCAAGGACCAGTCCCTCCTTACATGTCCAAAGTATGTTACATGGAGCCTCAGAATCCTTGCCTCCAAGGAGCCTCCTAGTTTAACCCTTTCCAGGATGAATCTGCTTGTTCTCCTAGCAGTCCGTGGTATCTCTTCTCCAGCACTGTATACTGATTAAATTCACACTAGATCAAGAAGACATAACCTTGGTCACTATTTATGTACCAAATAATAGACCTGCAAAATACATAAAACAATTATTAACAGAATTGAAGAGATAGCATATTGGTTTCAGTTGACAGCTGCAATCTCCTCTCCAACCATCATGACACTGCCTATTGGTTCAGTCGTAAGAATCTTTGTTTTTCTAACATTGAGATTCAAACCATACTGAAGGCTGTATTCCTTGTTCTTCACAACAGGTGCTTCAAGTTCTCTTCACTTTCAGCAAGCAAGGTTGTGTCATCTGCATAATTCAGGTTATTGATGAATCTCCCTCCAATCCTAATGCTACATTCCTCCTCGTAGAGTCCAGCTTCTTGGATAATTTGCTCAGCATACACATTGAATAGGTTTTCAGAAAGAATATAACCCTGGAACATTCCCTTCCCAATTCAAAACCACGTAGTGCTCCCTGTTCTATTCATAACAGCCTCCTGGTCTAGGTATTGGTTCTGCATAAACACAATTAAGTACTCTGGGTTTCACACTTTCTCAATGTCATTCACAACTTGTTATGATCCACAAAATCAAATGCCTTTGCACAGTCAATAATACACAAGTAGACATTCTTCTAGCATTCCTTACTTTCAACCAGGATCCGTTTGACATCAGCAATGATATCCTGCTTGAGCTTGTGGCAGTTCCCTATTTATGTACTGTACTAGCCATTTAAAAATTATCTTCAGCAATATTTTGTTTGCACGTGACATCAACGATATTGTTCGATCATTTCCACATTCAGTTTATCACCTTTCTTGGGAATACGAACAAATATGGACCTTTTCCAATCCACTGGTCAGACAACTGTCCACCAAATGTCCTGGCATAGACTGGACATTTAATAATTAATTAATAATTAACAATTAATAAAAGTTGGTCAGTTGGTATCCCATTGATTCCTGGGGCCTTATTTTTTGCCAACACCTTCAATACTGCTTCCACTTCTTCCTTCATTACAATTGGCTCCTGTTTATATGGTACTTTCTGAAATTTTTCAGTGTCAATCAATTCTTTCTGGTACAGTACATCTTGGAGAGGGTATAGATGAAGTGCTCTTTGGAGGCAAAAATTATGAGGCTTCTCCTCTTATACTCTGGGCATGTTGCTAGGAGGTACTGTTCCTTGGAGAAGAACATGATGCTGGGAAGGGTGGAGGGTTGGTAAAGAAAAAGAAAACCCTCCACCAAGTGGATTGACATGGTGACTGCTGCAATGGGATCTAGTGTATCAGGAAGTATGAGGATGGTGAAGGATAGAACAGGGTTCAAATATTTTGTTCATAGGGTCACTATGAGTCATACTTGACTTGATGGCACCTAACAACAACAGCAATAGTGGTAGGAGGCTTCAACACACCACTATCACTAAAGGATAGATCAATTGAAAAGAAAATAAAGATGCAGAAGATCTAAGGTATACAATTAACCAACTTGATCTTGTGGATATATTCAGGGTATTACACCCAATGAAAATTAAATTAGTTTTCTTCTCAAGTGGTCCTTGACTGCATACGTCTCCTGATTTCCTGACTGCTGATATAAAAGGATTGTGGATTCAAGTAAGATGAAATAATTGACAACTTCAATCTTTTCTCCATCTATCATGATGTTTCCTGTTGATCCAGTGGTAAGAATTTTTGTTTTGTTAATTCACTTAACAATGATGTTCAAGAGGCTACCATGTGGAGATGAAGCTTTTGTGGTGTAGTTGGGGGAGGAGTTGTGCTACTCATCCAAAAGTAGTCCAACTCCCTCTCTGGTGGTTCCAATGTACCTCTCCCTCTCTAGGAATAAAGATTGACAGTCTCCTCCTTATGAAATTTACAACCTTTCAAAACATGCTAGAAGGTAAGTTATGAGTCTAATGAGTTTAGTTAACATTTAAGGGAAACAATTTCATATTACACCTTTGAACTGTGGTGTTGGAGAAGAGCACTGAACATCCCATAGATAGACAAGAGAACAAACAGATATGTATTGGAGAGGGTGCAGCCAGAGTGCTCTTTGGAGGCAAGAATGATGAGGTTTCACTTCACATACTTTTGAGAATGTTGCTAGGAAGGGCTATTCCTTGGAGCAAGACATAATGCTGGTAAGGGTGGAGTGTCAGGAAAAGAGGAGAGAAAGACCCTCAATCAGGTGGATTGACATGGTGACTGTTGCAATGGGCTCTTGTGTGTCAGGAAGTGTGAGTATAGCACATGACAGAACAGGGTCAGAGCTTTTGTTCATAGAGTTTTTGTTAGTTGTACTTGACTCGACTGCACATAACAACAGCAACATTTTATCTTTGAGAAGAAAAAAAATTTCCAGCCCATTTCCCAGAATATAAGTTCTATGAGGGCAAATAAATATATACACTCCTCATTTAATCTACAGTTAGGTTCTAAACAACATGTCATATGTAATCAACATTATGCAAGAGCCAATGGGGTGCCCCATGTAGGTACTCATGCTCACTCCATTGTTGATCACTGGTCATTGGGTGACCTCATCTCAGGACACAACGTGTCAGAGTGGAACTCCTTAACTATACCTTCCCCATTCCCATGGAGCCTGTAGGGGTTGACGCTGATGTTGAGGTGGTGTTTGTGGAGTGTTGACCACATCACTCTGCCATACCTGTTTACTTCCTTGTTCCGATTGCAAGCTACCCGCCTCATAAAAGGAACTCCACTCATTCATCATCTTCTCTAACCCTGGAGTCTGGAGCATTCCCATTTCACTCTCAACTCTTTCCATAGCATTTTTGGGCCTCTGCCCACCCTCTCCTTATCCTGGTGTTTTTGAGTCTTTTTGCGTTGTCCATATTCTTCATAGGCAGACCAAGATGTAAAGGATGAAAAAATTCCTCATGTGGCCTGATAATTGCCAGGGCCTCTGGTGGATTGTTCAGGGGTGGCTTATAAACACCCCAGGCTTTGCTGTGACCTTGTGCACTATCTCGCCCATCAGAGACACTGCCTGAGAATTTTGTCAAAGTTATTATAAATGCAATATGTCAGGAACAAAATAATCTGTAAGTAAAGAGTAGAGAATGCCTTGTCAGCCTTGTTGATCACATTATCGCTGGCACACTATCTACCACACTGCAGATGCAAACCAGTCAGTTGCTATGGAGAAAAATGTTGGATAAAACACACTATCTGGCATCAAAAGGGCTGAATTGCTCAGTATTTCTTAAGCTCAAGGAACTGAAGAACAAATTCAAACCTCGAGTTGCTGTAATCAAGGATGCTTTAGGCAGAATATTAAATGAGCCAGGAAGTATTAAAAGAACATGGAAAGAATATACTGAGTCACTGTATTGAAAGGAATTGGTAGACACAGAAGAATTTCATGAAACAACATATGAGCAAGAGCCTATGGTGATGAAGGAAGTAGTTTAGGCTGCTTTGAAGGAAATAGCAAAAAATAAGGCCCAGGAATAGATGGTATATCAATTGACATATTTCACTCAACAGATATTTCCCTGGATGTGCTCACCAAGTTGTGCCAAGAAATCTGGAGAACAACTACTTGGCCAACTGACTGGAAGAGATCTATATTTGTTCCCATCCCAAAGAAGGGTGACCTAATAGAGTGTGGAAACTCTAGAACAATATCATTAATTTCACACGCAAGCAAGATTCTACTGAAGATTATCCAAAAATGACTGGAACAGCACATAGGCAGAGAACTACCAGAAGTCCAGGCTGGGTTTAGAAGGGGCCGTGGTACTAGGGATATTGTAGCTGATGTTAGATGGATCTTTGCTGAAAGCAGGGAATACCAGAGGAATGTCTATCTGTGTTTCCTTGACTATGCAAAGGAGTTTGACTGTGTGGATCATAACAAACTGTGGCTGACTCTGAGAAGAATGGGAATCCCAGAACACTTGATCATGCTAATGTAAAACCTATACTTGGACCAAGAGGCAGCCGTTAAAACAGAGCAAGGAAACACTGCATGGTACATAATTGGGAAGGGTGTACGCCAGGGATGTGTCCTGTCTCCATACTTTTTCAACCTGTATGCAGAATGGATTATCTGGTAGGCTGGGCTCTATGAGGAGAAATATGGGGTCAAGATTGGTGGAAGATCTATCAACAATCTGCGTTTTGCAGATGATACAACCCTGCTTGCTGAAACTGAGGAGGACCTGAAGCGCTTGCTGCAGAGTGTCAAGGACTGTAGCCTTCAATATGGATTGAGGCTCAATGTCAAGAAGACAAAGATTCTCACCACTGGGCCAAATGGTTGCATCAGGATGGATGGTGAAGAGATTGAGATTATTCACAGCTATAGCTTGCTTGGCTCCACAGTCAACACTCCTGGCACCAGTAGCCAGGAAATTAAAAGACATACTGTTATGAGAAAGTCTGTTGTTAGGAACCTTTCCAAAGTTCTGAAGAGCAATGGTGACTCTCTGGAGACTAAAGTGCATCTGATACAGGCCATGGTCTTTGCAATCACTTGTTATGCATCAGAGAGTTGGACAATGACTAAGGAGGATAAAAGGAGAATTGATGCCTTTGAGCTGTGGTGCTGGAGAAGAGTATTGAATGTACCATTTACTGCCAAGAAAACAGACAGATTCATCCGTGAGAGAGTTAAACCAGGCTGCTCCTTGGAGGCAAGGATTCTGAGGCTTCATCTAACATACTTTGGACATGTTGTAACGAGGGACCGGTCCTTGGAGAGGGACATCATGCTTGGGAAGGTGGAGTGATGGCACAGGAGTTGAAGACCCTCTATGAGGTGGATTGATTAAGTGATTGGGATAATCGGGATGGGTGTGTCAGGGGCAGTGTGATTGGTGCAGGATAGAGCAGGGTTTAGGGCTGTTGTACATAGGGTCACTCGCAAGCACCTCGATAACACATAACAACAACAGCAAAAACATCTTGACATCATGATGTACATTTTCCAAAGGTCATGATAATTGAAAAAAAGTGATTCTATTTATAGAGTGAAAAAGAAAGACAATAGGTATTTCATAACTCCATACGAACCACATGAGACCAATGAAATGAAAGACTTCCTAAAGGCATGAATTAACTATGTAGAAAGTCTAATGTAATTAGAATTCACCATTAATCAGGCATCTTATTTCCATCTTATTTACCTGATCAGAGCATCACAGGTAACAATATTTTAGTCTTTGATATAAGCTTAAATCACTCAAACTGATGGATTTCATCAGAACATTTATACTCGTTTATGGAGAATACTTCATGTTATCTCCCTTATGTGGTTGCTAATATTTTGCTGTCAATATGGTTAGGCCATGGTGCTTAGTTGTTTGGTAAAACACTACTACTATATTGTTGCTGTGTTCCATCGAATCAGAACTGACTCATAGCTGACCTCCAGCAAGTTTTCAGAGGCAGTTAATCTCACAAGAGGAGATTGCCCGTCCTTCTCCAGTGGAGCAGCTGGTGGCCTCAAACCATGTGCCTTCGACATCGCAGTGCAGCTCCTTGACACTAAGCCACCAAAGCTCAATCAAAGATACTTTTTAAAATAAAATGTTTTATTTTAATTGTGATTTTAACAAAAGTTGAAGAAAAGTTGCATTTTCATCTATTCTTTTCTCCCCTGCCCTCCTCCCCAGCTCACTTTTTTAAAAAAAATATGGTTGCTTAGTGGAGTGTACTGGGGGTGGAGGATTGTATACCAGTGAAAGAATTTTTCTTTTACTTTTCAAAGATAAAAGCAAACTGGGGGGGAGGTGTGGGCAGGGAGAAAATGCAACAATGAATGAATGGAAATCCAAAATCTCTGTAAACGTTAATTAAAATGAATAAAATAAAATTTTTTAAAATATTCATTCATTATTGTACAATTATCCCCTGACCCCCAGTTCTCTTTGCAATGTGAGCTCTTATTCTGTGTGGTTGTCACATGTATAATACCATGTATAATATGATTAATATATTCTTTTTAAACTGTTCTTAACCTTCAACTGTTCGAGTGCAGTGTTTATTATCTATCCACTCTTACCCTATTCTTCTCCCAACCCACAATGTCAGTCCTACTTTATAATAGAATTACTATACATTATTTGCCCTTTTGTAACTTCCACTCAGTGTAATGTCCTCCAAGGTCATCCATATTGTGTGATGCTTTATGAGTTCATTGTTTTTCAGTACTATTCCGTTGTATGGATAAACCCTTGTTTTTCTATCCATTTGTTTTTTGATGGGCACTTGAGTTTCTTCCATCTCTTTGTTACTGTAAATAACATAGTAATAAACATGAGTGTACATACATATGTTTGGCTTCTCATTATGATTTCTTTAAGATAAATTCCCAGTAGTAGCATTGCTGGGTCTAATGGTATTACTATTTCAAATTGCCTTCCATAGTGGTTGCAGCAATTTACACTCCTACCATCCGTGAATAAGGGTTCCAATCTCTCCACGACTTCACTGCTATTTGTTTGGTGCTCTGTTGAACTTGGCTGTTGTGGCTGGATGAGATAATATCTCATAGCTGTTTTTATTTACATCTCTCTGAGAGCTAAGGATTTTGAATGTTTCTTCATGTGTTTGTCATCTGAATGACTTCTTGGTGAAGTGTCTATTCATACCCTGTGCCCATTTTTCTATGTTGTTGTTATGTGCCATCAAGCCCCCTGTGACTCATAAGAGACCCTATGTACAACAACGCTAAACCCTGTTCTATCCTGTGCCAAACTTACTGTCTCTGACACACATACCCCCATTACCCCAGTCACTGAATCAATCCATCTCTTCGAGGGTCTTCCTATCTTGTGCTGTCCCTACACCCACATAAGCACGATGTCCCTCTCCAAGGACTGGTCCCACGTTGGAACATGTCCACAGTATGTCAGATGAAGTTTGCCTCAAAGGAGCAGCCTGGTTTAACCCTCTCCAGGATGAACCTGTTCGTTCTCTTAGCAGTCCACGATATATTCAATACTCTTCTCCAAGACCACAGCTCAAAGTCATTAATTCTCCTTCTCTCATTCCTAGTCATTGCCTATCTCTGTAATGCATAGCAAGTGATTGCAAAGACCATGGCTGCTATCGGGTGCACCTTAGTTTACAGACTGACACTGTTGTTCTTCAGGACTTTGGAGAAGTCTCTGACAGCAGACTTTCCCAATGCAACTTGTCTTTTAATTTCCTGGTTGCTGATGCCAAGAGCGTTGATTGTGAAGTCAAGCAAACTAAAGCCATTAACAATCTCAATCTCTTCATTACCTATCATAATACTGCCAATTGACCCAGTAGTGAAAATCTTTGTTTTCTTGATGTTGAGCTTCAAACCATATTGAAGGCTCCAGTCCTTGACCCTCTGCAACAAGCGCTTCAGCTCCTCCTCCATTTCCACAAGCAGGGTTGTGTCATCTGCATAATGCAGATTGTTGATGAGTCTTCCTCCAATCCTGATGCCACATTTCTCCTCATAGAGCCCAGCCTCCCAGATGATCTGTTCTGCATATAGACTTGATAAGGTATTGAGATAGGACACATCCCTTGCAGACATCCTTCCTAATTTTGAACCATGCTGTGTTTCCTTGCTCTGTTCTGATGACTGCCTTCTGGTCCAAGTATAGGTTTCGCATAAGCATGATCAATTGTTCTGGGATTTCCATTCTTCTGAGTCAGCCACAGTTTGTTGTGGTCCACACAGTGAAACACCTTTGCATAGTTAGTGCAACACAGATATACATTCCTCTGGTACTCGCTGCTTTCAGCTAAGATCCATCTAAATATTAGCTATAATATTCCTAGTATCAAAGCTTTTTCTAAACCCAGTCTGCACTTCTGGCAATTCTCTGTTGATGTGCTGTTTTAGTCATTTTTGGATAATCTTCAGCAGAATCTTGTTTCCATGTGATAGAAGGTCCCATTCATCTATTTTGTTCTCTCCTGGTTGTGTAGGTTTTCATTATGCTTGGAAGACTGTTCATACTTTGGATTAGGGCTTTTAGAGTTCTTCCAAGCTTTTCTCTGATGAAGTTTATAGTCTTTGATTTTACTCGTAGGCCCTTGTTCCACCTTGTGTTGGTTTTTATACATGGTGTGAAGTATGGGTCTTGCTTTAGTTTTTTGCAGATGGTTTTCCAACATCATTTGTTAAAAAGGCTGTTGTTCCCTCACTTAACTGATTCTGTCTTCTTGTCAAAAATCAGTTGAGCATGGGTAGATGAGCTCATTTCTGGGTTGTCAATTCTATTCCATCAATCTATGTGGCTGTCACTATACCAATACTATGCTTCTTGACCACCATGGCTGTGTAGTAGAATTTTAAATCAGGGAGTATGATGCCTCTAACCTTGTTTCTCTTTTTCAGGAGTGCTATACTTATTCAAGGTCTCTTTCTATTCCAAATAAAATTGGAAATTGCCTTTTCTATCTTGTTGAAGAATGGAATTAGTATCTATTTTGGGATTGCATTGACCTTTTAGATTGTCTTTGGTAGAATTGTCAATATCACAATATTAAGCCTTCCTATCTATTGATAAAAAAAGGCCTTTGACGAAATCCTACACTCTTTCCAGATTAAAACACTCATCAAAATAGGAAGAGATGGGAATTTCCTCAACACAGTGAAAATTATATATGAAAACCTAAGAGCCAACATAATTTTCAATGAGAAGAATTTAAAGGCATTCCCTTTGGGAAGGGGATCTAGACAAGGATGGATGCCCATTATCATCTCACCTATTCAATATTGTATTGGAAGTCTTAATAATAGCAATCAGACAAGAGAAGGAGGTAAGAGGTAAAGAGGAGGTAACACTAGCTCTATATGCAGATGATATTATAGTATACTTAGAAAACCCTAAAGACTCAGTGAGAAAACTACTGGATATAGTAAACAAATTCAGCAAAATAGCAGGATACAAGGTCAATATATAAAAATCAGTTACATTTCTCTACAGTGACAACCAGTATTCATCACAATAGCTAATCACAAGATTAAATACTTGTGATCAAATCTAGGTAGAGACACCAAAGAACTATACAATGAAAATTATAAAACATTACCACAAGGAACAAAAAGAGACCTGGAGAAATGGAAGAATATACCATGCTCATGGATAGGAAGACAGATGATTAAATTGGTTGACCTCAAGTAAAGCAAATTCCTCTCATTGTGTGGTTGGAGCTCAACCAGCCAATTGAAGACTTTAAGAGCCAAAAGGGAGTGTTCTACCTCCAGACTCTAAACACTCAACTTCTGGGCTCATCTTGTTCACTTGACCCACAAATTTTGGTATGAAAGACTATAGGAGTCTCAAACATGTATTTGTTTGTATTTGCCAATCCTTCCTTACAGTTGTAGGATTCATTTTCCAAAATGTATCTCTCTCTAAATACATACTACTTCAATATATAATATATTGTCATTGTTATACATCCTTAGGTGTGCCTAAGTGTACAGCCTTCACAATTACTTGCTATACAACAGAAAGCTGGAAAATGACCAAGAATGATAGAAGAAGAATTATTGCCTTTAAGTTGTGGAGCTGGAGAAGAGTCTTGAACATACCATAAACAGCCAAGAAAACAAATAGATCTGCCTTAGAGAGGGTAAAATTAAGTTTCTCTTTGGAGGCTAGGATTCTGAAGCACCATATCAAATACTTTGGGCATGTGGCCAGGAGCGACTGAACTTTGGAGAGGAACATCATGCTCGGAACAGTGGAGGGACAATGCTGGACAGGAAGACCCCAGATGAGATGGATTGATACAGTAACTAGGCCTATGGGGGTAG
>NW_006399796.1:11193175-11202385 GCF_000299155.1 Elephantulus edwardii | reverse complement strand
TAAAATAATTTTTCTTTTACTTTTCAAAGAGAAGAGCGAATTGGGGGAAGGTAGGTGTGGGAAGGGAGAAAAGTGCAATAATGAATGAATGGAAATCCTCAGTCTCTGTATACTTTCATTAAAATGAGTAATAATAAAAAATTTAAAAAGAACATATGCTATGTTGTTGTTATGGGCCATTGAGACACTTGTGACCCATAGTGACCCTGTGTACAATAGCTCTAAACCCTGCTCTGTCTTGTGTCAAGGATTTGTCATTGTCCCTGACACCCCTCCTGCCATTACCCATGTCAATGAATCTCATTGAGGGTCTTCCTTGTTTTTGCTGTCCTGCCACTCTCCCAAGTATGATGTCCTTCCCCAAGGACTGGTCACTCCTTATGCAATATTTAACATATAATATGTACTGTTTCAATAAAGAATCATTATGACAACCTGCTACACATTGTACTCAAGATAAGAATGATTAAAATTAAGAGTAAAGAAACTAAAATGTTTAAGTTGGCTCACGTTTTTAATTTTTTGACACATTTGTCAAAGTTCCATTTGACTCCAGCAAATATTCTGAAAGGTGAAACTGTCATATGGTGATATAAAAAATAAACTTCAAAATTTTTCCCATTTTGCTTTTCTCAAAGTGAAGGATAATCTTATCACATAGTATCCTTGAGAATACTATTTAAAGGATGTGGTTGGTATTGGGGACATGAGAAGAAGGAGTAGTGAAAACTGGATTTGTATTATTGGGCCCTGAACAACTTATCTTTACTGTTACACACTTGAAGAAAATGATCCTGTCTCATTGGGTTATTTAGAGGATTTAATAAAGGTTGGGGAGTGCTTTGAATATGGTAAATACTCATACATACTCATAAAATGTTAGTATCTTGTTTTTGGACCAATTGAGGGAGGATATAAAGGAAGAGGAAGGAGCTCTGGTATTTTATAAATTCTAGATATAAGTCCCTTATATGAATGAAATGTCATTACCAAATACTTTTTCCCAGTCTGTGGTTTCCCTTTTTACCCTATTGGAGAAGTTTTTAGATGTGCATTTGGTTTTGATTCTGAGAAGGTCCCATTCATCTATTTTATCCTCTCCTGGTTGTAGATTTTTCAGGATGCTTGGAAGACTGTTTATGTTATGGATTAGGACTTCTACAATTCTTCCAAGCTTTTCTTTAATGACATTTATAGTCCTTGGTTTTAGTCCATGATCCATTTTGAGTTGATTTTTGTGTATGTAGTGAGGTGTGGATCTTGCTTGAGTTTTCTACAGGTAGTTTTCCAATTTTTCCAACACTGTTTGTTGAAAAGGTTGTTGTTTCTCCACTTAACTGATTTCATCTTTTTGTCAAAAATCGATTGATCATAGCTAGATGGGCTGATTTCTGGATATTGTATTCTATTCCTTTGATCTATGTGCCTGTCATTTTACTTGTACCATGCTGTCTTGACCACCACGGCAGTATAATAGGATTTGAAATCAGGGAGTGAGACACAAGATAAAGGTAAATAACCCAGTTGAAAAATGGGCACAGGATATGAACAGACACTTCACCAAAGAAGACATTCAGATGGCCAACAAATACATGAAGAATCCCTAGCTCTTAGAGAGATGCAAATCAAATCAACTATGAGATATCATCTCACCCCAGTAAGAATAGCAAAATTTAACAGAGCAGCAAACAACAAATGCTGGCGAGGTTGAGGAGAAACTGGGACCCTTATTCACTGCTTGTGGGAGTGTAAAATGGTGCAACCACTATGGAAGGCTGTATGGCACTTTCTCAAAAAGTTTCAAATAGAAATACCATTTGACCCAGCAATTCCTCTACTGAGAATATACCCTAATGAAACCATAACTGCCACCGAGGCAGATATAGGCACACCCATGTTTATTGCGGCTTTGTTCACAATAGCAAAGAGTTGGAAACAACCTAAATGCCCATCAACAAATGAATGGATAGAGAAGGTGTGGTATATTAACACAATGCAATACATTGAAAAACAAGGAACTCTGCAATATTATTCAAAATGGGTGACCATGGAGGACATTATGCTGAGTGAAATATCTCAGTCACAAAAGGACAAATACTGCATAGTTCCAATGTTGTAGAACAGGACTGACATCAGGGTTGTGTTGAGACTGAGAAAAATTGAATAAATTATGTATACTGCATGGAAACAGATGAAGGAGAGAACAGTTTAAAAGCAATATATGATTGGGTATTATGGTTATGACAAGAGTTCAGAATGAAGGTTTCATAGCGGCGTGTAAGGGGTGGAGCGGGTCATGGGGGGTATTGTATACCAATGAAGGAATTTTTCTTTTACTTTTCAAAGGGAAGAGCGAACTGGGGTGGGGGAGGGGTGGTCAGGGAGAAAAATGCAACATTGAATCTCTGTAAATGTTCATTAAAATTTTTTTTTAAAAAAAGGGAGGGGGAAGGAGAGAGCCTTCCAGGTGACTGTAAGGGAATCTATCCCTAAGTGACACTATCTCCTACTTGTGGAATGTTAAGGATATTATTTTTGTTGTGCTGAGTGTTACTGTACTGTGATGAGCCTTCATGATATTCCGGAAGGAAGATTTTGTTTATGGAACATAACTGTCTAAACAAAAGAAGCAAAGCTCTCCTTGGTGTGGGACATAGACCACAATGAAGATAGCAGTGCTGACAGGGGTTAGGAGACGACTCTGTTATCCATTCATTTAGTTACTTCATGCCTCTCTCCCTTTTTGGCATTTTGTCTTGGTCTACGTGCAAATGGTTGCCCAGGCGTGATTTTGTTGTTGTTGTTTTTGTTTTTAAATATTTTAAAAATATATTGCTACAAGAGTCTGTATTGTGACTGGAGCCCTTTTATCAAGTTAGACACAAAACAATAAGAAACAATATTCTCTGAGAGGCAGTGTTTAGCCTTTCCAACACTGAGGGTTTGACCTTGAGTTAGTTTCTGCAGTTGCTGTTAGTTTTACCGACTGCTTGTCATCGACTGTGGCAATTTTACGAATTCAGCATGAGGCAAAATTATGATGAAGCACATTTACCATGGATAGCAATTTATTATTATACTAAAACATATTTAAGGAGAAAAGTGACAGGAAGAGAGGTAGACAGAAGGTGCTGTGAATATCTGGGGATTATTACCTTCCCTGAACTAGGGAGAAATAATAAAGCAAATTTCATAGCGTAGACTGTGTCAGCTTTAAATAAATAGCTAATCTAAGAAAATAAGCTTTTCCAATGACAAAACTACAAGGCAGTCACTTGGCAAGACCAATAAATGTAGGGCACACAATGGGCTTTTCGCATTCAGAAAATCTTTTAAATTATTAAATGAAGCCAGTACATATATGTTTTTCTCTTTTAGCTCTTTTTGTCATTTTTGCAATTTCTCAGATCAAGTGTCACTTTGCTAAGAAAATAAGCCACCCCAAAACTTCAGTTCTTTATTCCCCAAACTCCCATGAACTTCCCTGTGAATTATTTTATTCACTTTACAAATGTTGAATATTATTGGAACCGTGTAGTAAGGAATTGTGTGCTTCCAGCTGGTATGTTAATTGGCCACTGTTTATTCAACATTGACATAAAGAATATAAAAACCTCATCTCCAGTCCTCACTGAAAAGCCTTTGCAAATAACGGCACTTAGAGAAAACTTAAGGCCTGAATGTTGCTTATTTAGGAGTAACATGGTATTAACATATTAAAATCATTACTAACCGGTGCTGGAATATGTGTTCAGAAGCCTGTCAATGTGCTAATGGTAGTAGTCTTGGAAACATCACATCTGCCAGTGGATTAATTACACACATAAAACATTATCATTTCCCCACATCTCCTATGAGAAGGAAAAGCAGCACGAGTGATTAATGATCCTGAATGATATACAAAGGAATGAGTGGGAATGTTACCCGGTGGATTGAGAGTTCTGTTCCTGATTCACATTAGAACTAGTTGAAGGATCTCAGAGGCATAACGCATTTTTTGTGGCTCACAGGCTATTAAAAAGAAATGTCTGGTACAAACTCTTGGAAACTGATTGTTTAAATGGCCAAGACTGCCTTTCCCCAGGGGTCTTATGTAGGAAGGGATGAGGGAAGAGGTAAAGTAAGGTCAGAATAAACCATTATGGGCAGATGACTAAACTGGTGTTCATTGATACCAGGTGTTCTGTTCCGGCTCCTCCTACCCCATATTTCTCATAAATTGAAGTCCAGTTTAGGGGTGACTTTCTCCCCCTCCTACCACTCTACACTTTGCTTGATGGTAAACTAACAGGAATACCATTTTGAGAGAAAGGAAGGGGGGGCGGATAAAGCATTTGAAAGATACATCATTGTTTACAATTAAATCTAAGAGATTATAGTTCAAAGGTGAGAACAGCAGCCTGCAATTAAGGCTGGGGAGAAGACTTTAAACAAGCTATTACATGGCAATTAGTACAAAAGGGCACAAGAAGTAATCTATTGATTGCATCTGTGAGCACACCTCCATGTTGTCCATCATTCTGGTCATGCACCTTTGTCAAACCCAAAACTATCTCCAGCAGACAATGAATTGGACAGCCTGTTTCTTGATTGCCATGTGTTTTGCATGAGGAAAGAGCAGATTTCCTTAACAAAATAAAGCCTTGAGGTTTAGGAAGTTTGTTTTGGCCTTCTCTTTATTTTTTACAGATTTTTTTTTTTTAATTTTTGTGGTCATATTCTCATAATTGGGGCTTGAGAAGTTAAAGCTAAGGCAAGTGCTAAAGAAACAAAGAAAATGTTCAAAGTCTTTTAGCATCATTATAATTAGAGAAGCAATTACAGTGGAGTTAGTGGTAATTTAAATTGATCAGCTCAGTATCAGTTGATGAGATGTTTGGAACTGGTAAACCTAATGAATATCTACTTGGTGAGCAGATTTGCCTTTCAGTAAATGAAGATAAAACCTGGCCACCTGGTTGGCCATATTTAGGAGCTCATGAACCTATATGATGCTATTTATACAAGTGACAAAACTTAATGTTGTGCATTTTTCAGGAAGGCTAATACTTGAAGTTCAGTGTATTGGCTTCTGCACTGCCTAATTTTTATTGCATCAGTCAAATATTTAAATATACTGTTTCTGTAGAAGAAGATTCTTAAGAGTATTTATTTGAAAATATCATTATATTTACATTTTCTTGTGTTTTTCCTCATTAGACATTTTTGGTTTGACTATTTTCCTCAAATAGATTCAATTTAGTTTAGTTTTTTCAAGGACTAGATTCAGGCTCTACTGTCCGCTTCTCTGATAGAGACCATTTGATGTCTCATTTCAATGCCTTGTTGGATTCTTATTATACATAGAGGGCAAAAGTAGGATACTTTTAAGAGTTAAGTTTGGCCTGAATAATTTTGACTTTAAGGATTGTGATAATAAGAAAGAAAGAGTGATGGAGAGAGAGAGGAAAGGAGGAGGACAGAGAAATACAGATTGAATTTTTATGACATATGTGGTTGGCAAATTAAGAATTCAGTTAGGGTTGGACTGTTGTGTTATTAAGATTCAAAGAGCTTCATTAAAACATGGTTAAACTCTTGACATTGTCCACAATGCCAGAGAACAACTGAGATGAAAATTTTCAAAGACTTTGACTTTGATTTGAATCTTATTTAGAGCCTCAGAGGGAACACACTAGGACTAGAGAAACTGTTCCTTGGACTCCTATTGTTCATGTATCATATTATTCCTGACATTTTAAGGTAGTGGTGCTGCTATTCAAGACATTAATGCTTGTCTCGTTATGTATAATTCGATGTGAGAAATCTACATTCTGGCAAGCTAATACTGCCCTGGTGGCATTGTGCATAATGTGCTAAAAGATTGGCCCGTTTAAATCTGCCAGCCATTCTGTAGAAGAACAATGCCAATCTCTTCCTGTAAATATTTACTATGTGAGAAATCCAGTAGAGGTTCATTATGGACTGGACTCAACTCAAAGGCAGAGTTTATTTATTTTTTTAAATGACATTAAAACTTAGGAAGATTAGCACTAATTACTTTTTGTGGTTTCTTTAGTCTTAAATAAAAACACTAAAATTACCCTCTCGCAGCGACTGTGGCTCCCTTTTCAGTCTGTCCTTTGTAATTCCAGCTATAGGGATTATTATAGTAAGAAAAAAGAATCCTCTGAGTCTACATCTTCTATCACACCCTACAACTGCTTCACAATCCATGTACGTATTTTCACCAGACGTGCTAAACCTTTGAGAGAGGCAGGTCTGACGATTGAGTGTCTGGCTGGAAATCACTTACTATCGATGGTCACTCGGCTCAAGATTGTATCACCGAAATGACTTAGGAAGAAAAATCAATAACACTCACACATGGTACCGTCCTCTTAGAAGATCATCTATTTTACCTCACAAAAGTGTTCCTCGTTCCAGATCATTCTTTTGAAATAAAAAGAGGAAGAAAAAAAAAGTAACCTAAACAATAGTTAATTTTCTCTTATATTCCTTTCAAGTTCCCTGTTTCAAGGATAGGAAAAATCCCCCCACGAAGTCTCATGTGGAAACATGTAGGGGAGTACAGGGATAATTTGAAGGGTAGTGTGAATGGGCTTTTATTAGAATTATAATTGCTCAAGTTTCAACTAAGAAGAAAAATCATCCAGTGTATGTTTACTTTGATTTGAATGTACCTTGATTTTAGAATTATTGAAACTGACCTAGATTTGATAATACCTATATCTGAAGAATGATTTGAACTTCATAAGACAGAATTTATAAATAGACAGTGGACCATCACACACACACACACACACACACACACACACACACACACACACACACACTGAATTACCACCACCTCCATTCTCAGGTAGACATTTACACTTCCACTGTTCCACAAAGGATTATGTCTATGACCAAGCTGATCATTTATTGGCCTGAATTCATTGGCAGTTTTAATGGTCAGATGAACTTAAAAGAGTAAGGAATATGCTGAGTACTTGGCAACAGACTGTTGAAATAGCCAGATGGAGGGAGAACATTTGATTAACTGATACCCATTTGACACAACCTGTCAGAATCATCCTGAACCTGGAGTAAGGAACTAAGTCAGCAAATAGCCTGGTGTTTACGTAGGAGGAGCCCTGCAGGGATAGGCAGAATGCCCAGGAGCACTGGATGTCATGAAAAATACCCAGAGGAAACCCTAGGCTGACTGGAATGTGCCAGTGGCTGGGCGTTTAGAGAGAATGCATTCAGTCCGGGAAAGTGGGATGTATGTTTAGGGAGTAGTTCTACTGCAGGATAGGGACAGCTGTGTTTGAAGAAAAATAAGATTCACAGAATTGGGGGATGTGACGGATTGCAACTTAAAGGAGGAAGATTGACTGCAAATACCTAGGGAAAAAACTGAAAGCCAGTTATGATAGGACAAAGAATTGCAGAAAATTGTGAGATGCATAGATTTCTCAGTAATTCATTAGCTAAGTTAATGAATTAGTTTTCATAGGCAGTGTCATCATAGATAGTGAGGAAATTGAAACTGCCAACAGCTTCATCTTGCTTGGATCCACAATTGATACCCTTGGTACTAGCAGTCAGGAAATGAGATGATGCATCACTGGGAAAATCTAGTTAGGGACATTCAATAGTGGTTGCAATTAGTTACATTCAATAGTGGTTGCAGCATAGCTACAGCACCTTCACTTGCAGCATTAAAGTGGGAACAGCAGAAATTAGCTTTTGAAGGGACAAGAAAGTTGATGATTGGTGTGGTATTGTAACTTGAATGGTATTCTGCTCTCTATGAGGTATAACAGGGTTAAATTGAAATAATATCCTAACTTCCTGCATTTACTATGAGTCTTATCTAACAGTGTAACATAGTGCATTACAGTGCTCAGGGCCGATGGTTAAGTAGAGGTAAGGAAGGCTTATAGAAACTTAAACATTGTGTGTACAGGTACATTGACTTACATTCCATGAGCCCCATGTAATATTCAAGTCTCTCCATCTGACATACTTGGATATGTTGCCAGGAGGGGCCAGTCCTTGGAGAAGAGCATCATTCTTAGAAAAGTAGAGGGTTAGAGAAGAAGAGGATGAGCTCGGATGAGATTGATTGACACAGTGACTATGGCAGTGGGGCCAGGGGTGACAAAGACAGTGAGATTGGCTTAAAATAAGTCAGGGTTTAGGGTTATTGCTCTTAGGGTTGCTATGAATCATAGCCAACAAAATATAACAACGACAATACATCAACTTCTCTTCCTATAAGTGCTTGTGAGTATTGAGTTTATTGAAGGTTGGGTTGTTTACATAGGATAGGCTGTTGATACTGAGAGAGTATGGGCCTCAGATGGACATGTTCCTTATGAGGATCCCTACTGTCATGGTAAAGTCTTCGTAGGTTGGTGACACCAAGGAGGGGTATCAAAGTTCTTCAGAGCTCAGAAGTGCAGTGCTCAGAAGTGGAGAGGGAATGGTGAACAGAGGCTGACTCAGTTTTTATTTTTTTTTTTAATAAATGGCAAACTTTATCACATCTTCATATATTGCTATGAAATTCAATAATGTCATTAACACAATAATTTCATTTCTCATATTAATCTATATACATAATTGTTGTTGTCGTTATGTACCATAGAGTTTCTTACAATTCACAGTGACTCGAGGTACAACAGCCTTCAGTCCTGCTCTATCTTTATCCCTCTTCAATATCTCTGACATACCCATTAACACAGTCACTGAGTCTATACATCTCATCAAGGGTCTTCTTCTCTTGTGCTGTTCCTCCACTCTTCCAAGAATGATATCTTTTCCAAGGACGTCCCTCCTTGTAATATGCACAAAGTATGTCAGATGGAGCTTCAAAAAATGCCAGTAGCACTTATATGTCAAATGAGATTCACTTTTCTAAATTCTGTGCTAGACTAATCAGCCAAAAGGAGGCAATTCAAATTTGTAAAAAAACAGAAGTGGAGAATTTGACTTACCAAATATTGAGGATTATTATAATGTAGTGTAAGGATAGACCTAGATCAGTGCAGTGAAAGATAATGAATCAAAAGGGACTAAACTTTTAACACTACTCTATTCAATAGGAACAACACTAGAAGTCCTAATACACAACATAAACAGTCTTCCCAGTATCCTGGAAAACCTACAACCAGGAGAAGATAACATAGATGAATGGGATCTTCTAAGACTCAAATCCCT
>NW_006399796.1:11170170-11192535 GCF_000299155.1 Elephantulus edwardii | reverse complement strand
ATGCAATATTATTCAAAATGGTTGACTCTGGAGAACATTATGCTGAGTGAAATATCCCAGTCACAAAAGGACAAATATTACATGATGCCACTGACTCAGTTTTTAGGTGCTAAAGGCTCTTGATGATTGAGGGGGTCTTGAAGGAAGAGAGGCCAGGTCACCCAGTGACTTTCATATCACCACCACCTCCCAGTCATTCTAAGAGCCGTTTCAGTCCTTTTTCTCTGGCTATCTCTCATTACTTTTCTGTCTGTTTTGGGATGCTGAAGATAACACTGGTTTATAAAGAAGAGGAAGTGCTGTTGTTATCTGCTATCAAGTCAGAACCAATTCATAGCCGACCTTTCATCAGGTTTTTATGGGCTATAAATCACGCAGGAGAAGATTATCCAGCTTTTTCCCAAGGGGCATTTAGTGGACTTGAACCATCTGCCTTTATGTTGGCAGTGCAAGTCCTTACCCACTAGGCTGCCAGTGCTCCCCTGGAAAAGGAAGTAGTGACCTATTTTTCTTGTTTGTTGTTTATTCTGAGACCTGTCTAGTTCTTTTAGAATGTTTGAATCTTTATGCAGTACCCAGTGATACTCTCTTTTGTCTGCTTTCTGCTTCAGGAACTCTCCTTTGAGTCAATGAATGCCATTAAGCTAGTTGCTATAACGAGGAATGAGAGTTATTGGAGGTTGGTAATGGAATGACATACCATAGTGAAGAAAGGATTGAACTCACTCTGTCTTTCCCTGTGTTTGAGTGAGTTCTGACTCACAGTGACTTTCTAGTGGGTTTTCAAGGCTGTAAATTGTAGTGGATGGAGACGGCTCACCCTTTTTAGGATTCCTTGGTAGACTTGAACCTCTGGAGAAACACACTTTTTGGGTTAGCAGTGCAACTGTCTGCAGACTTTTAATTAGCAAGTAACATGATTCTGATCATGAGCCCTCTTGAGGAATCCTGAATGAGGTACTTTAAGATGCTCTGAGGAGCAAAAGTTTCCAAACATCAGCCAAAGGGCACCTATTCTAGATATTGTGATAAACTAGTCTATGCCTTAGTTACGTAAGAGAATGTTTACATTTCCAGAATCTAACCGATAATATTGAAATGAAGGAAGATATGGAGACCAGTAAAAGTCTAAAGTATTGATCAGACAGTACATCAGATATTGGCTATCCTTTTTAAAAGGGATCCAAAATCAATAGTTTATCCAAATAGTCAAACTAAAGAAATAACTTGGGAATGAGCAAAATCCAAAGGTTTTGTTTGTTTGTTTGTTTTTTATAATAAAATTTTTAAAAAGCTAGACAATGACTAGGGATGACAGAAGGAGAATTGATGCCTTTGAATTGTGGTGCTGGAGAAGAGTATTGAATATACTATGGACTGCTAGGAGAACAAACAAGTTCATCCTAGAGGGGGTGAGACCAGGCTGCACTTTGGAGGCAAGAATTCTGAAGCTTCATCTGATTTGCTTTGGACAAGTTGCAAAGAGGGAACAGTCCTTGGAGAGGGATGTCATGCTATGGAGGGTAGAGAGACAGTGCAAGAGAGGAAGATCCTTGATGAGATGGATTGATTCAGTGACTGGGTTAATGGGGATAGGTGTGTCAGAGACAAAAAGATTGGCACAAGATAGAGCAAAGTTTAGAGCTGTTGTACATAAGGTCTCAGGTGACTCGATGGCACATAATATCAACAAACAACAACAATAATTTGGTACATAGATATTATTATAGTTATGTCCTCTTGTTCTATTGACACTTTTAGCATTATATAGTGACCTTTCTTGTCCTTTATGATAGTTTTTAAATGGAAAAATATTTTATCAGAGATTAACGTCACTACTCTTGTTTTTTTCTGGTTGTCATTTGTTTGGTATATTTTCCCCTCATCCTTTTACTCTTAGTCTTTGTCTTCCCTTCTCAGGTGTGTCTCCTGTAAACAGCATATTGATAAGTTTTATTTTTTTATCCAATCTACTACTCTTTTTCTCTTCAGTGTTGCATTTAAGCCGTTCATATTCAGTGTAATTTTTGAGAGGCAAAGTTTTGTTGCTATCATTTTGTTGAGTTCTTTTTGGTGGTGTTGGTACTTTGGTCCATCCTGCTTTCTGTGGCATCTCTATGAGGGACTTCCCTCCGCATTTTCTACAATGGTGGCCTTGTTTTCACCAACTCCCTCAGTTTCTGTTTTTCTGAGACTATCTTCTTTATCTCTCTATCATATTTGATGGACCATTTTGTTAGGTACACTATACTTGGTTGACAGTTATATTCTTTGAGTGTTTGATGCTTGTCATTCCATTGTCCATTGGTGGCAGGGATTCTGCTGAGAAATTGGAACTTAATCTTATTTGTTCTTCCTTATAGGTCACTCCATGTTTTTCCCTCGCTGCTTTCACAATTCTTTCCTTGTCCTTGGTTCTGGCAAATTTGATGATGATATGCCTTGGTGTTTTTCTTTTGGGTTCTATTCTATGTGGGTTTCATTCTGCTTCTTGTATGTATGTTGTTGCTGTTATTGTTGTTAGTGCCATTAAGTAGCCTGCAACCCATAGTGACCCTATGTATAGCATCTCTGAACCCTGCACTATCTTGAACCAGTCTCACTAATTCCGACACACCAAGCCCCTAGTTCCTGTATCTATCCATTTTGTCTGCTGTCTTCCTCTCCTGTGCTGCCCCTTCTTCCTTTCAGCCATGATGTCCTTCTCTAACTATTGATCTCTCCCAGCCACATGCCCAAAGTATGTGAGATGGAGCTTCAAAATCCTAGCCTCCAAGGACAAAGTTGGCTTCAACTTCTCCAAAACAGACCTATTTGTTTTCTTGACAGTCCATGATATGTTCAAGACTCTTCTCCAGAACCACAACTCAAAGGCATTGATTCTTCTCCAACCTTAGTCATTGTTGATCTCTTTGATGCATTTCAAATAATTGCCAAGACCATGGCCTGGATTAGTATCTATACTGATGCTGTTGCTTTTCAGCACTTTGGAGAGGTCCTTGACAATAGATTTTCTCAATGCAATTTGTCTTTTGATTTCCTGACTGGTGGTGCCAAAAGTATTGATTGTGGAGCCAAGCAAGCTATCATTATTAACAACCTCAATCTCTTCTCCATCTATCATGGTACTGCCAATTGGCCCAGTGGTGAGAATCTTTGTCTTCTTGATATTGAGCTTCAATCCATATTGAAGACCTTCTGAATCTTCAGTTTCAGCAAGCAAGGTGTGTCATCTGGATAGTACAGGTTATTGATGAGTCTTACTGCAATCTTGATGCCACATTCCTCCTCATAAAGTCCTGTTTCCTGAGTGAACTGTTCTGCATAGAGATTGAAAAGGCATGGAGACAGAAACCATCACCTATACACTCCTTTCCTGATTTTGGACCATGCAGTGTTTCCCTGCTATAGTCTGAGGACTGCTTCCTGTTCTATGTATAGGTTCTGCACATATATTCTCTCATTTTTCATTATGCCTGCAAAGTTTTCTTCTAATAACTTTTGCACAGCTCTCTCAGTGCCTTCTTCCTGTTCTGAGATTCCAATTATGTGCATGTTGTTCCTCTTGATGGTGTCTCACATTATTCTTAGGTTTTCTTCTTCTATCTTCTCTTCTGATTCTGATTTTTGTTCTAGCAGATCAGTGCTGAGAACTATACTATTTAACTGGATTTTTTGCTCCATCTTTTCATCTCTGCTCATATGTCCATCCAACATGTTGACAGCCTCTGAGACACTGGTTCTCATATTCTGGAATGCATTTTCTTGTTATTCTAGAGTTTCTAATGCCTTGTTTGTTTTATCTGCATTGTCTTTGATTGTTTTCATAAATTCTTGGCTTTTGCTTGTAGAATCCTGTAATTCCTCAAGTTTTTCTTTTACCCATTGAAAATATTCAATCATTGTTCTTTTGAATTCTGTGTCAGAAAGCTTCATCAGACTTTCTGGCTTCAGGAAGTCCCTTGATTCTATGTTTTGATAATTATCTTTGGGTGATATCTCACTTTGGTTTTGTGTAGTGTGTGAAGTAGCCTGCCTCTTCCGTGTCATTTTTGTGGTAGAAATGTTCTTGTTTGGATACCTAGCAGGAGCTTGGTCTGCTGACCTTGGCTCAGGAGCTCACTGCCCCAAAGGAGGGAGGGGCAGCTCACCCTGTCTGAATTTCTATGTAATCCTTTGACTCAAAAGGAGACTTATTTCAGTTGGGTAGCTGAATACACTCATAGGGAGGGGTAGGATATCTCTCTCTGCCTGTGGTTCTTCCTTTCTTGTCCTGTGGCAAAATGATCTTATCTTAGAGGAGGTGGGAAAGCGCCTCTGTTCGTTTCTCTCTGATCCTGCAACTAAGGCCTCTGGGGTAGATGGCTTCTTGTTTTCTGGTGGAAGCTCTTTCTCCTGAAGGCTGTTGTCCTCCTTGGTCTGTGGAGTGGTGCAGCCAGATCCTCAAACTGTCTTTATCACTCAGCCTTACAGTTCAGGAGGAAAACCTGTCTCTCCGACCTTCTCTTTGACCATATCCTGCGGGGGCTGATTGCTGGAGCCTTTGAGTTAATGTGCATGACTGGCAAAGCCAGATGACGGCCCAGGCAAAAGCAACGTCTTGGTTGAATCCTGAATATTGGAGTTACATCCCCTGTGGATGGAGAGCTGCAGGCTTAAGGATCCAAAGTGCAGCAAGGTCCTAGAGGGTCTCCCCACATCCTCTGGCAGTGGGCAGGGCTGAAGTTTCTGGAGAAGTGGCTGAGAGTCAATGATGGACCGCCTACCAGTAAAAATGTTTCTTGGATGAATTCCCTTCTGGTCCGCAAGCTGCTGAAGCGCAGCAAGCCTAGAGGTTTTGTTTTGAAATATGAAAGCAATGCTCAATGCATAGAAATGCTCACCAAACTTTTTCTTCAATATATGCAATTACAGGTGAACTTCCTTGCAAATATGTACAATTGCAATCAAATGGTGCTTGCCAGAAAGGGCCCAAGGCCAGGGGCCATGCTCATCACTGAAGTTTTTGAAAAGTAACAAATATTACAGCTTTTTACAAGTGCAATTATGATCATCTGTCTGTAAATATGTTGCTACTTTTGTTAATAGTTGCCAGAAAATGTATATCTTTTCTCTCCTGCAATCTGAGTCAATTAAATATTTTGCTCAAAGAATAGTAATAAGCATTGCATCAGAACACAATATACAATCAGTTACCTCTTTTTTCAGATTACCCTGGTTCGCACAATACAATTCCTTACTCTGGACTCAATTCTGACTCAGTGACTGTTCAGTGGGCTAGTGAGGCTGTAAATCCCAATGAGAAAAGACTTCTCGAGTTTCCCCATTGAGCAGCTAATGGATATGAAGCACTGAAGACCTAGTTCTTTAATCAATAGTTCAACAATTTATTAACTATACCACCAGAGCTCCTGGTCACACGTCCCTAGAATATAGGACTACTAAACAAAAGGCCACATGGAAATATAGTCATCTGAATCTACCAACTGTTTCTTGGGAGAAATTCAGACAACCTCCTCTGACTACAATTTACAGCCTTAAAAAATAAAATAAAAAAAGAAATCTATGGAGCAGTTGCTGTGAGTTGGAAGAAACTCAAGTTGATGTTACAAATGAGTTTTATTAGTTTATGTTATTGCTAGGTGCCATAAAGTCAGCTGTAAATTATAATAACCCTATGGAACAGCAGATCTGTACACTGCCTTATTCTGTGCCTTCTTTATCATCTCTGATATGTAGTAGCCCTTTGCTGCAGTTGCTGTGTCAATCCATCTCATTGGAGGTCTTTCTCTTTTTCACTGACCCGTTACCTTTCTAAGTATTATTATTATTATTATATTATTTTTTTTTTTTACAAGTACTAGTCCCTCCTAACAACATGCCCAAAGCACCTGTGATGAGTTTTACCATCCTTGCCTTTAAGGAACAGCCCAGCTGAACTTTCTATAAGATGTATTTACTTGTTCTTTTGACAGTGTATGGGATTTTCAGGTACTCTTCTCTAATACTACAACTCAAAAACATTGATTAACAGTTTATAGGACAGTCTATTTGCCCAGAAGGTTGAATTAAAGTGGTTACAATGCTGTAAACAAAAGATAAGAAGAAAGAAAAGCACTTCATGTTCCTTAACTAGTAACTAGACAAATATACAAAGAAATAGAAGGTGTAATTAAAACGAATCACCATTTGTCAGCTTGTTATTTTACTAGGATGCCAGAGGGGATGCTTTTAGTATCTCAGATACAGGTGGTGTTGCCTATGGTGGACAGTTTTTAATGGTGGTTCCTGACTCAGACAGATTATGAGGAAAGGTCAGATAATTTTTTTCTCATAATTTAGTGCATAGAAATCTTATGACTCAAGACAGAATTGTTTCTGACATAGTATAGAAAGATGAGGCCCTTAGATTGGAGGGCATTCAAAATACGCAGTGGCAACAACAATTGCCTTGAGAATACCAATGATGGGGAAGATAGTTTACGAGAGGTGATATTTTGTTGTACTGTATATAGGCCATTATAAGTTAAATTCAACTCAGAAAAAAAATTATGACAGCAACTAAAATGAAATGTGCCTAAAATTTGTATGAAGTCTTGCTTTTGGCTGAGCCATCTTCATAGGTAATAATCAAAATTCTCTAACTACTAACTGTTGTTAGAGGTTATTAACAACTTTAATGCCACTTATTGTTAACTTTTAAGTAAAGATATATTAACTCTCAACAGATTAGCATCTTTATTTAAATATTTTCCTTCTACCTCATTATGTAGTTGTTGTTGTTGGGCAGCTGATATTTGGCAAAGAGATGAAATACATTATTGGTTTGCAAACAACAGTGAAATGAAATACATTACTCAGGGGGAAAGGTAGCCTCTTTAAAAAGTACTGCTGTACTTACTATCACATTTGGATGGTGGGCAGGTTTTATCAGGGCTTCCAGATTAGACAGACTATCAAGCAGGATTGGCCATCCACATCTGAAATATTAGGCCTGGAAAAATCTTATGAACAATATTGAAACACAATATCACTGTATTATAGCCCACATTGGAAGTAACTTAAAATGAGGAGAAACAGATGTAAGCCTCCTTTAATTATTGAATGTGGAATCTATACAATATGAATGTAGAAAAATTGGAAGTTTGAAGAAATAAAATGAATGAAGATCGACATTCTAGACATTACTGAACTGAGATGGAGTGGTGTGGGTCACTTTGAGTCAGACAGTCATATTGTCTGTTATACCAGGAATGAAAAACTGGGACAATGTGTTGTTGCATTTATAGTGAAAAATACAATTTCAAGATTAAGCCCAAAATGTAATATTGTGGGTGATAAGATATTGTCTATAGGCATACAAGGAAGATATTTTAATGACAATTATTCAAATATACATACCAATAACTAAAACCAAAGAGGAGAAATTGGAGGATTGCTTGGATTCACAGTCAATGCTCTTGGTACGAGCAGTCAGGAGATAAGGGATAAGGAAGCATATTACTCTGGGCAAGTCTGTTTTCAGTGACCTCTCCAAAACACTAAGGAGCAATGATATCACTTTGAACACTAAGATGCACCTATTTAACACTATGGTCTTTTTTTTTTTACTTTCTTATTTTTTTATTTTATTAAATTTTATTAGTTTTAATGAACATTTACAGGGATTTTGGGTTTTCATTCCTTCATTACTGCACCATTCTCTCTACCCTCCTCCCCAGTTTGTTCTTCTGCCCCCGCCATCCGAAAGTCTGTTTTAATTGTCCAATTGCCACAGTGCTTGTCAAAGTCAGTTCTGATTAATCTCCTTTGTTGGTGTGTCCTTTGCCATTCCCTATCACTCCTCCCTGAGAGAGACTTCACCCTGATTCATAAGAAAAAGGGGATGGTGTATTCTCTTAGCTACTTCCTGCTGAAAAGGGATGCTGTGGGTTTCAGGGTGAAGATCTTCTCTCACTACTCTAAAGGGCCCCTTTGGCAGTAGGAAATCTCACTTGCTATGCATTTGAGTTGCAGTGTTGGAGAAGGGTACTCAATATTCCATGGCTGACCAAACAATGAACAAGTATATCTTGGAAAAGGTGCAGCCAGAATGTTACTTGGAGGCAAAAATAGAAAAGCTTCATCTCTTATAATTTGAACATATTGCTAGGAGAAGCTACCCTTTAGAGAGAGACATCATCCTTGGAAAGGTAAATTAAAATGAGAAAGACCCCCACCCCCCAACAAGACAGATTGGCCCAGTGACTACAGTGAGAGTTTCAAGTGTATCAGAGATGATGCAGATGGCACAAGACAGGACATAAGTCATATTTGTTATTCATTGGGTCACTAACTCTTCCTTGCCTTTAGAGCACTTAAAACCAGTGACAAAACAATCAACTTTCACAATCCAAAATCAAACAAACATGCAATTAAGATGCTTCAATAATTATTGGTGACTGTCATGCAAAAGTTGGAAACAATAAGGTAAGAATGGTAATTAGAAAGTATGGTTTTGGTGACAGAAATGAGGCTCCACATCAAATGATTGAATTTTGTATGTTTAATGATTTATTCATTGTGAATATATTTTTTAAAAATACACGAAAGGTGTCTTTATACATGGACCTCACCTGATTGACTGCGCTGGGAAATAATCTTTGGAGAAAGAAGTTCAATATTAATTATGAAAAACAGGCAAGGTACTGATTATGGAATAGACCATCAATTGCTTCTGTGCAAGTTCAAACTGAAGCTGAAGAAAATTAAACAAGTCCATAAAAACCAAAATATGGCCTTGAGTATTTTCCTCATAAACTTAAAAACCATCTCCAGAATATATTTGAGGCATTGGACATCAATAATTAAAGACCAAATGAGTTAGGGATGAGATCAAAGATATCATCCATGAAGAGAGCAAAAGGTTGTTAGAAAGACAGAAGATAAAGACGAAAAAAGCAAACAGATAGTAGACACATATTAAAATAGAGGAATGCAAAGCAATATGTAATGAGAGGATGGCCAGATAATACCTTTGAAGAAAGGGTCACAATTGGTTTATCTTTGAATCATTTGTAAGATCTTACCCTTAAATGATCAGTAGATATTTGCTGGACTGTACTTGTATTATCACGCAAGATAGCTGCATTGACATCTCAAAACTTTATCTTTGCAAAACTCCACAAAAGAGGAGAAAACTTGGATTCTGATAGCTACCTCTAAGTAAGTTGCTCTGAGAAATGCTCTAAAGGAATTCTCATTTAAGTTGTTGCTGTTAGGTGAGATGTGATCAGTTACAAATTTAGGGCTGGCTTCTTTCTGGATGGAGTCTCTTATCTGGCTTTAGAGGACGAAAGGATTTCTTAATTGAGACCTTCAAATGTCTCTTTTCCAATCATTCTAAGATGATTTATCATGAGACTAGGGGAAAGTCTCATTTTCCTCTTCAACAATATAAGCTTTAAGAGCAAGTCTCTTTTGAAACAGTCAATAGACTTTTCTCCTGTTGTTCAATACAGGAGCCCACACTACTTCTTAAAAAAGTTTCCTGGGACTGCTTTCCAGATCTGTTATTAGATTCTGTTGAGTCAACTACAACTCAAAATGATCTTGTGAAAAATGGATGTGAATCTTGCTCAAAACTGTGCCATCCCCATAAGATCTAATATAATTGGGCCCATTGTTAAGTAAGTGTTAATCTATTCTTTTGAGCGTCTTCCTCTCTTTTATTCACTTTCCAAGCATGGTATCTTTTCCCAAGGATTGGTCCATTTCTAAAACAATGTGCCTAATGTATGTGAGATGAAATTTTACCATCCTTACCTCTAAAAAGAACCCTGGTTATACTTTCTGCAAGACAGATTTGTTTGTTCTTTTGGAAATCCACGAGCTATTCAGTACTCTGCTCCAACACCAACCACAGATCAATAACATCAATTCCTCTTATGCACATTACTCTTCTGTCATCCTTATTAATTGTCCAAGTTTCAGATACACAGGTAGTAATTTAAATTACATCAGGAGCACTTTAATCTTTCAGCTAATATCATGTTGTTGTTATGTGCCGTCGAGTTGTTTGCGACTCATAGCGACCCTATGTACAACAGCCCTAAACCCTGCTCTATCCTGTGCCAATCTCATTGCCTCTGACACACCCATCCCGATTACCCCAGTCATTGAATCAATCCACCTCATAGAGGGTCTTCCCCTCCTGCACTGTCCCTCCACTCTACCCAGCATGATGTCCCTCTCTAAAGACCTGTCTCTCCTTACAACATGTCCAAAGTATGTCAGACGAAGCCCCAGAATCCTTGCCTCCAAGGAGCAGCCTGGTTTAACCCTTTCTAGGATGAATCTGTTTTCTTGGCAGTCCATGGAACATTCAATACTCTTCTCCAGCACCACAGCTCAAAGGCGCCAATTCTCCTTCTATCCTCCCTAGTCATTGTACAACTCTGATGCATAACAAGTGACTGCAAAAACCATGGCCTGTATCAGGTGGACCTTAGTCTCCAGAGAGCAACAGCTGATAGCATAGCTTCTTATAATTTTGGGTAGGTCTGTTACCGAAGATTTTTCCAAAGCAGCCCATCTTTGATATCTTGACTGCTGTTATTGAGGGTACTGATCATGTATCCAAGTAAGATGAACTTGTTGACAATTTCAATCTTTTCTTCATCTATCATGCTGTTACCTGTTTATTGGTCTGGTGTTGAGGATTTTTGTTTTCTTGTTGGTGAGATGTAATCTATATAGAAGGGTATAGTCTTTGATCTCTAGCGAGCACTTTAGGTTTTCTTTGTTTTCAGTAAACCAAGTTGTGTCATCTGTATAGAACAACTTTTTGATGAATCTTCTAAGACTAATTCCACATACTTCTACATAAAGTTCAGCTTTTTGAATGATTTCCTCAGTATACAGATTGAATAGGGTATAGGCAAAGGATACAATCCTGATGCACACCTTACTTGATTTTAAGTCATTTATTCAGTGTTCCCTTGCTCTGTTCAGAGGATAGCTTCTTAGTATTTGTGTAGGTTTTACATGAGCACAATTGAGTGTTCTGGGATCCCTACTTTTCCCAATGCTTAGCAATAATTTGTTTTGATTCACACAGTCAAATGTCTTCCCAAAGTTAATAAAACGTGAACAAACATCTCTCTGTTATTTTCTGATTTCAGATAAGATCCTTCTGAAATCAGCAATGATACTCCCAGTGTGTCATTCTAAACCCTGCTTACTATTCTAGTAGCTCGCTAATGATATACTGTTTAATTTTTGGATAATCTTCAGTGAGATTTATTTGCATGTGGTATTGTTGTTGTTATGTGCCATCAAGTCGCTTGCGTCTCATAGTGACCCTATGTACAATAGCTCTAAACGCTGTTCTATCCTGTGCTAACCTAGCCATCTCAAATGCACCTATTCCCACCTCTCCAGTCACTGAAGGTCTTCCTCTCTTTCACCGCCCCTCCAATCTGCCAAACATGATGTCCCTCTCCAAGGACTAGTCCCCTCCTTGCAACATGCCCAAAGCATGTCAGACAAAACTTTAGAATCCTTTACTCGAAGGAGCATTCCAGCTTCACCTTCTCCAGGACAAACCTCTTTGTTCTCCTAGCAGTCCATGGTATATTCAACACTCTCCTCCAGCACCACAGCTCAAAGGCATCAATTCTCTTTCTATCATCCCTATTCACTGTCCAACTCTCTGATGCATAGCATGTAATTGTGAAGACTATAGCCTGGGCCAGGTGCACCTTAGTCTCCCGCCTGACATTGTTGCTCCTCAGTACTCTTGAGAGGTCCCTCACAGCTGACTTTCCCAATGCAATTCATCTCTTGATTTCCTGGCTACTGTGACCAAGAGTGTTGACTGTGGAGCCAAACAAACTAACACTGTTAACTATCTCAATCTCTTCACCATCTATACTGATGCTGCCAATTGGCCCAGTGGTGAGAATCTTTGTTTTCTTGATGTTGAGCTTCCATCCATATAGGAGACTGCGATCCTTGACCTTCTGCAGCAAGTGCTTCAGGTCCTCCTCAGTTTCAGCAAGCAGGGTTGTGTCATCTGCATAATGCAGGTTATTGATGACTCTTCCACCAATTCTGATGCCACACTCCTCTTCATACAGCCCATCGTCTCCGATGATCTGTTCTGCATACAGATTGAAAAGGTATGGAGACAGAATACATCCCCGAAGGACCCCGTTCTTGATTTTGAACCGTGTAGTGTCTCCTTGCTCTGTTCTGATGACTGCCTCTTGGTCCAAGTATAGGTTTCGCATTAGCACAATCAAATGTTTTGGAATTCCCATTCTTCTCAGAGTCAGCCATAGCTTGTTGTGATCCACACAGTCAAAAGCCTTTGCATAGTCAATGAAGCACAGATAGACATTCTTCTGGTATTCTTTGCTTTCTGCCAAGATCCATCTAACATTAGCTATAATATCCCTAGTACCACGACCTCTTCTAAATCCAGCCTGCACATCTGGCAGTTCTCTGTTGACATATTGTTCCAAACATTTTTTTATAATTTTCAGCAGAATCTTGCTTGCATGTGATATCAATAATATTGTTCGATAATTTCCGCACTCCACTGGGTCACCTTTCTTTGGAATAGGAACAAATATTGATCTTTTCAGGTCAGTGGGCGAGCTGTTCTTCAGATTTCTTGGCACAACTTAGTGAGCACATCCAGGGCAGTGTCTGTCTGTTGAAATATGTCAATTGGTATGCCGTCAACTCCTGGAGCTTTGTTTTTGGCCAATTCCTTCAGAACAATTTGAACTTCCTCCTTCATCACCATAGGCTCTTTCTGCTCATTTATCATTTCATGAAATTCTTCTGTGTCAGCCAATTCCTTCTGATACAGTGACTCTGTATTCCTTCCATCTTCTCTTGGTACTTCCTGGATCATTTAACATTCTACCCAAAGTATTCTTAAGTATTGCCACCCGTGGCTTGAATTTGTTTTTCAGCTCCTTCAGCTTAAGAAATGCTGAGCGAGTTCGGCACTTTTGATTTTCTGACTCCAGCTCTCTGCACATTTCATTATAGTATCTTGCTTTGCCGTCCTGGGCTGCCTTTTGAAATTTTCTGTTTAGCTCCTTGATTTCTTGGTTTCTTCCTTTAGCTTTGGCTTCTTGGCACTCTAATGCAATATTCTGACATCCATCTTGGTCTTTTCTTCTTTTTCAGCTTTTGTAATGATCTTTTGCATTTTTCGTGGACGATTCATGTGGTATTAGTGATATGATAAAACTGTTAATACAGTGACTGTACAGTTTCTGGAGGTCCAATTTATAGTTCCCAGTTCATGGAGTGAACATGGCACATTGGTCCAATTAGTCTTGTCTTTCTTCTCTGTGTTGATGAAATTAACAAAAGTGATTTTATTTTCATTACCTTTAAAGAGTGATAGATTCAGGATGACACTCTATGAAGGGATCTTGCTATTCCCACCTAGTTCAGTCTTCCCTACATTCCATTTTACCTCTCTTTCCCAGCACCCTTATTCTTTCAAATGATAGAGTTGGACTCAATTTGTCTTCCATTAGACTTTTGATATTGATTCTGGTTAGTTTTCTTTCCTGTATAGTTGGACAAAGCAGATCTGCACGATGATTGCTGTTGTTAGTTAATGCTTCAGAGAGGTGTATGTCTTGTTCCCTAAATATGGAAGGCAGTTATGGACTACATAATCCATTTAGGAACTGTCTTATACTGGTATGCCCTGTAAGAAGAGGGCTTGAAAGTGGTAGGAGTAGCAAAGAGAGTAGCATATTTCTCAGGAATGTGATGGATAGCAGAAAATTTAGCAGGTTTCAAAGATAACCTTAGAAGCCTTGTGCTATAAGGGGCCATCAGGTTTGCTACAAGTTGCAGCCTGAAAAATGTCAAGACATTTTCTTCTATAAGACCAAGCCTGACAAGAAAGTAGGAAAGAGAAAATGGGAACTTGTAAACTAAGAAATAGATGATCTCCAGCATAAAGGATACACTGGAATTATATTGTTTTAGCAGTTGAAACTATCAATGCTATCCCAGTCAAATATCTGTTCTGTGTAGGTATGTTGGTGTGGGTCTGTTGGGAATGTGAAAAGTCAATATCCACAGTATAAGTGTCTGAATTCCCATACCATGTTTCCTTCCCACTTCTCAGTGTTCCTATACCCTTTATTCCCACAGAGTTTCCCTTTAATTTTGTTTCCATCTTTCTCTTTGACTGAATTTCTACATAATTGGGTTTTTACGCTTATTAGCTGAATATGAAATTCACATTTATTTTTAGTGCCTCAATTTGTCAATTAAATGCTTTACTCTGTCCAATTTCAACTCAATAAAAAGATAAAAACGTCAACTGAGTGCAGCCTTTGGAAATGTTCTACTAACAGCTTTCTCAGTAACTTTAGAGAATTAAATCACATTTATCTTCTAAAACCTGACCTATGAACATTTAGAATATATCCTGACATACAACCTTTTGATAAAATTAAAAAATGTTGGGCCATGCCTACAGGGTAAGGACATGTGTCTTAGGAGTCTTAGAGTCAGCTGGAGGGGCCTCTGACTCCTGGAAGAGAAGCCAGCAGCTTGGGCCCTTGTGGCTTTCTTTTTGTCACAAGTAGGTGTCGGCAGAGCAGACTTGCCAGATGAACTGGGGGTCTCTGGCCCAGAGGTCACCAGCATTTAGGCGCGCCGGAATGGTAAAATACTGAAGGGCCCTCAGCCTATGGCCTTCTGGCCTATTTTTCATTATTTTTTGTTCAAACATTCTTCTAGGTCATATAGCCCTGGTGTGTCCACTTGCTGTACAAAGATAACTTGTGGTAAATTAAAAGACAGACAGAGCAGTGAAGTCTTGGTGCATAAAAATGACCTTCAAAGTGAGGGATTAAAGAGAACTGAGAGCCGGAGCAGAACAGCCAGTGGCCGGGAGCCCCGCTGGTCTCACCGGGGACCTCTCCCTCCAGGAGACCCAGTAGGGAGCCACAGTGGGGACAAGGCTGATGGTGCCATTAATGGGGTTGGCCCCGCTGCTGCTTTGCAACCGACTGGGAATCCCAGGCCCCAGTAGAGCGGTGAGAACTCCTTGGACAATACTGCCAATGACAGTCTCCCGATGCTTCCCTTCCTAGAAGGAGGGGACACCAGGAAACAGGATGGTGTGTTACCAGCTGTAGAAGACACCCATGTCATCCAAAATGGAGACTCCGGAGTATCTTCTAATACAGAAAGTCTTACCTTGGATGTACAAGACCACATCATACAGATACCAGCTCCGGATTACCCTCAACTTTGGGGCTCAGCTGTAGACAGTAGTGATCATGAAGAAAAGGATTGTCTTTTCCAGAACCACGCAGAAAATGAGCATCTGGATGACATTGTCCTTCATGGCATGGATCCGTCTACTAGGGAGAGGTGGGATTCGTTGAGCGAGGGCATGGCAACACAAGTTCTAAGTGGCTCCTTTGAAGAGGAGGACGTTGCTCATGCTGTGCCTGTGGTTGATGCTAAAAGTGGACAGGAGGGTGTCCATGGCTGCAGTGGGGATGGGAATGGAGAGATGGTGGAGGAGGATGCAGCAGTGGCGGAAGCGCTTGCTGCTCTAGAAGCTGCTACTGCAGGAGAAGATACTGATGAGGTATATTAGGGGAGCGGGCTGTCAGGCAAGGACACTGCTGTGTGCACGCAGCTGAGCATGAGGGATGTCTTTCTTTACATACAGAGCTGTAGTCCATCAGTGCAGCCTTGCTGGTGGTTTACACCCAACCTTTGCTTTATTGTCATACCTGTGCCATTCTGCTTGTTCCATATTTGGACATCATTCTGTTTAGCTGAGCTATCACATAGGGCATGAAAAGGGAAAAAAAAATCAGAGTGGGCTGTCACACCCAAGACCACAGCAGACAAGCCACCTGTTTGTCACCCCTCAACGTTCCCCAGAATAGCCGATGTTCACAGCAGTGCTCTGAAGTCCCAGGTCAGTCCCAGAATCACAGAGCAGACTGTGTGACTGTGAATTCCCCATCTTGCTTTTGAGAGCCAAATGTTGGACTGAACCTTGTCAAGGTGATGGCCCAGTGAAAGTGCCTACTGTATACCCCGGGTAAGGCTTATCTTCGGGGACAATCACCCAGGGAAACTGATAACTAACCATTTGTTTATCCATGAGTGCAGCTCCGCAGTTTTCTGGGTAGAGCACAAGTCACCAGTAAACAAATGGTCAGTCATTAGCGGTGAGATTGAAATACTTTAACCTTAACTTTTTTACATGACTACTTTTTAATCTCCTTTGGGAGTGGGGAAGCTAGCCAAAGTAAGTCTTAAAATGTCTTGCATAGTATTTGAGTCTTAAGTTCGTGAAGTTTGGAAGAGGAAAGGAAAACGTGGATTGTCATATGCCATTAAATGCCTGATTCTGACTAAAATAAACCATATGTATTTGTCTTAAAAAAAAACAAAACAAAAAACAAAGATAACTTGTGGTAGCTATGAAGCTGAACACTGTGACACTGATGTGTCAAATGTGTTAATGATTACCCATGGCAGACAATGTTTGGTGGTGCTACCCGATTAAAACAAGCTTGGAAGCAGGAGTGGCATCCACTTCCACAATTGCTTGCCTCCAGAAACCCTTTGAACCTGGAGTAAGGATGAAAGTCACACAAGTGTTGAGGACTTTTATTTAAACGGTTGCTATGAGTCACCTACAACTCGTCAGAACTTAACAACAACAACAACAAACAGCAACAACAGCCTTTTGGGGATAAAATGTGTTCTCATCAATATAAATACATTCCAAATATGCAACATTTATCCTGGAAAGAATGTGTTTATTAAAACAGAGATGGAATTTCTAAACAAACAAAAAAAATCTACTTGTACAGTTGTATATCTTTAAGTTCTTAGAGCAAAAATTGCTAGAATTTTTGAGGATGAGGAAGAAACTCTAGATTTCCAGTGAAAGAAAGCAAAGGAGAGAGCAGGAAATGGTTAAGAGGTAACTCAAGGATAATGAAGTCTAACGGTAGAAACAACTATTCAGACAAATGTCCTTGTGGCTTCTTCTTCTTCCTGCTGGAAGTCCTGGTAAACCCCAAGGGTATATATGTAAGTTATTATTGGCTGAAACTTATCAAGATGTATTCTTGACTTACCCATAAGTTCTGGTATGAATTGCCCACCCCCGGCAAGAGCTAGTTTTCATTTACATGGTTGCTCTGAAGAAATCTTTTTTGTAATGCTTCTTTAGGAAACGATCACACTATGTAATGAAAACATTACATATCTGTATGCCAAAATGAACTGCTCTTGGCAATCTGGAGAAACAGAGAACTCAGAACAGTCCACCTGACTATAAGTTGTTTGTTTAAGGAATACAATTCAAGGATCCAACCAGACTGGAGGTAAAGTAAAACCTCAACTTGAAATACAGAAATATAAAATGTGATGCAATTTATAAGCATAGATTATCAACAAATTATAAGCCTTTGTTTACCAACAAACAAATATGTCTTGGAAAGGGTGCAGCCAGAGTGCTCTTTGGAGGCAAGAATGATGAGGCTTCATATAACAAACTTTGGGCATGTTGCTAGGAGGGGTTATTCTTTTAAAAAGGGTATAATACTCAGAAAGGTCAGCACAGGAGAGGAAGACCCTTGATCAAGTGGATTGACATGGTGACTGCTGCAAGGGGCTCTAGTGTGTCAGGAGATATGAGAATGGCACAGGATAGGACAGAGTTCAGATCTGTTCTTTATAGGGTCATTATGGGTCATACTCAGCTCAATGGCAACTAACAACAATATGACCATAGAGGTTAACTTAATATTTCATTATTGCTACTTATGAGATGATATGGGTAACATATTAGAGTGTCAAATATGAGAGGATATGGGTAAAATAGTATCATCTGAACTTGTGTTTCTTACTCCTTGAACAAATCCTACTTTTTGATCTTATGGACAGGAAAACTAAGTGTTGTAAAAATGACAATCCTACCAAAATCAATCTATAGACTCAATGTAATATCAATACAGATATCAAATCTATACTTTGAGGAGATAGAAAAGGCAATCTTCAGGTTTATTTGGAAAAGAAAGAGACTCAGAATAAGAAAACTCTTGAAAAACAAGCATTAAGTAGGAGGCATCTAACTCCTTGCTCTCAAACCCGATTATACATCAGTAATTAAAACAGCATATTATTGGTACAATGGCACACACGTAGGGCAATGAAATAGAATTAAGAATCCAGAAATCAACCTATGCATTAAACGGGGAAAACATAGCCTCTTTAACAAATAGGGCTGGCAGAATTGGACATCTACTTGCAGAAAATTGAAACAGGATTCACATGTCCTACCACACACAAAAACCAACTCAAATGAATTAGAGACCATACAACAACAAGCCTCTGGCATAAATAGATTTGGAAGCAAAGCCAAAAATGCAAGCAAATCCATAAGAGGATAAAATTTATGAACGAGACTTTCTTAAAATCAAATCCCAGTCTGTATCAAAAATTTTCTCCAGAAAGCCTAAGACTGGAAAAAAGCATCTGACAATATTTCAGACAAAGGTCTCATAATTAAATGTTATTGAATACTTAACGGCCTCCACAAGGAAAAGGATAATAACCTAATCTTAAAATGGGCAAAAACTATGAAAGTTATTCTTCACAAAAGATGACATTCAGATGATTAACAAACATATAAAGAAATGTTCAAAATCACTAGCAATAAAAGTATTGCAAATTAAAACAATAACAAGATACCATTTCACTTAAGCAGCTCCTAAGTTTCACAACACAGCAAGCAATAAATACTGGAGAGGCTATAGAGAGGTTCGAACTCTCATATACTGTTGGTGGGATTGTAATACGGTACAACTGCTATGGGAGGCAGTTTGACATTTCCTTAAAAAAGCTGAACATATATCCCAAGGAAATCAGAACTGAAACACAAATGGAGATAGGTACACCTACACTCATAGTGTTATTCACAATAGCAAGAAAATGGAAGCAACCAAATATCCATCAACCAAAGAATGGGTTGAGAAATTGTGGGGATGTGGGAATTGTATACTAATGAAGGAATTTTTTTCCTTCTTTTTTTTCTTTTCTCTCTTCGGAGGGGGAAGCGAGCTGGTGGGGAGGGGTGGGAAGGGAGAAAATTGCGGCAATGAATGAATGGAAATCCAAAACCTCTGTAAAAAAAAATACTATGTAGACCAAGAAACAATGATTTTGGAAGATACATCATAGAGTCTAGAAAGCACCATGCTGAGTGAAATAACTCAGTCACATAAGTTCTGCAGAAAACCACTACTGTGAAAGTAAGAGGATAACTAAGCAAGATATTTATAAATGTTCAGTAGGGAAAGGGGTAAAGGAGAAAATAGGTGCGAAAAAATGAGAAAGGTGAAGTCACCAAGATAGCAGAGGTTAGTGGCTGGAGGGGGAGGATGAAGAAATAGGAAAGATTCAATGGAGACTAGACTGCAAAAGAGATGGTAATAATAGACATAAATCAATAGTAGTTAATTAAATAAAAGACAATGAATACAAATGATTGAATAAAACACAAGACTGTATATAAATGATTGTATGCAAATTAATAAAAAGAGGAGAAAACCAATTATTTCAAAAGAAAAGGGGGAAAACCTGCTCTTCTTCAACTCCACAGTTCAAAGGCTTTGATTTATTTTTTATCCTTATTCATTGTCCAAATATCAGAAACATGACAAGTAATTGATAACACCATGACCACATCTTTTAATTTCTTGAATGCTAACATAGATGTTAACGGTGGTCCAACTAAAACAAAATCACTGACCACTTCAGTCTTTTCTCCATTTATCTTGATAATGCCTATAGAGTGGTGATGATTTTTGTTTTCTTGATGATATGATGTAATCTCTATTGAAGGTTGTAGTCTTTGATATTCTTCAGAAAGTTCTTCAAGTCTTCTTCACTTTCTGCAAGCAATACGTGTATTCTGCATAGTGCACAAAATTGATGAACCTTTCTTCAATCCTGATGTTATCTTCTTGTTCATATATTGTAGTTTTTAAAAGGGTTTGTTCAGTATATAGATTGAACAGGCATGGAAAAAGGATGAAATCCTGACACACACAATTTCTGATTTTAAACCATACTCTATTCCCTTGTTCTTTTCAGATAACTGCTTCTTCATCTATATGTGTTTCATATGAACAGAATTAAAGTGCTCTGAGATTCCCATTGGGTCATAATTTGTTGTGGTTTATAGTTGAATATCTTTGCATAGTCCACAAAACACAAGTAAACATCTTTCTGGTATTCCTTTTCCTTTTAGTCAAGATCCATCTGACACTGACAATCATATTTCTAGTGCGACAATCTGTTTTGAATCTAACTTGAATTTCTGGAAGTTCCCTGTGCTTATATTGTTTCAGTTATATCTGAATAATCTTCAGTAAGATTTTACTCTCATCTGATATTAATGACACTGTTTTGATAATCTTAACATTTTGTTGGATCACTGTTTATTTTGTTTGTTTGAATGGGAACAAATATGGCTTGCAGTCAGTTGGCCAACTAGCTGTCTTCCTTATTTGTTGGCAGAGACTGATGAACACATCATCATTGCATCTGTTTGTTGAAACACTCCAACTGGTATTCCACTACTTCCTGGTGCCTTGTTTTTTGCCAATGCTTTCATTACAGCTTATACTTCTTCCTTTGGTAAGTACTATTGATTCTTGATAATATGCCACTTCCTGAAAGAGTTCAATGTTGACCATTTTCTTTTGGTACAGTGACTCAGTATTCTTTCCCTCTTCTTTTCATGCTTCCTGAATCATTCAAGATTTTTTCCAATAGAATTTTTAAGTATTGCCACTGAAGATACTGAGGATCTTTTTGTTTGTTTTTCTAAATCCAGTTCCTTCCGTAGTTCATAATAATACTTTGTCTTCTCAAACTTCGTTTTGAAATTTTCTGTTCAGCTCTCTTAACCTCAGCATTTCTCTTATTTTGGCTTCTTTTGATTCTAGTGCAAGTTTCAGAGTCTCTTCTGACATTCCTTTTGGTAGTTTCTTTCCATCCTGTTTTTTTTAAAGATCTTTTGTGTTCTTCATGGATGTTGTCCTTAAGGTCATTCACCCATTCTTCTAGCCTTTTGTTACTGGTTTTCAAGTGCAGAATCTACTCTTAACGATAGTATTTAAATTCAGTGGGTATACACTCAAGGTCATATTTTGGTTCTTGCGTATTTGTTTTTATTTTCTTCAACTTCAATGTGAACTTTCCTGTGCGTAGTTTATGGCTTGTTCCATAGTCAGCCCCTGGCCTGATTTTGACTGCTGATATCCCAATCTATCTCAGTTCATCAATGCCAAGAATGTTGGTCTTCATGCATTCCATTCATACTTCATAAATTCCACATTTTAATAATTAAAGTTTGCTTGCAGTTGTTTATCCTCATTTTATGTCTTACTATATAAGCAAATAAGGGTCCTTCACTGAATGGAAAGCTTTACTCCATCCACATTATTATAACAGTCTCTGCATTAAGGAGGAAGTAGTTCTGATGGCTTAGAGACAAGAAGCTGCACTGCAATTCCAAAGGGGCACAGTTTGGGGCCACAAACTGTTTTGCAGGAGAAGGATGGGTGATCTCCTCTTCTGTGATTAACTGCCTCTGAATATCCATGTGAGGGTAAACTATGGATCTGTTCAGACTCTGTGGTACACAACAACAACAACACATTGAGGAGGCAGCTTTTCCCTTCTCCAATCTTGTGTGCTTTCCAACCTGAGGGCTTCATTTCCTCACTCTATATTCAATCATGTTCTCCTGTTGTCCATAGTTGTTGTTGTTGTTCTTATGTGCCGTCAAGTCGCTTGCAACTCATAGCCACCCTATGTACAACAACTCTAAACTCTGCTCTGTCCTGTGCCAATCTCATTGCCTCCGACACACTCATCCCGATTGCCACAGTCACTGACTCAATCCATCTCCCAGAGTGCTTTCCCCTCCTGTGCCTGCCCTCCAACCTCCCAAGCATGATGTCCCTCTCCAAGCACTGGTCTCTCCTTAAAACATGACCAAAGTATGTCAGACGAAGCCTCAGAAACCTTGCCTCCAAGGAGCAGCCCGGTTTAACCCTCTCCAGGATGAATCTGTTCTCTTAGCAGTCCATGGGACCTTCAGCACTCTTCTCCAACACCAAAGCTCAAAAGCATCAATTCTCCTATCCTCCTTGGTCATTGTCCAGCTCTATGATGCATAACAAGTGATTGCAAAGACCATGGCCTGTACCAGACTCACCTTTGTCTCCAGAGACACACCGTTGCAGACTTTCCCATCGCAATACGTCTTTTAATTTCCTG
>NW_006399796.1:11169576-11170070 GCF_000299155.1 Elephantulus edwardii | reverse complement strand
GCAGGAGGGGAAGACCCTCTATGAGGTGGATTGATTCAGTGGCTGGGGTAATCGGGATGGGTGTGTCAGAGGCACAGGATAGAGCAGGGTTTAAGTCTGTAGTACATAGGGTCGCTATGAGTTGCAAACGACTCGATGGCACATAACAACAACAATGAAAAACTAGGAACAACACTAGAAGTCCTAACCCACAAGATAAACAGTCTTCCAAGTATCCTGAAAAACCTACAACCAGGGTAAGATAAAATAGATGAATGGGATCTTCTAAGAATCAAATCCAAATGCACGTCCAAAAACTTATCCACCAGGGTAAAAAGGGAAGCCAGAGACCGGAAAAAATATTCGGTAATGACATATCAGATAAGGAACTTATATCCAGAATTTATAAAATACGTGACCACCACAACAAGATAAAGGAAAATAAACCAATAGAAAAATGGGCATAGGATATGAACAGACACTTCACCGAAGAAGACATTCAGATGGCTAACAAG
>NW_006399796.1:11162281-11169277 GCF_000299155.1 Elephantulus edwardii | reverse complement strand
ATCTTCAGTAGAATCTTGCTTGCATGTGAAATCAATGACACTGTTCTGTAGTTTCCACACTCAGTTGGGTCACCTTTCTTTGGAATGGGAACAGATATAGATCTCTTCCAGTCAGTTGGCCAAGTGGTTGTTCTCTAGATTTCTTGACACAACTTGGTGAGCACATCGAGGGCAGAATCTGTTAGCTGAAATATGCCAATTGGTATGCCCTCTATTCCTGGGGCCTTATTTTTTGCTATTTCTTTCAAAGTAGCTTGAACTTCTTCCTTTATCACCATAGGTTCTTGCTCATATGTTGTTTCGTTAAATTCTTCTGTGTCTGCCAATTCCTTTGGCTACAATGACTCAGTATATTCTTTCCATCTCCTTTTGATACCTCCTGGATCATTTAATATTCTGCCTAGAGCATCCTTGATTATAGCAACTTGTGGTTTGAATTTGTTCTTCAGTTCCTTGAGCTTAAGAAATGCTGAGCGAGTTCAGCTCTTTTGGTTTCCGACTCCAACTCCTTGCACATTTCATTGTAATATTTTACTTTGTCATCCTGCGTTGCCTTTTGAAATCTTCTGTTCAGCTGTTTAGTATCTTGAATTCTTCCTTGTGCTTTGGCTTCTCTGCGCTCCAGTGCAATATTCAGAGTTTCTTCTGACATCCATTTTGTTCTTTTCTTCCTCTTCTGTCTTTTTAATGAACGTCTGCACTCTTCTTGGATGATACCCTTGATATCCTCCCACAACTCATCTGGTCTTCGTTCATTTGTGTTCAAGGCCTCAAACCTGTTCTTGAGATGGTTCTGAAATTCAGGTGGGATAGACTCAAAGTTATATATTGATTCTTGTGGATTCAGTTCAATTTTCCTCAGCTTCAGCTTGAACTTGGATATGAGTAGTTGGTGGTCTGTTCCACAATCAGCTCCTGGCCTAATTTTCACAGCTGATATTGAGCTTCTCCAGTGGTTTCTTCCACAGATGTAATAGATCTGACTCCTATGCATACCCTCAGGTGAGATCCATGTGTATAACCTGCATTTATATCTCTTAAAAAATGTGTTTGCGATGAATAAATTGTCAATAGAGCTTTCAAAATCTTATTCTTTCAGAAGTGTATGGCAAATCCTGCTTCTTTGTGTTTGTCTTAAAACTTAGTTTAGGATTCATTTGGTATAATATTTTCAGGGTTTATACATTTTATGATGTGTGTTAAGACTTTCTATTTATGCCTGCATAATATCACCTTTTATTACCCAGATATCTGTTGATGAATGTGTAGGTTGTTACCATCTTTTCACTATTGTAAAAAGTGCTGTAATGAACATTGTGTACATATTTCTATTCATATTCTTACTCTCTTTGATTAAATACATAAGAGTAAATTGCTAGGTCATTTTGTAGATGTGTGTTCAATATTGTTTTTACAACTAACAAAACATCTCTGCAGTAGCACAACTATTTTGCATTTACACCAACTATAAATAAAGATTATAATTATTACATATTTTTGTCACATGTGTTGTTTTCTAGAAAACAATTATTTCCCTTTTTATGGGAAATAATATGGGTGGTTGTCAAGGACCTCCCCAGAGTGTCAAAGAGCAATAATATCTGTCTAGAGACTAAGGTGCACCCACTCTAGGACTTCTATGGTCTTCACAATTACTTGCTATGCATCAGAGAGCTGGACAATGACAAACAATGTCTTTGAAGAATTGATGTCTTTGAGTTGTGGTACTGAAGAGTATTGAACATACCATGGATTGCTAAGAGAACAAATAGGTCTGTCCTGAAAAAGGTAAAATCAAGCTACTCTTTGAAGACAAGAATTCTGAGGCTTTACCTCACATATTTTGTGCTTGTTGTCAGGAGGGACCAGTCCTTGAAGAAGGACATCAAGTTTGGAATGGTGAAAGAATAGCTCAGGAGAGAAAGACCCTGATGAGAGGAATTGACACAGTATCTGGAGTAAATAGTGTAGGTGGTAATGAGGGTCAAAAACAATGAGATTGACTCAGAATAGAGCAGAGTTCAGAACTATTGTGCATAGGGTCAGTATGAATGAGTCAGCTCATACAACAACATATGAGCTTATGTGAAAGCAGCACATAAAAACAATGGAGGCTAGGAACTATCACATTGAGGTTTTTATTTCTATATCCTCCAAGTACATCAGAGATGATAAGGGTGGAACAGGATAAGATATGGTTCAGGTCTGTTGTTTCTAATGTTGCTGTGAGTCCTACTTAACTCAGTGGCACTTGACAACGACAATAATGCAAATATATTGGGTATATTTTTATTTACTTATTGCATATTTGAACATTTTTTTAAAACATCTGTTTGACTCCTTGCTCATATTTGGTTGTTGTTTTTGTTAGGCTAGCCCTAAGAGAGAGAGAAGTAGTGATCTGCTCAATAAAGAGGGTATAGCGGAAGCAGGGATGTATTCTAGATAAAGCAGTGAAAATAAAGAAATAAGTATCCTTGGGGTCAATATTTCAATGAGATTAAAATTACTGTTGTTCTTATGTACTGTTGAGTCAAATATGACCCATAGCAACGATATGAACAACACTTCTGAATATTGCCCTATGCTGTGCCAGCCATCCTCACCCTTTCTGACACCTTTAAAGTCCATTGCATCGGTCACAATGTCAGTCTACCTGGCTGAAGGCCTTCTTCTCCTTTGCCAACCCTCCATCCTTTCAAGCATCATGTCCCTCACCAAAGAATAGCAACATACCCAAAATATGTGAAGTGAAGCTTTATTATCTTTGCCTCCAAAGAGCACTCTGGCTTCACCTTCTCCAAGATACATTTGTTTGTTCTTTTGATCATCCATGGAACGTTCAGCACTCTTCTTCAACATCACAGCTCAAAGGCATCAAGTCTTTCTCTGTCACCCCATTTATTGTTCAAATTTCAGATACATATCAAGTGATCACAAAGACTATGGCCTGAATCAGACACACCTTAGTATTCAAGTTCATTACTCTTCAGTAATTTGGAGAGGTTCCTAACTGCAGATTTCCCCAGTGCAATGTGTCTCTTTAGTTCCTGACTACCAGTGCCAAGAGTGTTAATTGTGAATCCAAGTAGGATAAAGTTGTGGACAGTTTCAATCTTTCCTCCATGTATAATGATGTTACCTATCAGTCTAGTGTTAAGAATCTTTGTTTTCTTGACATTGAAATGTAATTAAAAAACACTTTTAAAAAGACACAACAGCAACTTCATACATAGACCTCATCTGATGGGTTGCATAGGAATCATATTGATTATACCTGTGAAAGGAAGTATCAGAAAGGCTCAAAACTAGGCCAGGGGCGGACTGTCGATCAGACCATCAATTACTCATGTGCAAGTTCAAATTAAGACCTTAGAAAAATGAAACTAAATCCACAAGAACCAATATATTATCCATTCCCTTTACATATTTTGGGCATGCTTCTAGGAGGAACCAGTCGTTGGAGAAGGACATCATGCTGGGAAGGATGGAGGAAAAGCACAAGAGAGGCAGACTTTGGATGAGACGGATTGACTCAGTAACTAGGATAATGGAAGTAGGTGTGTTGGAGAAAATGAAATTGGCTCAAGATAGAGCAGGGTTCAGAGCTACTGAACTGTAGGGTCACCATGAGTCACAAACAACTAGATGGTACATTACAACAACAACAACATGGACAACAACATGGGAATGATCTGGAAAGCATCAAAAGAAGATGGAAGGAATCACACAGAGTCACTGTAACAAAAAGAACTGAATGACATTGAAATTGAAAAATCTCAGGAAGTACCATACGAGCAGGAGCCAGTGATAATGAGGAAGGAAGTAAAAGCTGCTTTGAAGGCAAATTCGATTAGGGAGTCTTTATGTTGTTGAAAAAGTATTCAAAGGGGTTTTTAAAAAATATTAAATCATTAACCAGATATATGGTTCATGAACTATTTAGTTTGATCCTTCACTCATTCAAAAATTCCTTTGATATACAAAATTATTTCATTTTCCCAAGTTCCAATTTATTTATTTTGCCTTTCACTATTTGTGCTTTTCTTACCATACTGGGTAATCCATTAAGTATACAACTATGCTCCTAAACTTTCTTTAACAATTTTATGGTTTTAGTTTTCACATTTCTTGATTTATTTTAACTTGGGTTCTGTGTATGTTGTGAATCATGAGTCCTGATTCTTTATTCTGTATGTGAAAATACAGTTTTCCCCACACCACTTGTTGAAGACACTCTTACTGGGCACTGGGTTTTGTGATTATATTTATTCTGTAAATACCCCACAGGCAGTAATGTACTAAGAACTAAGTTAATATTAAACAAGAATTTGATGAATTTATTGAAAAATTTCCAGATAGGAGACAGTAAAAGAATTGAAGAAAATTATGCAATCTCCAGGACAGGAAGATTCAATTTACATGCTTTCATAAGTACTAGCCAAGCCTATTGCTGGTATTGTTTGCTGCCCCTGAGTTGACTTTGACTGATAGTGATCCTTATGTATAACAAATTTTAAACTTTTTAAATTGTGTACTATAGAGTCAGAACCAACCCACAGCTGACCCTCCAGCAGGTTTTCAGAGGCAGTTAATTGCACAGGAGGAAATTGCCCATCTTTCTCCCACAGAGCAGCTAGTGGCCTCAAACCCAATGCCTTCAGGATTGCAGTGCAAATTCTTGCCACTAGGCCACCAGAGCTCATATTGCCTTATCTGATGCCGTTCTCAAAGTCTCTGCTGTGCTCAAACTTAATGTTGCAGTCACTATGACAAAATATCTTATTGAGGATCTTTCTTTCCTGTACTGACTCTCCACTTTTATAAGCCTCATATATACACATCCATGCTAAAATCATGCCCAAAATGTGTGAGACAAAGTCTTACAAATTCTTCTTCTAAGGAGCACTCTGGTTACATGGGGTAATCGGGGTAGGTGTGTCAGAGATACTGAGATTGGCACAAAATAGAGCAGGGTTTAGGGATGTTGTACAAAGGGTTGCTATGAGTCGCAGGCGACTCAATGGCATATAACAAATGCATTGGGAAAGTCAGCTGTCTTGGACCTCTCCAAAGTCCTGAAGAGAAATGATGTCAGTTTAAAGACTGAAGTGTGCTTGGTTCTAGCCATGGTCTTTTCAATCACCTGCTATGAATCTGAGAGATAGATAATGCATAAGGATGACATAAGACTTGATGTCTTTGAGTTGTGGCGTTGAGAAGAGTACTGACTAGCCCATGAGCTGTCAAAATCCGAACAGAGATGTCTTGGAGTAAGTACAACCAAGGTAATCGTGGGAGTACAGGATGCCAATCTTCATCTCATGTACTTTGGGTGTTGTTAGGAGAGGCTATTCTTTGGAAAGGGACATCATGTATGGAAAGGTGAATGGTCAGTACAGGAAGACCTTTAATGAAATGGGTTAGTACAGTGGCTGTGGCAATGGGCTCAATCATGTAAGAGATGACAAGGATGGTGCAGAGCAGAACAGAGTTCAGATTTGTTATTTGTAAGTTATCTATGAGTTATATTCAACAGCACTTAACAATAACAACAATATGATCAACATAGATTTGGTTGTTCTTTTGTCAATCCATGGTGTATTCATATTCATCATCATCATCAAATTTCAAGGCAGATCTTCTTTAATCTTCTTTATTAATTGCCCACTTTTCTTATGCATACAAAGCAACTGAGAGTCTTTTGCAGATATTTTTCCAATTTTGCCAACACCATTTGTTTAAAAGGCTGTCGTTTCCCCACTTAACTGATTTCATCTCCTTGTCAAAAATCAGTTGACTATAGGTAGATGGGCTGATCTCTGGGTTCTCAATTCTATTCCATTGGTCCGTGTGTCCATCATTGTACCAGTACCATGCTGTCTTTACCACCACTGCAGTGCAGTAGGATTTGAAATCAGGGAATGAGATACCTTCTACCTTTCTTCTATTTTTAAGGAGTGCTTTGCTTATTCGCGGCTTCTTTCCATTTCAAATGAAACTGGAGGTTGCCTTTTCCATCTCGTTGAAGAATGGGATTGTTATTTGTATTGAGATTGCATTAAACCTGTAAATTGCCTTTGGTAGTATTGTCATTTTCACAATATTGAGTCTTCCTATCCATGAGCAAGGGATATTCTTCCACTTCTCCAGGTCTCTTTTTGTTTCTTGTAGTAATGTTTTGTAATTTTCTTTGAATAGATCCTTTTTTTCTGGTTAAATTTATTCCCAAGTAATTAATCTTGTGATTAGCTATAGTGAAGGGTATTGTTTTTTCTTAGTTCCAGTTCTGTATTCTCTTTGCAATTGTAGAGAAATCCAACTGATTTTTGTATGTTGATCTTGTATTCTGCTACTTTGCTGAAATGGTTCACTGTGTCCAATAGTTTTCTTATTGAGTCTTTAGGGTTTTCTAAGTATACTATCATATCATTTGCATAGAGAGATAATTTTACCCCCTCATTGTCAACTTGGATACCTTTTATTCCCTTCTCTTGTCTTATTGCTATCACTAAGACTTCCAAAACAATATTGAATAAGAGAGGTGATAGTGGGCATCCTTGTCTAGTTCCTGTTCTTAAAGGGAATTCCTTTAACCTCTCTCCATTGAGAACAATGTTGGCTCTTGGGTTTACATAAGACTCAAGCAAGATCCACACCTCACTCCATATACAAAAAACAACTCAAGGTGGATCATGGCCCTAGGACTAAAACCAAGGACTATAAACTTCATTAAAAATATGAGGAGAATGGTGGCATCAGGATTGGCAGAAGATCTATTAACAATCTGCGTTATGCAGATGGCACAACTCTGCTTGCTGAAACTGAAGAGGACCTCATGCACTTGCTACAGAGGGTCAAGGACTTCAGCCTTCAGTATTGACTGAGGCTCAATGACAAGAAGACAAAGATTCTCACCACTGGACCAATTGGTAGCATCAGGATGGATGGTGAAGAGATTGAGATTGTTCACAGCTTCAGTTTGCTCGGCTCCAC
>NW_006399796.1:11159791-11162181 GCF_000299155.1 Elephantulus edwardii | reverse complement strand
AATCATCCAGTTTCTCCCTGCTCTGTTCTGATGACTGCTTTTTGGTCCAAGTATGGGTTTCACATTAGCACAATCAAATGTTCTGGTATTCAGCTATGAGTTAATTCCAATTTATTTGCAATGAAGTTTTTGGTTTTATTTTCTTAGAGAAATAGACATCACCAACATTCTAGAGATTATAAAAAGGTAGAATTTTATGTTTGAAGCTGGAAAGAATCTCAAATACCTTCTAAATATATGCTTTTATAGTTTTAATCTCAAGGATTCTGGACCTCAATGTAATTGAGTGACTTTACTTTTGTCATATATAGCCACTGTCAAAATACTGAAAATAGGAACCCAGATTCTTGACACCTAGACCAATAAATATTTCTACTGGAAATTAATTTTTTATCAAATTTTAATTTAATTAAGATTTTATCAAATCTTTAGGCTGAATATTGGAATGGACACTAATTATATGCTATTGATGACATCAACTCTGTCAAGGAAAGGATCATGAAATTTCAGCAAGGTAGATATAACAACAAACAATCTCAATATTGGGAAAAGTTTTCAAAAGATACATAGGAAGGAACTTTTTCAGGGAAAGGGCACTTGAAGTGAACCTTGGAAGTCCTGCTAGGTGATCAAGATGGAGTAGAAATTTTCCATTAGAAAGAAGACAGAACTTGTCCAAGTCTATGAAAGATGAAACATCTTCATGGAGTGAAGCATCTAGCTTAGTTACAGGAAATTGAACCAGAACAGTTACAGGATCCAGGACAAGAGAGGTAGACAAGAATCAGACCTCTTCTTATGCAGTGTTCAGGTCTTAAGGTCTTAGAACTTCATTGAGAAGACAATGAGATAGCTCTGAAAGATTATTAACTCAGGTGTGATCAGACTTTGGTTTTAGAAAGACCAACTATAATAAGAGCAGAATATGGATTGGAAGGAATGGAGACTAGAGGTATGATGATTATTTGCAAAGATGCACTAATAGTGCATTTACTATAGATAAAATCTTGAAAGAAGGCAGTGGTACTGGGGAAGATACAGGGTGAAGTGTAAAATGATTTGAGAGATTTCTTTTGTTGTTAGGTGCCACAGCATCATTTCTGACATATAGCTGTCCTAAGAGCAACAGAATAAAACACCACTTTGTCTTGTGCTGTCCTCACAATCATTCCTATGTTTGAGTCCATTGTTACATTTACTGCATCAATTTATCTCCTTGAGTGTCATATTCTTACTTGACCAATGATGCTGTTCACCAGAGATTGGTCCCTTCTGATCATGTGTATTCAAAGTGCTTAAGACAAAGTCTTGCCATTCTCTCTTCAAAGGTACATTCTGACTGCGTTTCTTTTAGGACAGATCTGAATGTCCAGCAGTACATGGCATTTCCAGTAGTCTTCAACAACACTATGATTTAAAGGTAACAGTTCTTCTTCAGTCTTTACTCATTGTCCAACATTCATTTGCATTTGAAATGATTGGTGATATCAGGGTTAGGCACACCTTACTTCTCAAGGTGACATCTTTGTTATTTAAAAGAGACATTGAGTAGGAAGCTCTGGTGGCCTAGTGGCAAGAAGCTGCACTGCAATCCCAGAGGTACACAGTTCAAATCTACCAGATGCTGTGCTGGAGAAGAAGGGACAAGTCAGATCCAATTTGACAGTACACACACACACACACACACACGCACACACACACACACACACACACAAATAAAATAAAATTAAAAAAGATACATTGATGCAAGAAGGTAATAGTTATGAGTGTGTGCGAGAGGCAGAGATATGTTGAGAAGCTGACTGTTGATTATGTCTCAGAATTGGTAGTCAGGCAGTAGGAGTAACAAAAATTCTGGCATACTGTTTTTTTGGTATTCCAGGGGCAGCTTTCTTCCTCAATAAAGTTCTGGCTTTTCTCAGAAGAATTTTAACTGATTGGATGAGGCTTACCCACATTATAGGCAATAATTTGCTTTTAGGCCAATTGATTTAAATGTTAATGATACTTCATACCAACATATAAGACTGCTGTTCCATCAAACAGATGGGAGCATTTTCCAGCCAAGTTAGTATATAAACTTAACTATCACAATGAAGTATTTTGAGTTTGGTGAGGGTTTTTTAATTTTATAAATTTTTAAAAATTTTAAGCTGGATTTTTGTCACCTACATTCGGTGAAGACTCATAGCTTGAGAAATTACGGAGTGTTGTTAGATGACATGAAGTTGACTACAACTCATAACAACCCTATGAATAATATATCTGACCTATTTTTATCCTGTGCTATCCCCATGATCCCGTACTAGGGATTTTGTAGCTGATGTTACATGGATCTTGTCTGCAAGCAAGGAGTACCAGAAGAATGTCTATCTTTATTTCATTGATTA
>NW_006399796.1:11149813-11159691 GCF_000299155.1 Elephantulus edwardii | reverse complement strand
AACTCATGCAATATTATTCAAAATGGGTGACCCTGGAGGACATTATGCTGAGTGAAGTATCTCAGTCACAAAAAGACAAATACTGCATGGTGCCAATGTTGTAAAACAAGACTGACATCAGGGCTGAGGGGAGACTGAGAAAGATGGTTTCAATAATGTATACTACATTGAAACAGATGAGGGAGAAAACTGTTTAAAGGATTATGGGATTAGGTATTTTTGTCATGACAGGTGTCTAGAGTGAAGGCTACTTGGTGGAGTGGACCTAGGAAAGGGTTTGCAAAACAATGTAAGAATTTTTGCTTTCCTTTTTCAAGAGGTTAGTGTACTGGGGGGGAGGGTTGGGATGGGAGAAACGTGCAACAATGAATGAATGAAAATCCAAAGTCTGTAAATTTTTACTGAAATTAATAATAAATTTAAAAAAGTAAAAAAAAAACACAACAAAGCAACTGTGAATTTCATGGTCTGGATTAGATGCATCTTAGTTTTTAAACAGAAGCTTATTAAAAGAAAAGTTTGAAAAAAATACATATTTAACAAGAATGGTACTACTTTTTGTTGTGCATATGATCATTATTCTTATTACTATATTGCTATGTTAAAGATGTTTTAGTGTATCTAGAAGTGTTTCTTTAATTTTTTTCATGCACAGAAACACGGAAATGTACACTATGTACCATATACTCAGGAAAGCATATGACTAACTGATATTTGATATGAACAGTTCCTAACTGTTCTAACTTACATTTAAATTAGACTTAAAGATAGATTTATATCTGTAACTTCTTTATAATCCAGAGACTGCCTGATTCAGACAATATTTCAGTCCATTTAAGGCTTATAGTGTGATTATTGCAAGGCAACCAGATGGCAAGGCAGAAACATCTGATCTTGCAAGTGAACAATGCAATGTAACACTTGGAAAAATAAAAAAGGGATGTTCATTCCAGGGCCACAAATAATAATGTGATCAAGATTGGCATTCCTCATAAGCTAGCACAACAATCACATCCTTGAAGGTATTTCCCCAGAGAGAAGTCATCTGTCTCTTTTGTGTTACAAAATTAGTTTATATACCTTCATAACACTAATCACATTCTGCATTGTCATAAAGATATTTTGTCATGTGTAATCTTTTCTTCCATGCCAGAAAAAAAATAAATGGAATAAATGTTATCCATTTTTAAAATATCCTGCAGTGCAGGGCTTAACATTATGATCAGAATACAGTACCTGTTGAAATGGGTTCTGTTGGGTTAGTAAAATTTTTGCTTTGGACAATACATGCATCCAAGGTAAAAAAAGTTCATGATCTACTTTTCAAATCCTTGAAGGAGAAAAAAAGGAAGCAAACTGTATTTTGAAATGAAATGTTGTAGTTATTGTTAGGTGCCATTGAGTCATCTGTGACTTACGGTAACCCTATGCACAACAGCTCTGAACTCTGTCCTGTGCTGAGCCAATCTCACTGTCTCTAAAACACCTGCCTCTATTAACCCAGTTGTCAGGTTAATCCATCTCATTCAGCGTCTTCTTCTCCTGGGTTGTCCCTTTACCCTTTCACGCATGATGTCCTTCTCCAAGAACTTGTCCCTTCTGGCAACATGCCCAAAGTAGGTGAGATAGAGCTTCAAAATCCTTACCTCCAGAGAGCAAGTTGATTTTACTTTCTTCAGACCAGATCCATTTGTTCTCTTGGCAGTCTATTCAAGAGTTCAAGACTCTTCTCCAGCACCACAACTCAAAAACATTAATTCTCCTATCATATCCTTATTCGTGGTTCAGCTCTCTGATGCTTAGTAATTACAAAGATCATGGCCTGTATCAGGTGCACCTGAGTCTCTAGACTGATATCTTTGCACTTCAGCACTCTGTAGGGGTCCCTGTCAGCAGACTTTCCAATTTTTTGGACAGCAGAAAATCCAATATATCTTTTGATTTCCTGAATGCTAGTTCCAAGAGTGTTGACTGTGGAGCTGAAAATGTTAACAACCTCAATCTCTTCTCCATCTATCGTGGTGCTGCCAATTGGTCCAGTGGTGAGAATATTTTTCTTCTTGATGTTGAGCTTCAATCCATATTGAAGACTATAGTCCTTGACTTCCTGCAGAAGATGCTTCAGGTCCTCCTCACTTTCAGTGAGCAAGGCTGTGTCATCTGCATAATACAATTTGTCGATGAGATTTACTCCAATTCTGATGCCACATTTCTCCTCATAAAAACCAGCCTCCCTAATGATCTGTTGTGAATATAAATTGAAAAGATATGGAAACAGAAAGCATCCTTGATGCGCTCCTTTTCTGATTTAGAACCGTGCAGTGTTTCTTTACCCTGTTCTGATGACTGCCTCCTGATCCAAGTATAGGTTTCATATGAACACAATCACGTGTTCTGGAATTATTATTCTTCTCAAGATTAGCCACAACTTTTTGGGATACATGCAGTCAAATGCTTTTAATCTTAGGGAAGATATTCCTTCAAGGCTGTCAGGTCGATTGTGACTCATACTAACCGTCTATTGGGTTTCTGAGTTCATACATTTTAGAAGAAGGAGTACCCATATTTCTCCTGCATTACTGCTTGTGGAAGTTTAGTCTTTGGCTAACTCCATAAGTATTACACTCCTTAAGAAGAGAATTATTTTTGTGTTATGTGCCGTCGAGTCAGAATCGATCCATAGCTGACAGTGAGTTTTCAGAGGCTGTAAATCTTACAGTAGAACATTTTCCATCTTTCTTTTACAGAGCAGCTGGTGGATTCAAACCACCTGCCTTTGCACTGGCAGTGCAACTCTTTACAGATAGGCCACCCATAAGAGAGGATAGTATATGCAAAAGTTTGACATGAGGACTTCAAAGATGTATGTAGAGAAAAAGTGAGCAGGAAGATTCATGAAGGAAAAGAATGAGTAAAGATGTAGAAAATGTGAATGCTGGATGGTCTAGGATGTATCTTCTTTGAACTCTTTAATGGAATTATCTTCTCTTGTCTGACTTCCAAAGGAAGCTCTTGGTCTCTGCTGATATTATAGTAACGGTCATGTCTTCTGTCTGCCTTTACTGCTGAGATGAGCTTGATGAAGAATAGTGAAAAGAAATTTAAGGAGAAGGAAGGAGAGAAGAAAGAAACCAAATGGATATTTCCTGAATAGAGAGCTAGAATGTGTGAGGGGAAAATAGTAAGAAACATAAATACAGGAAAGGTCCATTGTAAAGAATTTAGCATCTTGAGTTACCAAAGCAATCTGGCAGTAGGAATAACTTGAATTTTTAGGATTAATTAAAAGTGGATTGAATTGCCAAACTAGAAAATGCCCACTGTTTTTGTTGTTTGTTCAGACCTAGGACAGCATCAGAATTCTTTTTCCTTCTGTGTGAAATGGTCAAGAAGACATTCATAAAAATCCTACTGCAGTGAATTGTTTTAAAAAAAAGGATTGTTTCTACTCTGAAGTTTTTACAAAGAACAAAAGAGACTTAGTATTTCACAGTCTTTGAGTGGCTTAACATGAGAGTAGTGTCAGATGGTGGAGTTCAACACCACGACTGTGTTAGACGCGGGCAGGCTAATTCAGTGGCCATAAAACAGTACTAGGGGGATTCACTGTAGGTAAAACAGTGGTAATTGTATCCATCACTTGAGGGCAGAAAGCGATTCAACACAAGGGTCAGGAGAACAGTCTTTTGGCCGCAAACCACCTCGTGTCATTGGAAGGTGCATTCATTTTATGTCTGTTTCCCGTGCTTTGAAGCTGGAAGTTATTGGTTACTGCCAGAGGCCTGTTATGACCGTGTGAGAATCCAAAGCCCGACTGGGGTGGGAAATCCTTTGTTCCTGGCTCTCTCATAATAGTTTTCTTCCTTTTCTTTGACAGAAAGAAGCAGGTCAAATAGGATTATCCTAATGGAACAGAAGTGTTTTATAGAAAAAGTTCAGGAAAGAAATACAAACAAATTCCAACATCCTTCAATTACTGAATACTGTTTTGTTACTGAGCCAAAATGGAAATTATTCTGGCGGCAAATGGGCCATTTTCTGAGGTTCTAAATGTATTAAAAAGCCCTTTTAACCCTAGTAAATAAATAAAACAAATGTTTTCCCCCTAATTCGTAGTCGTAGTCCTTAAAACTCCATGCTTCAAAGACTTCCACATTACTTTATTACAAATCTAACTCATTTCAATTGTCAAAAATCTGCAAACCATATGCCATAAAATGAAAATAAAGATACGATCAAGTGACAGCTGCGGGGTATAATAAAGTGTAATATAGGTGCAAAACCACAATGCAGTTGTTTAACAAAAAAAATAAATAAGAACACAACACTTAAGTAATAAAATAAGCTTTAAGTTGTTTTGTGAGTTTCACTGTTTTAAAGAGGAATTGTTTCACAGTTAAAATATAGTAAGTTCCTGATTATAATGTACTTTGTTAACCAAGCACTAGGTGGTTTCCCCATCATCCCCTCTTTTCCATTCTGTGCCTGTCTGCTTGGAGTTGGCCAGATATTTGATGGCACCAGGAAGTTTTAGTGAATCTATGAATGGGTGAGATTCAATTCTGGGAAAAATGAAGGATATATTTTTGTTAAAAAATTAATACATATAAACAACTAAGGAAGTTGTGTGTGTGTGTGTGTGTGTGTAGAAATAGTTTTATTGTGGAATTACAGGGTTTACAACTTATTGTGTGTTTTCAAAGGCCTGTTATTCAGAATTGGATTGCCAATCCTGCTTCCTAGTCTGTCTGAAATCTGGAAGCTCTGCTGAAACTTGTCCACAATGGATGTGAAATCCAGTGGCATAGCTTCCAGCATTACAGAAACTTTTGAGTAATCACAATACAACTGCAGACAAGTATAGTACTCATAAAAGCAAATGATAAATAAGCAAGCACATACATACCTTAACTATAAAGTAATCAGCAACATGCAAATCACTCCCCAGTGCAACAAATGGCAGATAAATGTTGTATCCCCAATAGCAAAACCATAAAAACCAAGCAGCATATAGATATTATGCAGACACTTGTCCATGCCTACTTTTTGGCTGGCTCTGACAGGCACCCTGGTGCAGATGGCATAGACTGATCAGCCTCTGGGCTGCACCAGCTCACGGGCTGGCTCTACTTAAATAAACAGACACAACCCTAGACATGCTCACCAGTTATGCCAGTAAGTTTGGAGGAGAGCTATCTTGACTGGAAAAGATCTATGTTTGTTTCCATTCCCAAGAAAGGTGATCCAACAGAATTTAGAAAGTATGGAACAATATCATCAACATGACATGCAAGTAAAATCTTACTGAAGATCTTTTATAAAATAACTGGAATAGTATATCCGTAGAGAACTGCCAGACATTCAGGCCAGGTTTAGAAGAAGCTGTAGCATTTGGATATCATTGATGATGTCAGATCTTGGGTTAAAGTAGAGAATACATATCGACTATGTAAAGTCATTCAAATGAATAGATTTTAACAAATTATGACTTTCACTGAAAATAATAGGAATTCCAGAACACTTAGTTGTGCTTATGTGAAATCCATACCTAGACTAAAAAGCTGTGATATGAACAGAGCAAAGGAACACTGCATGGTTTTAAATGAGGAAAAGTTTACTTCAAGGCTGTATCCTTTCTTCATATCAATTGTCCCTATCCAATCTGTATGCAGAGCAAATCATTAGAGAAGCTGGACTCTATATATAAGACTATGGTGTCAGGTTGGGAGAAAGACTCATCATTAATCTGCATTATGTAGGTGGAAAAACCTGCATGCTGAAAGTGGGGAGGACTTGAAACACTTGCTGCAAACAATCAACTACTACAGTCTACAATATGAGTTACCTCTTAACATCAAGAAAACAAAAATTCCTACTACTGTGCCACTAGACAACATCATGATAGATGGGAAAGAGATAGAAATTGTCAATGACTTCATCTTGCTTGGAACCACAGTCAACACGACTGGTACCAGCAGCCAGGAAACCAAAAGACCTATTTCATAGGAAAGTGTGCTCATAGCGACCTTTCCAAAGTGCTGAATAACAAAGATGCCAGTTTGAAGACTAAGGCATGCCTGATTGAAACCATAGGGTTTAAAAAAAAAAATTGCTATGCATCTGAAAGTTGGACGATGAATAAGCATGGCAGAGGAAGAGTTAGTGCCTTTGGGTTGTTGTGTCAGAGAAGAGTGCTGAATAACTCATAGACTGCCAAAAGAACAAACAAGTATGTCTTGAAAAGAGTGTACTGAGTGTGATCCTTGGAGACAAGGATAATGAAACCTAGTCTCATATACTTTTGTTGTTAGGAGAGTCCAGTCCTTGAAAAAGGATATAATAATTGAAAAGGTGGTCAGAGAATGAGGAGAAGACTTCAACAAGATGGGTAGACACAGTAATTATAGGACAGAGCTCAGATCCACTGTTCATGACATTGCTATGAGTCATCATAAGCCCCATGGCACCTAACATCATCAACTTGTCACATGAAAGCCAACTTGGCTATATTTACTCAAAAGATGAATCCAGAAGTGCCATGACTATCGGTGGAGCCTCAGTGAACATCAACTTTATGCAACCTTTTGGGGAGCATTTTGCAAAGCAGAGAAGTAAGGGCAGGAATAAATTTTTTCAATTAAAATTTACCTGAGTGGCTGCTGATATTAATTTTTTTCATGAATTATTAAGAGAGTGAAGGATTGATAAATTTACTGAATCAGCACCAAGGAAAGAAGTGCAGAGGCCCATGGATGAAACTGTGATGTACAGAAGGGTAAAAGTATTAGCAAGATGATGTGTTCCCTTCTTCTGTGAATGAAATAGACAACTTATAGTTCATATTGTGTTTTGCTTGGATTATATGATGTTTTAAAAATTCATTTAATTGTAACAATTAGCTAATCAATCAGCATTTTACACAAAAATCTATACCTTCAGAATCTATGAATATTCTAGAAGATAAAGCACATGGGTAATTATTGTAGCTGACCCTCAAGAAAAGGTGTATTCTTTGCTTGATTTATGTAGTATCTGAACTTTGGAGTCCTGCCAATGTCGTTCTACTTGCCTTATTTATACATAAAAAGGTGATGATGTTATTTTTAGATGCCACCAAATCAACTCAAAATGATCCCATGAACAATAGATCCAAACCTTGCCCCGTCCTGTGCCATTCTCATGATCTCCACCATGCTTAGTTCACTGTTGCAGTCAGTATGTCAACCAATCTTTTCAAGGGTCTTTCTCTAACTTCTTTTTGCCCCAGCACCACATCTTTGTCTTTTTTCCCCAAGGACTAGCCTCTTTTGATAAAACACTGAAAGTATTTGAGAAGAAGGTTCACCATCTTTGCCTCTATCGAGCGTCCTAGTTATGCTTCCTTCAGCACAAATTTGTTGTACATGGTATAATCAATACTCTTTGTCAACACCAAAATTCAGAGACACCAGTTCCTTTTTTGTCATTCTTATTCATTGCCCTCTTTTCAGATACATGTTGTTGTTTGCCTTTACATCAGAACCAATCCATAGCTAACCATCTAACAGATTTTTAGAGGCAATAAATCACATGAAAAGAGATAGCACATACTTCTTCTGCAGAGCACATGGTGGATTTGAACTGCATCCTTCTGGGATTGCAGTGCAGCTTCAAACCACTAGGCTGTAGGAAGCAATTTAAAACACCTTGATTTAAAACATGTTGGATCAGGTACATCTCACCTTTTAAGCTGATATCCTTACTCTTTAGAACTTTGGAGATGTTCTTGACAACTGCTTCTCCCAATGCAGCATATCTTTTGATTTCTTGACTGTTGGTACAATGTGTATTGATTATATTCAAGTAAAATTAAATCATTAACAACTTCAATCTTTTCTCCATCTGTCATAATATTGCCTATTGGTCCTGTGATAAGGATTTTTATTTTCTTGATGTTGAGATGTAACCCACCTGAAAACTATCATCTTTGATCTTCTTTAATAGTTGTTTTTATATCTTATTCTTTATCTGCAAGCAAAGTTGTGTCATAATGCAAGTAATTGATGAAGCTTCCTCCAACTCTAAAGCCACGTTCTTCTATATAAAGTCCTGCTTCTTGAATGGTTTTTTTTCAGCCTACAGGTTGAATAGGCATGGAGAAAGGATACAATCCTGATGAACACCTTTCCTGATTTTAATCACACAATATTTCCTTTTCTGTTGTATTCCTTCTTGGTCTATGTATAGGTTTCACATGTTTTGAGATTTCTATTATTCTCAATGTTACCTATAATTTATTATGAGTCTTTGCATAGTCAATTAACACACTAGATATCTTTCTGGTCTTCTCTGCATTTGATCGAGATCCATCTGACATTAGCAATGCCATCTTTCATCCCACTGTCTCTTCTGAATCCAATTTGGATTTCTGGTAATTTCTTGAACAAACTTAAGACTCAAGGTACCATGCTGAAGGATTCTATGTGCAATATATTGAATAATGAAGGAAGACTCAAATAAAGATAAAAGGAATGCACTGATTCATTGTAACAAAAAGACCTGATTCACATTGAACCATTTCAAGAACTGGCATGTGAATAAGAACTAATGGTAATGAAAGACAAAGTTCAAGTTCTACTAATGGTATTGGCAAAAAATGATGCCTCAGGAAATGGCAGAATACTAATTGTGATATTTCCCTAAACACATGCAACCCTGAATGCACACCTTGGCTTTTACCAAAATATTTGGAAGTCAGTTACATGGCCAACTGTAAAAGAGCCATATTTATTCCTATTCCAAAATAAGGTCATTCCGCATAGTGCAGAAATGATTGAACAATAGCATGAATATCACCTGGTAAAATCTTGCATATGGAATTCCTTGACAGCTCATTATTATCATGTTCTCTATGTTATATGTGGCAATAACAACCCTTTAGAAATGTGTAGGTGGGTGAGCACACAACAGTTGGATCCTTGGGGTTTTTTTGCATTAGTCCATTATTCAAAATCTTTCTTCTGGAACTAACTAATTAATGTTAATTTGCCTTCTGTTGTGACACTGCTCCTCATTAGGTATTTAGCTTTGAAAGTGACTATCTAAGATCTCTTTGTAGCAACAAGCTATGTTGTGGTATAACCTGTTGTACAAGATAGGCACTAAGAATGTAATGTCAATGAAACCTTTTTGTTGTTGTTTTAATTTATTTCTTTTTAATTGTATAAGAAGGGTAGAGGGACAGCACAGGAGAGGTAGAACCAAGATGAGATGGATTGACTCAGTGACTGGAGAAATGGGATTAGGTCTGTCAGAGATGATGAGATTAGCTCTGGATAGGGTAGGTTTCAGAGCTAATGAACATAGTGTCCCTATGAGTTGCAGGTGACAGGAGGGCACATAACAACAACAACAAGTCAAATGAAAACTCTAAAATTAGGACAGTATCACTGACTCTCTAGTCTTTTGAAATGAATACTTTTCCTCTGGGCAAAATAAAAAATTCTGCAGAATGATTTTGCTACTGCAATTAATAGTTACTTCTCAGTTTTTATAAATGGACATGTGTATGCTTAACAATGACTGTCCCTAATAAATCTGTTTACTCTGATTTTTTTAAAAGAAATATTGTAACACTTATAACAAGACTACAATACCAGTACTTTAAATTTATAACCAACATTAAAGTATAAGGTCTAAAAAAATTTAAAATCATCCACTTTATTAATTCATTCACTGAATGCTATAATTTTTACCAATACGGAAAAGCCTAGGTGAATTGATGTGTAAGGAACAGAGACAACACTTTCGTGTTTGTAGCATTAGAGATTTCGTGGTACTAGAGATAATGTAGCTGATGTTAGATGGATCTTGGTTGAAAGCAGGGAATACCAGAGGAA
>NW_006399796.1:11125716-11143373 GCF_000299155.1 Elephantulus edwardii | reverse complement strand
AGGATAGGGCAGAGTTTAGGGCTGTTGTACATAGGGTTGCCATGAGTCGCAGGCAACTCGACGTCACATATCAACAACAACATCCCCATGATTTCTGATATGCTCAAGCCTGTGATCACAGTCACTGTATCAATCCATCTTGCTGAAGGTCAAGGCCTCCATCTTTTCCACCATGATGTCTTTCTCCAAGGACTGGGCCCTCTAGGTATTATGTCCAAAGTATATGAGATTAAGCTTCAACATCCTTACCTTTAAGGATCACCCTGGTTTTGCTTCCTCTAGGACAGACCTAACTTGTTTCTTTGGCAGTGCATGATGGGATATTCAGTGCTCTTCTCCAATGCTACAACTCAAAAGCATAAATTCCTCTTCTGTTATCTTTACTCATTCTCTAACTTTCACATACATATGAAGTAAATGAAAATACCATGCTTGATCTAGAGATACTTTCGTCTTCAAACTGATATCCTTACCCTTTATCTTAAATTTTTTAAAATTGTTTTGCACACAATTGCTTACATTCAAGTACATTGTTGAGGTTTTCCCCCCTCCCTTCACCACCAATCTCTGCCTCCCCCTGATTCTCCTCCTCACCACTCTCAGCCTCCCTGCCCCTACTCCTTCCTTCTTTGGATATTTGTACACATCTTACTGGCTGTCCTTCTCTTTTCACAATAATTATCTTTATTATTTTGGAGAGGTCCTTGATGGCAGATTTCCCAAATTAAACACATATTTTGATTTCTTGACTGCACTTGAGAGCTGGAAAATCAATAGGGTTGACAGAAGAATTGATGCCTTTAAGCTGTGGTGTTGGAGAAGAGCACGGAATATCCCATGGATGGCCAGGAGAACATCCCACGGATTGAAAAAAGAACAAACAAATATGTCTTGAAGAGGGTGCAGCTGGCTTCACCTCACATACTTTGGGCATGTTGCTAGGAGGGGTTATTCCTTGAAGAGGGACATGATGTTTGGAAAGGTGGAGGGTTGGTGAAGGAAAGGAAGACCATCAACTAGGTGGATTGATATGATAACTGCTGCAGTGGGCTCTAATGTATCAGGAACTGTGAAGATGGCACAGGATAGGACATAGTTCAGATCTGCTGTTCATACTGTCACTAGGTGTTGAACTCAACTTGTTGGTATTTAACAACAAAAACAACTGCTCGTAACATGGGAGTTGATTATGGATCCAAGTAAAACAAAGTTGATCATTTCAGTCTCTTTTCTGTCTATCATGATGTTGCTTATTGGTCCAGTGGTGAGGATTTTTGTTTTCGTGATGTGAGAAGTAATCCTTATTGAAATCTTTGTCTCTGATCTTCTGTAGCAAATGTTTCAAGTCTTCTTCACTGTCAGTAAGCAAAGTTGTGTCATCTGCCAAACAGATTGTTGAGGAGTCCTCCTTGAAAGCTGATACCACATTCATCTTTGATCTAGTCAATCTTCTTGAATAATTTTCTCAGCATACAGACTGAATAGGTATGGAGAAAGGATACCCGTCTTTCCTGATTTTAAACCATGCATTGTTCCCTTGTCTTGTTTGAACAATTGCTTCTTAGTATATTTATAGATTTCTCATGGTGAAGGAGAAGAAGACTCTCAACCAGGTGGATTGAAATGGTGACTGCTACAATAGGCTTCTGTGTATCAGGAAGTGTGAGAATGGAGCAGGACAGAATAAGGTTCAGATCTTTTGTTCATAGGGTCACTATGAGTCATATTCAACTTGATGACACCTAACAACAACAACATGATGAGCACAATTAAGTGTTCTGAGATTCCCATTCTTCTCAAAGTTATTCATAATTTGTTTAAATACATAAAGTCAAATCCTTTGCATAGTCAATAAAACATGAATATAAATCTTTCTTCCTTATCTTACAGAGCTGATGGAACTGTTTCCCAGAGGCAAAGACAAAATCACCTTGGAGCCATGTAACCCAGTGCATGTTCTCTGAGAAAGTGCATAAACTAGTGAATGGTGTTTTCTCATTGTACACTAGTTCAGTGTATCCAGGAAAGAAAGGTACACTTTTTAGCACAAACTTTTAGACTCTCAGCTAGTGTTACTGTTTAAGAACTTACTTTCTCAAAGAAACTTTGGTGTCTGTAGATTGAACTTTTGCAAGCACTTTTCACTTTGTGTATGGGGGTGAGTACTTACAGAATTGGTCAGTTCTAAGTGTCGGTGAGTAAACAATGAGTGTGACTTGTAGTGACCCTATGAAGGACAGGGCAACACTCTGTACTGTCCTGCTCCAGCTTCTCAGTCCCTACCATGTGACAGTCATTCTGTCAATCCATCTTGTTTAGGGTTTTCCTCTCTATTGCCGACCCTCTACTTTCCTAAGCATAATGTTTTTCCTAAGGACAGACATTTCCTAACAACATACCAAAAGGATGTGAGATGAGATTTTTCCATTTTTGCCTCTAAGGAGCACTCTGCTTGTCCTTTGTTCAAGACACATTTGCTTATTCTTTTGGCATTCTCAGGTTTGTTCAATACTCTTCATCAACACAATTCAAAGGCGTAAATTCTTCTTCAGTATTCTATGTTGATTGTCCAACTTTTACATGTGTAAAGCAATTTGAAGGCATGTGGTTCAAGTTCACCAGCTGCTCTGCAGAAGAAAGATGAGCAGTCCCCTCCTGTGTGGTTAACTGCCTTTGAAAACCTGCTGGTCGACCAGCTATGGATCATTCTGACTCCATAGTACACAACAACAACAACAGCAAAGCAATTGAACATCATCTGGCACTACTTGCAAATATCTGTTATTTGTTGCATTGCTAACTGAAAGTTCAGGAGCTCAAATTCACTGAGTGTTCCAAGAGAGGAAGATGAACAGTCTCCTCTTGTGAAGATTACAGGCTTGGAAACTTAATGGAGGGGTAGCCACTATAAGTCATAATTGACTCAGTGCACTTAAGGAACATAAGTACATTTTAGTAAATTTCTTCACAAAATATTGAAAAGAGCACCAATGTTTATCGTGGCTTTGTTCACAATAGTAAGGAGTTGGAAACAACCTAAGTGCCCATCAACAAACGAATGGATAGAGAAGCTGTTGTATAGTCACACAATGGAATACTGTGCTGCATTGAAAAATAAGGAACTAATGCAATATTATTCAAAATGGGTACCTCTGAAGGACATTATGCTGAGTGAAGTATCTCAGTGACAAAAGGACAAATAATGCATAAATAAAACATAAATAAAATAGGACTGACATCAGGGTTGGGGGGAGACTGAGAAAGATGTGTTCAATAATGTATACTGCATTGAAACAGATACGGGAGAAAACTCCTTAAAAGGGATATGTGATTAGGTATTTTTGTCATGACAGGAGTCCAGAGCAAAGGCTGCATAGTGGAGTGGACCTGGGGGAGGGTTTGTAAAACAATGAAAGAATTTTTCTTTTACTTTCCCAAGAGGGTAGTGTACTTGGGGGAGGGTTGTGAGGGGAGAAAAGTGCAACAATGAATGAATGGAAAACCAAAGTCTCTGTAAATTTTCATTGAAATTAATAACAAATTTTAAAAAAATTTAAAAAGGGGGAAAAAGAAAAAGATATTGAAAAGCAGAGAAAGAACTTATTGTCTTTTTACACAAATAATACATGCATTCCTAGCCTTCTACATTGTTTGCCAACTGCTCCCCACACTAGATAGTTTTGCAAATGTGTTATGATAACCTCAATTTTTATTTTTCCAGTGATATATAACCCTTCATGTAATATAGAAAGTGACTTTGATTTTTCAAATTACTTTCTATTGCTTATTAATAAGAAAGATGGAAACCAGCCTTTCAATCCATCTCCTAATCTCTGTTAGACAGATGGAATTCTCTTTTTTTTTTAAGCTTATGTAAGGGTTGCCTGTGACTCGACGGCACTTAACAACAACATGTAACACTAAAATATCTAGATACGGTGGCCTAGAGGCATGTATAAGTAATATTAGATTTTTCACTAAATTGGTATATCCCTGCTCTCCTGCTTTCAAGGCACTTTAGGGATTTTCAAAGAGACAGTATTTCATTTTAGTTTAACTCTTTATTACTATTAGATGTTCAATTATAAAACTGGAGCATAATCTGATTATAAAGGCAGGTGAAGATGAGCAGAATTAAACTAAAAGTGAGCATGTCATTGAGAATGGACATGGTTACTTAGCAAGTTCCTAGGCGGTCTCCCCATGACTCAATTTATCACTCTATGAGTCACCACAGAGGAATGTGTTTGGAAGAACCACTGGTTTCCACCTTCCCCTTTTGTTGTTGTTGGTTTTTGGCACCCTTGAGTCATGTGGAATTCACAGTGACCCGATAAACAATAGCTCTTACCATTGTCCTATCCTATGCCATCCTCATAATCTCTGATCCACTTCAGACCATTGCTACAATCACTATGTTAATTGATCTTGATAAGGGTCTTCTCTTTTGCTGACCCTCCACCTTTCCATGCATGCTGACCTTTACAAGGAATAGCTTCTCTTAGCAGCAAGATGTCAAAAGCATGTGAGATAAAGCTTCACCATCCTTGCCTTCAAGGAGCACTTTCATTGCACTTGTCCTAATACATATTTATTTGTTGTTTTGAAAATCCACAGGATATTTAGTACTCTTCTCCAACACCACAACTCAAAGGCATACATTTTTCTGTTGCTTAGCATAGCAAATGATTAAAAAGAACTTCTTAAAAAAGAAATTAGAAATAGAAGTCTCTAAAGTGCTTCATGATTCTTTTTGAATGGTAGAACTTTTCTTCAATTCAAACTACACAAACCAATTATTCAGAACTCAAATTTGAGAAACATTTTGATCTGAAGGGTAAGGCACTTCTGGGACCCTTTCCATCACTCTAACCCTTTCCCCAATGCAACTCTATGGGAGTTAGTATTGGGGAGCAATGAATTGCATAGCAACTGAATTGCATGGTGGATGCTTTGAATATTGCCCTTTTGCACAATATGATGTGGTAGCTTGCATGATAGACACAATTATTCTCCTGTCTTTCTTGGACATTCAGACAAATTGTGTTGCCTTTGGTTACATACATTGAAAAGTTACTGTAATTGTTCTGATAAAATAATTTTGAAGTGTAAAAACTCACATTTGTGTCTGAATGCCACATAAAGACACCAATGATAATGCCCAGTTTATTTTTTATCATAAAATAGAAATCATATCTTCAGAGACAGCTAAATACTTTCCTAAATGTAATGAAAGCTCTCTCTCTCTGGTCTCTTATCCCATTGGACCAGCAGAAAACCTGGTACCAGTTATTAGCTGGACTACTGTCCAACACAGGCCAGTGCCACGTGAAAGGTCATCTGGAGTAATTGTACTAAGTGAATTGTTCTAATCAACCTCAAGACTACATCTTAAAATTAGATGTTTAAAAATTTATGATGACTCGAGTTTATAAGGACAAATACTGCATAAGATCTTTATTGAAAAAACAGAAAGATAATCAGTAAGATGTGTATGAAAATCCAAAGAGGGGAGGGAGCAGGAGCCTGCTGGTGGGGAGAGGGGCGTAAATCACAGAGTTTGGTGGGTTGAGGGAGGGGTCTAAAAAGTAGGAAAGATCCAATGGGGATCTGAAAAGATGAGGTAATCATGGGCATAGATATATCGTGATTAATTTTATGTATGGGAATAACTGTAAGAAACACAATGTGAATGAAAACGAAAATAACAATAAAATAAATTTTTTAAAAACTGAAAAAAAAATTATGGTGTTGCTTTCTAAGGAATTCTGGTGGCCTACTGGCAAGAATGATCTAGCCGTTTTTAAATGATATTCAGCAGTTTTTGCTTGTATGTAATAATAATGATATTGTTCAATAGTTTCCACAACTAGTTGTGGATCAGCTTTCTTGGGAATGGGAACAAATATTGACTTCTTCCAGTCCATTGGCCAGACACCCATCCTCCAAATTTCCTTGCATAGACTGGTGAGTGAATCCAAGGCAGCATCTGTTAATGGAAACAAGTCAATTGGTATCCCATCAATTCCTGGGACCTTATTTTTTTGCCAATGCCTTCAATGCAGCTTCTATTTCCTCCTTTGTTATCATTGGCTCATGTTCATATGGTACTTCCTGAAATTTTTCAGAGTCAATTAATTCTTTCTGGTGCAGTGATCCTATTTATTCCCTCCACTTTCTCTTACTAATTTCTGGGTTATTCAATATATTGCATCTTTCAATATCACAACACGACGATTAAATTTGTTTTTCAGTTCTTTCAGCTTGAGAAATTCAGTGAGAGTTCTTACCTTATTCGCTAATTCCAGTTCTCTGCTCATTCTAGTATAATACTTTGCTCTGTCGTCCCTAGCTGCCCTCTGAAATCTTCTGTTGAGGAGTAATGATGTCAGTTTGAGGACTAAGGTATGTTTGATTCAGGCTGTGACCTTTTTGATTACTTGCTATGCACCTGAGAACTGGACAATGAATAAGGATGACTGAAAAAAAAAATTGACACCTTTGGGAAGGTGCAACTGGAGTGCTCTTTGGAGACAAGAATGATGAGGATTTGCCTCACATACTCTCAGCATGTTGCTAGGAGGGGCTATTCCTGGGAGAAGGACATGATACTGGAAAGGGTGGAGAGTCGGCAAAGGAGAGAAAGACCCTTGACACAGTGATTGCTATAACAGGCTCTTGTGTGTCAGGAAATGTGAGGAGGGCACAGAATAGAACAAGGAAGATTCAGATCTTTTGTTCATAGGGTCATTATGAGTTGTACTAGGCTCGACAGCACTTAACAACAACAATAACAACATCAGTGGCAAGAAGCTGTGGTGCAATCACAAGGACACTTGGTTTGAATCCACCAGCAGCTCTGGAGAAGGATGGACAAATTCCTCCTGCGAGATTAACTGCCACTGAATGCCTGCTGAAGGGTCACCTATGGGTTGTTTCCAACTCGATGGCACACATCAACAACATGAACTTTTCAGGGTCAAAAATACTGGATGTTCTCAAAGCTGGCTACTCTGAGACTGAGTTTCAAGAAAGCGGGATGAACAGACTGTAGGAATATTATCCTTGGATGTGTGTTAATATTCTCCAGTAAATAAAACTCTTTCCAACTCTCATGAACCTATTCCCCCCACCCCCAACATTTTCTCCACTTCAGACTACCAAATGCTACTGCTTTTTAACCAAATCATCAACTTTACTTCTTTCCTATTGGTACAAGTGTATGGTGGATCACACAGAGCGATTTAAAATGTTGGCAATGCCTTTGTGATAGCCCTGCCCCCTTCATTTCTCTTCCAAGATTTGTTTTCTGTAATAGATGTGCTGGCTCTTTTCACTGGCACATTTGATAAAAGCGGCCTGGCAGTAAATACTGCATGGTCTAGAGATTGTCTACAACCTGATTTCTTAATCCTTAGCTTATTCCAATATTTGCATGGCTGAGTTAGCACATGAGATGCTATAAAATACTGATTCGAGAGAGAAAGGCAAAAGAAACTTTTCAAGTTCTCCAGATTTCCCTTCAGAAGACTTTGTTTTTAGAGCCAAAGAGAAAATAGGCTAATATCCATGTGCAGGCAATGAACTTTGAAATCTAAGATGTTGAGACTCAGTAGAGCCTCAGATGTTTAATATAATCACATTGCCTTAAATTTAAGTTGTCATCCTGAAAGTTGGGTTCTTAAGTGTAAACACAGATTGGAAGCCTTTTTGAAAGTCTTGATGCCCATAGGTCACTCTTAAATTCCATTAGTTTCAAAGGTTTGTTTTCAGTGACCTAGGAAATAGGAAGTGTCAGGCTTTATCTGGGAGTCAGGACTCACTGTTGAATGGATTAGGAGACTGTAAACAGCAATGGGAGTAGATTGCCCATCTGTCTACCATAGAGCTACTGGTGGAATTGAATCTCCAGAGATGTGTGGCCTTTGATTTAGCAGTGCAACTTACGATAGCCTCTGGCACCAGGGCTCCCTTCAATACCATGTATGTTTCCAAATCCCACTAGCAAATACAGTGAAAAAGAAATAGGTAGCAAACAAATGAAATTTTTTCTATTGTAAACACTGCATGATTAAAAATCGGGAAGAGTGTACACCAGGGATGTGTCCTATCTCCATACCTTTTTAATCTGTATGCAGACGAGAGTATCCAGAAGGCTGGGCTCTTTGAGGGGAAATGTGGCATCAGGATTGGAGGTAGACTCATCAACAATCTTTGCTATGCATGACACAATCCTGTTTGCTGAAACTGAGGAGGACCTGAAGCACTTTCTGCAGAAGATCAAGGAATGCATTTTTTAATATGCATTGAAGCTCAACATCAAGAAACAAAGATTCTCACTATTGGGCAACTGGCAGAATCATGATAGGTGTTGAAGAGATTGAGATTGTTAACAGCTTTAGTTTTCTTGGCTCCACAATCATCATTCTTGGTACCAGTAGGCAGGAAATGAAAAGATAAATTGCATTGGGGAAAGTCTGCTGTAAGAGACCTCTCCAAAATACTGAAGAGCAAAGATGTCAGTATGAAGACTAATGTGTGCCTTTGCCATTACTTGCTGTGCTGCAGAGAGCTGGACAGTGGCTAGGGATGAGAGAAGGAGAACTGATGTCTTTGAGCTGTTGAGCTGGAGAAGAGTATTGAATATACCGTGGATTGCTAGAAGAACAAAGAGGTTCTTCCTAGAGAGAATGATATTAGGCTGCTCGATAGAGTCAAGGATTCTGAAGCTTTGTTTGACATGCTTTAGACATGTTGTATAGAGGGACCAGTCCTTGGAGAAGGGATGCCATGCTTGAAAGAGTGGGGAGATAGCACAAGATGGGAAGACTCTAAATGAGATGGATTGACTCAGAGGCTGGGGTGATAATGAAGGGTAGGTGTGTCAGAGACAATAAGATTGGCACAGGATAGAACAGGGTTTAGGACTGTTAAAATAGGGTCGTTATGGGTCACAGGCAACTCAATGGCACATAACAATAGCAACAACATTGTATAAAGAATTGGGTGATCTTCAAAAAATGATAACTCCTAATTTGTAATATTGTGAAATTAGTATTAAGAAATAAAAACTATTAACATATTTTGGCTTATGAAAAGTGTGGTGGAGTTTCCAGATGCTTATCAAAATTAATTTTCTCTTACTTTTACAAAAATAGAAGCTGCACAACGTCTACCTGGATGCCCAGAAACACTACACATCCCAGCTTCTTTTGCAGTTAGGTGAGGCCAGGTGACATAAGCTTAGGATGCAGTAGTTTCTAGTCTCTTACCTAAACTTCAGAATGACTTTTATAATTTTAAAAACAGTATAAACAGTGAAAACCATCCAAAGGCAGGCTTATTTTATTTAAAGTACAAATATTCTTGGTTATTCATTGGAGCTATGATAAACTATATTATGTGTGGATATCATGAGCAGCCAGTTCACACCTCTAATTTATTTTACTTGTATTTATCACCAGCTATCCAATGCAAAGATAGCATAAACTCTTTTTAGGACATAATTTATTCTTAAGTTAGGCAAGCACCGAGGTTAAATGAAATGAAAAAGTATTTTAAAAAAATATTAAAAGTAATGGGGATTTTAATTCACAATGAAAGACCAGCGCTGTAATGTGTAGGCAAGGGAAGGGGGGTGGTGAAGGCTAATAATATTTAAGTGCTCAGAAGTGAGAATGAAAATGAGGGTAGAAGGATTAAGTCAAAGTAGAAATGGAAGGCCAGAGTACAGGTGATTGAATAAGAATAGGAGTCATAAACTGATTGCTAGACTTGGAACAAAGGCTTTTGGAGACTCTCTAATAGTTTGGCATTAGAAGAAGCTAGATGTTAAAGGGAAAGTAAAGCAGGTGGCTACAAAGTCTGAGCAGGTGGTCAGCTACCTGGAGATCCACAGCAACGGAGCAGGCAAGACGAAGAGAGCAAAACTGCTAATGTACAGTAAAAATACAAAGGCGAATCTTGAGAGGGAGGCCAAGATGGCCCCAGCCAGAAGCTTTCTCAATTGCACATAGGAGAATCCTAGTTGTACAAAAGGAGTTACCTGCTATTTCATCTCTGCTCCTTTGTCATTTCCTGTGCAGTGAATCACTGCAGAAGTGAAAATCAGAGGGTTCCTGGTAGTAAGAAGTAGAATCATCTCATCATTCTGGTAATGGGGAAGATTTGTTCACTGCTTCATAATGTACAGTAGTCACAGCATAAGGCTTTCAGGAACTGGTGTGCTTCAGTCTCAGTCGGTGTCAAAGGCCTGGTACTTTTTCTAAATGGAGTAATCTCACAGAGGTTAAATGAGGAGAAACAGTGTAGTGGGCCTGAACAGTTCCTTGGAGATGCAATTATATCAACTATTTTGCTCAAGTTTCTTGAATTTTTAGATGGACCAAACTCTGGGAAGAGGTGAAGACAATGCACAATAAATGTTCTCCTTTCTGAATTTTAGTTTTCCTGGAATCTCCTTGTGAACAGGAGAATTTAGCCTTTCCAATGGGGAAAAGAGTTTTCCTCTGATCACTTTTAACAAAAAAGTGGGCCAAAGGTTATTTTAAGATGTTGATGTCATTTTGACTTACATGGTTATCCACAGCAAAATTCAGTGGGGATTTAATTTATATCCAGATTCTCACAATTTTAAAGATGAAAGCAGCTTTAGTTTGGGAATCTAATTTCCAATTAGCAAACTTATTACTTTATGATAACTTTGGTTTTATGACTAACATGTATGATTAACATAAGGTCAATTATATTCAAAAGGGCAAGGCTAGACTCAAAATCACTTGCAATTTTTCTTTAGAGGTAATAATATTTGATGTGATTATGAATTTTCATGAGAATTAATACTAAAATTTGTGGGTTTTTTACTGAAGAATTTTGTGCTTGAAGCTAAAATAGGCAATAAACAAAGAGATTCTCCAGCTTTATGTAGAAAAGTGGAGGTTAGAGAGAAAAGGAAACAAAAAAAATAACTATTGAGTTCCATTTATATGTAGACATAGTTCATTTTATTTTGCCTTACTTGATTTTACTTCTCTGATATTTGTACAAATTGAAGGTTTGTGGCAAGACAAATCTATGACCATCCTTTTTTCAATAGCATGTTCTCGCTTCATTTCTTTGTATCATATTTTGATAATTCTTGCAATATTTCAATCCTTTAATTATTATTATTACATCTGTTATAGTGGTTATGTGATTGGTGATCTTTGGTGTTACTATAATGAGTCATGTCAATAAAGGATAGTGAGTGTAATTGATGAGTAATTGTGTATGCTTTCACCCCTCCTGCAGAGCCAACTCGCCTTCTCCCTGTCCCTCTCCCTGCCCTCTGGCCTCTCTGTTCCTCAAGACATGACAATAATGAAATTAAGATAATTAAGAACCTAGGACAGCCAACAAGTATTCAAGCAAAAGAGAGAGTTGATTTATGTGGCAAACTTCAATCTCTTATTTTAAGCTGTTGTTAACAGGTATTCCAACCTCTAACCCTCAAGATCATGATCAATCAATAACTATCAACATCAAGGCAAGATTCTCCATTAGCTGTATGATGATGACTTCCTGAAGCATCAGATAATGAATAATATAATTAGAAATAAAATTTTGAATATAGTATATTTAAGTTAAAGTACATACATTATTTTTAAGATATAACATTGTTGTTATGTGCTGTCAAGTTTCCTGTGACTCATAAAGATCCTATGTACAGCAGCCCTGAACTCTGCTCCAGCCTGTAGCAATCCCGTTGTCTTTGACACACTTACCACCATGACCCTGGTCACTGAATCAATCGATCTCATTGAGAGTCTTTCTCTCTTGCGCTGTCCCTCCACCCTTCCCAAGCATGACGTTCCTCTCCAAGGACTGGTCCCTCCTTGCAACATATCCAAAGTATATCAGATGAAGCTTCAGAACCCTTGCCTCCAAAGGAGCAGCCTGGTCCCACCCTCTTTAGGATGAACTTGTATGTTCTTTTAGCAGTCTATTAAATACTCTTCTCCAGCACCACAGCTCAAAGGTATCAATTCTCTTTCTATCATCCCTAGTCATTGTCCAGCTTTCTGATGTATAGCAAGTAACTGCAAAAACTATGACCTGAATCAGCCACACCTTAGTCTCCGGACTGACATTGTTGCTTGTCAGTATTTTGGAGAAGTCTCTGATAGCAGACTTTCCCAATGCAATTCATCTTTTAATTTCCTGACTACTGGCACCAAGAGTGTTGATTGTGGAGCTAAGCAAACTAAAGCTGTTAACAATCTCAATCTCTTTACCATCTATCATGATACTGCCGATTGGCCCAGTGGTGAGAATCTGTTTTCCTGATATTGAGCTTCAATCCATATTTAAGGCTGTAGTCCTTGACCTTCTGCAGCAAGCACTTCAGGTCCTCTTCAGTTTCAGGAAGAAGGGTTGTGTCATCTGCGTAGCTCTGGTGGTGGAATCTTCCTCCAATCCTAATGCCACATTTCTCCTCATAGAGCCCCGCCTTCTGGATAATCTGTTCTGCATATAGATTGAAAAGGTATGGAGATAGGACACATGCCTGGTGTACACTCTTCCCAATTTTGAACAATGCGGTGTTTCCTTGCTCTGTTCTAACGACTGCCTCCTGTTCCAAGTATAGGTTTCACGTAAGCACAATCAAGTGTTCTGGGATTCCCATTCTTCTCAGAGTCAGCCACACTTTAATACTGTTGCATATTTGGTAGATTAGAGTATTGCCATTGTCATTGTTAGGTGCCTTTGAATCGACTCAATCCCACAATCCTTTGTATTGCAGAATGTAACCCTGCTTATTCCTGCTCCATTCCCATAATGTCTGCTGTTCAGTCCATTGTTGCAGTCACTGTGTCAATTTATTTTACTGAGATTCTTCCTCTTTTTATTGACCTTATACTTTACCAATAATGAGATCTTTCTCTAGGAACTATCCTCTCCTGAAAACTCATCCAAAATATGTAAGATGCAATCTCACTATCCTTTCATCCAAGAAGTATTCTTGTAATTCTAGACTTTCAAGACAGACATGTTTGTTCTTTTGGCAGTATATGACATATATAACACTTATCAGCAACCCACCCTTTAAAGTTATTGATTACTTATTGTCCAACTTTCACATGCCTATGTTGTTGTTGTTGTTGTGTGCTACTGAATTGGAATCAATTTATAGATAACCTCCAGTAAGGTTTTAAGAGGCAGTTAATTACATAAGAGGAGATTACCCATTCTTCTCCTGCAGAGCAGTAGGTGGATTTGAATTGCATGCCTTTGAGATTGTAGCACATCTGCTTACCACTAGGCCAGGAATTGAAAATTTCATGAGTTGGGTCAAGCTCACCTTAGTTTACTGTTTAGCATTGTAAAGAAGTCTTTGTCAGTAGATTTGTCCCATACGTATGCTATTTGATTTCTTGATTACTGTTCCCATGGATTTTGATTATGGATCCAAGTGAAATTAAACCTTTGACTAATCTAATCTTTTCTCCATTTTTCATGTTTATTGGCCCTGTTGGAGAATCTTGTGATCTATACCAAAGTCTTTGGTCTTCATTAATAAGAGCTACAAGTTTTCATTTTCTACAAGCAAGATTGAGTCATCTACATGTTACAGGTTGTTAATGCATCTTCCCCTAATCATGATATTGCAATCTTTATAATAAATATCATAGCATAGCATATAATATTTCAGTTTTGGACTTATTTACTTTGCGTGTTGTTGTTATGTGTTGTTGAGTCACTTGAAACTTATAGTGACCCTATGCACAACCCCTCTGAATCCTGCTCTATATGGAGCCAACCTCATTGTCTCTGACACACCTATGCCTGCTATCCTAGTCTCTGAGTCAATCCATCTCACCTCACTTAGGTTCTTCCTCTCTTTCTCTGTCCCTCCACCATTCCAGTCATGACATCCCTGTCCAAGGACTTGTCCCTCCATGCAACATGCCCAAAGTATGTCAGACAAAGCCTCAGAATCCTTGCCTCCAAGGAGCAGCCTGGTTTTACCCTTTTTATAAAATACTCGTTTGTTATCCTAGCAGTCCGTGGTATATTTAATACTCTTCTCCAGCACTACAACTCAAAGACATTAATTCTTCTTCTATCATTCTTAGCTATTGTCCAGCTCTCTGATGCATAGACCAAGTAATTACAAAGACCATGACATGGATCAGGGACATCTTAGTCTCTAGACTGACATCATTACTCTTTAGAATTCTGGAGAGGTCCCTGGCAGCTTGATTAATTATGATGAAAGAACACAATCATGATGTACTACCTTCCTGATTTTAAACCATGTCGTATCCTCTAGTTCTGTTTGAACAATTGCTTCTTGATATATGTACTATAATGCAAATATGAATTTTATGTACACTAGAAAACCAAGAGATTTATGTGACTCACTTTACAATTTACAATATCCTTTAGAAATGCTTATATAGTACTGTGGTGATTTTTTAAAAAAATTTGTACTGATTTATTTACAAAGTTCGAATACATTGTTTTTCAGACTGGATTTTTCCCAGTTCCTTCACCACCACCATCCATCCCCTCAGTATTGTGATGATTTTCTCTCTTGAAGATTACCTCAGGGGGAGAAAAAAATACCAAATACCTAAATCCAGATTAAGAACAGAACACTCAAATTTAGTTTCTTTTCTTCATTTTTTTGTTTGTTTGTTTCCCTAACATCAAGCTTTCCTTCCATTTGTAATTCCTAGATAGGTCACCTGTATTTCAATGCACTTAAAAGGAATCCTTTAATTCTGGCACCTTCGTTCCTAAACTCTCAAAACATCTAGTTCTAAGTTCTGCCCTTGGGACTCTGGCTTTGTCTATGCATTGATATTTCAAAAAGACCTTTTGTTTCAAGAACTTGTGAGATCCCCCCCCACCCCTTTTCTTCTCTTTATGCCAATCCACACCTCCAGAAAATTTTGGGAGAATGGTAATTCCTGGGCAAAACATTCTGGTTTTTTTCAGAGACATTTTTTCTTGCCAATTTTCCTCATGATTTTTTGCCTGGAAAGAAAAGAACATGCCAATAAAATCCTGATTTGTACAGTTAAGATGAAATCAACCAAAATCCTAGGGTTTAATTTTCTAAGAATAAACACATTACTTGTCAAGCATGTACCCTCAACAATCTTGTTTTTGATTTATAGACCAATAAGCATGAGTAACAGAGGGTAAATGTGGAAGATCTTAGGGATCCTCCCACTTGCATTCTATTCCTTCTAGTTTGTCTTCCTAGATTAGAAAACCAGAAGTTATATTTGACTTTGTTTTTGGTTAAAGGTGATTCTTAATACTTTCCTCCTGTGAAGACATGTGAAATTTGGATGAATCAAAAGAGCAAGAGATATTGGTAATATACACTTTTGGCAAGTAGGGCAGAGGCAGTGTGGCTCAAATTGCCAGCTTCAAAGGAAATTTCTTGGTTTAATGCTTCCTTGAAACATAGTTTATACCATCATCAGGTCCTTCTTTTTAAAAAAAGTTATCTACTATTTTATTTACAAAGTTTGAAACATTGTTTTCAAGAACAATTTTTTCCATTTCCCTCACCCCCAACCTATCAAATTGTATGACCCCATGATTAATCCTTCCTCTCCCTGTACATCCTCATCCATCTACTTCCACCCTCTCCTACCCTTCTCCATAATACTCTGGAATAAAGAACTAGAGATGCACACAGCTAACCTCTTCTGCATGTCTTAGCTGACTCCTTAAAAGTAATTGTGCCCTTTTGAATCCCCAAAGACATTCTCATAAGTTTTACTCCTTTGAGTGGGTAAAAGAAATATACATTCTGCGCTGCAATCCTGCAGTCTCTCAGTTAGAAGCCACTAGCTCCTCTGTGGGAGAAGGATGGGAAATCTCCTTCCATTCAATTAACTGCCTCTGAAAACCCACTGGAGGGTCAGGTATGGGTTGGTTCCTACATAACAACAACAACAACAATAACATATGGTCAAAATTCTAGTTATTAACTTATTTGAAAAGACAAAAATATGCTTGTAATTTTCATGATTTTATTGCTTTTCCTACTCCTATTAGATTCTTAAGTTACAGCCACAATCACCTTAAATCATCCCTAAAATGCTTTTACTAGCTCAACAAACCCCTGAATCTCAAGACTTTTCTGCTTCTAAGAAGCTGATTACAGCTAAGGAATCGGCTCCTCGAACTAGTGCCTCAGATTTGAATGGATCCTAAAACTGTTTTCCTTTGCTAAGACATGAGAGTTTTCAAAGTCTATTCTCTTAAGAATCAAGGACTTCAGAGAGATGTCTAGGAAAGAATAGAATAAGCAGAGCACAATTCAGTTTGATATAAATGTAAGAAACAGGTTAAAGTTCTCTGATTGCATTTTGAAGAATTATATCCTTAGAATTCGTACTCTATCCAGATTTAGGAGAAGTCAGCAGAGTGCAGAAACCTGTAATAGTGACAAATTGTAGGCTTAAATTAAAAAAGAGAGAGTTTTGTACTGCTTTAAGTTGGCAAAATGAATATTATACTCATTTGGCTTCTTTGGCACTATGTTTACACCATACATTGTTGTTGTTGTTGTGGAGTGTTGTTCAATCAATTCCGACTCATAGAGACCAGACAGGAAATAGTGGAACTACCTCATATTGTTTCCAATGATATAAATTTCTATGGAAGAACTATGCCATAGATTCTGTTAATTGTCAAAGCCTGATTTTTTTTTTGGAGGGTTTATATATCCCCACCAGATATCCAGTGATACTGAATCATGTCCATGTAGCAGAATTAGCAGTCAATAAAACCTGTGGTTATTTGAGTCAATCCTTTTGGAGAAAATCTTAAGCATATTCCTTCCTGCATATTGGTACATATTGCTTCTTTTATATTGGACATTTGTGACAAAATCAATCCTTTGAAGAAGGGCAGACATTGTAGTAAAAAAAGATCTAGATTTGGGAAGAAAAGTCCTGTGTACAAAGTCTAACCTATTGATTAATAATGTGTGGATTTGGTCACGTCAGTTACTCTCTTGATACAATAATTCACTCTCCAGAAGTTGGAGATATTTGCATTTTTAGGTCTTTTAAAATTGTTTTCTTTTTAACGTTGTGATTGGAGTGAAATTTTATAAACTATATTTGTTTTTAACTCAACCATTGATATAAATTTTGTAATAAAATTTATTCCTCCCTATGATTCTCATTTCCATGAAACCTTCAATCCTTACTTTTCTTGTCTTTATCTCTGAATATATTCTTCCCTTTTGACCTTATATGTTTGGTTGTTCTAAGGACTGATTACCTCCCTGGTGTTACTGTTCACTTTTTTAGGTCTGCCTATTGTTTGGTTGAAAGTTGAGTCATGGAAGTTTTCTTCCAGGTTCAAAGGATGACTAAGGGCTATGGTTTCAACTTATCACAGTCAGATAGCAAGTTTGATCTTTTTTATGTTTTCAAATTTTGTTCCACAAGATAATCGAGAATCAAACGGACAATATATTTCCTGATGCTGTATAAACAGAAAAATATTTTAGACATATTAAGAACTAAATTACAAGAGCTCGGTTAAAAATCCCAAGTATTTTCTGGTTATGGTACCAATGTAACTCATTATCAGTCATAAGCTCTGAATCAGGAATATCTTGTTATGTTGTTGTTGTTGTT
>NW_006399796.1:11112343-11123436 GCF_000299155.1 Elephantulus edwardii | reverse complement strand
GCCCATGTTTTCCGACTACTGATTCTTCTTCTCTGTTATAGGTAATGAAAATGTTTTCTAGTGGTATTAAACAAATAAATAAATTCATTAAAAAGATCCTGGGGACTTCAGAATTTATATGAGATGGAAGGAATTTGCTTGGGAAAATGGACAGAGGTCAAGAAGGTCAGAAGTTAGGTAAAACTGAAGCAACATGTCATTAGAAGTAGCCTGCCAAATGTCACCATATAGGATAAGACATCTGCTACTTAAGAACTCTAGCCTCCTGAATATTGAGGAGGCTCCTATCCCCTCTGCTACTATTATAGGGCCAGGTTTCAAGGCTCTAGACAGGGACATCTTATTGACTGATCTGAGTTATGTACCCATAGGCTGGCAGCCTGTCTTCCTCTGGAAAGAGCATCTTGGGCCTTTAGCTTTCACAGTGACCCATGGGAAAATGCCACATACAATGGAAACAGGTGTGTGGGGTACTGTTAGCCTAAAACTTGAGGTAGGGGTTTAGCCATTACAGTTAGCCCCTCTGGTCTTCAGGCACCTTAAATGAAACACATGGTCTTGTAAATCATCAAAAGCTATGGGACTAGGATAAAAGAAGAATGCTTCCCACACAGAGCAGCAAGACTTGAGGCAAGCAAGACTTGTGGTGGTAAGACTTGAAGAGCATGGGAGCAAGACTCCGGTAAGAGTGTGACCCTGGTGATAGTGGTGGAGAGACAGTGGCATTGTTGTGGAGAAACTGACAAAATGTGATCTGAGACTTTTTACATTTGTGCTGGCCACAGATAAAGGATGTTGCTGTTTTTTGTCTTTGATGATGGAAGGAAAAGCTGCTTGCTGAACTGAAACTGGAGCCTGGACTAATTGAAGAATTGTGCCTTGGGATTGCATCATTAAAACTCGGATTTGCATCAGGTGATATTTTTTGCCTTCTCCACTCTCCAACTTACTTCCCTAATGAAGCCTATTCTCTGTACCACAATTGTTAGTCTGTGAATCAGCAATGAATAAAGGAACCCTCTTGCTGCTCATATGACTCTTGAGAAACAATGGGTCTGGGCTACAGGCTCTTTATCTATTTTTCTCTGAAAGGCTGTGCTATTCTCACTCCCTCTGGCTCTTTCAGAGAGATGCTCACAGTCTTGTGCCTTCATGTCTCTTTTTCAGCTCTTTAGACAGGCACAGAATAGAAACATTAAGCTTCAATGCAGTTTTAGAATGGTGACATTTCATTTGAATGTTACTAGGGGATAAAGATGATCTTCAACAAAGAGCCATGATGTACGTTTTTGCTGTTGTGTGTTATAAAGTTGGAACCAACTCAGAGCTGACCACCAGATTTTCAGAGGCAGTAAATCACACAGGCAGAGTTTTATTTATTGTGAATTTATTAAAACCACAAGACTTTGGCTTGGCAGCACAGATCTTTACCACCAAACCATGAGTATTCCCTATGACATGTAGGATATTGAAGTGAAAAAGTTTAGGAAGTGGTAGCATACTAAAGATTCAATGTAACTTTCATAATTTTCTTCAGACTGATTTTTCTAACAAAAACAGCATGAAAAATTTCTAGAGGGGAAAGACAAAGCCTATCTTTTTTTTCCATTTTATACAGTTCTTGGCATATTGTATTCCTCAACTGGAAGGACTGTCAGAGCTCCAAATCAATCACTCTATACATGAAGGACCCCAGGGTAAGTGAGCTCAAATGAATGATGACCCATAAAAAGTTAAGAACAAAGCCAGGACAAGAATCAAGAACTCAAGCTTTCAGACTCAAGATTATTGCTGTTTTCATAGTACCACCACATAGCATTACTTTAATAAAATTATCTTTCCCCCCCTCTTTACTTTTCTGGCAGGAAAAGGAAGAGATGTGGAAAATAACAATTAGAAAAATGCTTAGCATTATTTATGGATACTGTTCAGCTAGCTCACTGACATTGGCACTTGTAATTTTTGTCTTTTCAGTCACTACATAAAGTTGAAGGGTTGTGACTCAATCTCTGGGTCAACAAGTTGTAAAGAAATATTTGCAACTATCTGAGACAAGAAATTTATTTAATTAAAGCAATCTTTTTAGAACATCTACTATATGCAATGTCAGTTGGGTATAAAAGATGAGCCAAATGTATTTTGTAACCTCAAAGACTGCAGTCTGATCAGAATGAAACAGACTAGTTTACAAACAGAACACAAACTTTGAGTATAATAAGAAAAGTACTAATAATATACTATGAATTTTCCAAGCAGAGTAATAATTAGTCTTAAACCAAAATATTTTTCTGTGCTATAGACTTGGACTACTCACTCAAAGTCAGTTCTTTGGACTTGCTTCATTCTCCCTGTAGTAGGACTAGTTCTGGCTTATGGGCTGCATGTAAAAAAATAAAGTGTGCCACTTCTAAGAAGAAATATTTAACTGCCATCACCACAAGCCTCTGATAACACAACTACCACAGAGTGGAACTTTCATGAGCTTGAAACTTAATCACTGCATGGGAGTGAGTTGCCCTGGATTCACGATGAATATTGTATGAATGAGAGTTATCCTTTGTTGGATTTTAATACTGAAAATTTTGGGGTTATTTCTTACTGCAACATTATCTAACTCATTCTGACTAGTATAGCTCCATCCTGGCCTATTTATAATACAAAAATAAATGGGGAAAAAAACCCCAAAATATTTCTACTTAGTAATTTAAATTTCTTTCATAATTTAAATATTTTTGTTGTTGTTTTGTGCCGTCGAGTCCCTTGCGACTAATAGCGACCCTATGTACAACAGCCCTAAACTCTGCTCTGTCCTGTGCCAATCGTACTGTCTGGGATACACCCATCCCGATTATCCCAGTCACTGAATCAGTCCACCTCATAGAGGGCCTTCCTCTTCTGTACCGTCCCTCTACTCTCCCAAGCAAGATGTCTCTCTCCGAGGACCAGTCCTTCCTTACAACATGTCCAAAATATGTCAGACGAAGCCTCAGAATCCTTGCCTCTAAGGAGCCACCCAGTTTAACACTCTCCAGGATGAATGTTAGTTAGTTTTCTTAGCAGTCCATGGTACATTCAATACTCTTCTCCATCACCACAGCTCAAAGGCATCAATTCTCCTTCTATCCTCCCTGGTCATTGTCCAACTCTCTGATGCATAACAAGTGAATGCAAAGACCATGGCCAGTATCAGATGCACCTTAATCTTCAGAGAGACACCATTGTTCTTTACTACTTTGGAGATGGCCCTAACAGCACACTTTCGCATCGCAATTATCTCTTTTAATTTCCTGTCTGCAAGAGTGGTGACTGTGGAGCCAAGCAAACTAAAGCTGTGAACAATCTCAATCTCTTCACCATCCATCCGGATGCTGCCAATTGGTCCAGTGGTGAGAATCTTTGTCTTCTTGACAAAGTTGATATTGAAGGCTGCAGTCTTTGACCCTCTGCAGCAAGCTCTTCAGATCCAACTTTCTCAGAAATAAATAAAATGCAAATATTTAAACATGGCAAAAAAATCTGAATTTTGTTGTTTGGAACCTTAAGATCCACTACGACCCGCAATGATCTAATGATCCACAAATTTGAACTGTGTCTTATACTGCCCCAACCTCTTCATCTTTGCCATGCTCATTTTAGTAGTCACCGTGTCCATCTATCTTGTTGAGAGGCTTCCTCACTTTCTCTAGCTACCTTTTCCAACATGATGTCTCAGGTCATGGACTGTTTCTTCCAAAAGCAAGTGAGATGTAGTTATATTATCCTTGCCTTTAAGGAACATTTTGGTTGAACTTGCTTCAAGATAAACTTGCTTATTCTTCTTCTTATTATTCTTTTGGGAGTCCATGGTATAGTCAACATTCTTCACCAACACAACAATTCTTTTTTTCCATCATCCTTATTCATTGTCCAAATTTCAAATGCATAAGAATTAATTGAAGATATCATGACTGGCCTTGGAGAAGGACATCATGCTTGGAAAGGTGGAGGGACAGCATGGGAGAGGAAGATCCTGATGAGATGAATTGACACAGTAACTGGTGTAATGGGGATAGGTGTGTTGAGGATAGTGAGACTGACTCAGGACAGGACAGGTTTCAGAACTACTGTATATACAATCACTATGAGTCAAAAGTGCCTCGATGACACATAACAACATACTTTATATTTAATATTTATACACACACATATACACATCAATAGAGCACACACATTACAATCTTATTTCTTTCCATGGTCCGCTTAATACTTGAACTTGTGAGTTGCTGTGATGCTGGAAGCTATGCCACTGGTGTTTCAAATGCCTAGAGTCACCTATGGTGGATAGATTTCAGCAGAGCTCCCAGTTTAAGACAGAGTAGGAAGCTGGATTGGCCATCTCTTCTGAAATAACAGTTCTCTGAAAACCCTATGAACAATATAGAAATATATTATAGGATTCAGATCTGTTGCTCATAGGGTTGCTATGAGTTGTATTTACTTGATAGCAGCCAACAAGAACAACAACATGTTTGGAAAACTAGGGCTTTGTTTGAGTTACAAGTTCTCTCTCATCCTCTTTTTCTTCTAACCTTAACTATGCCTGTGAATTCAGGGAAGAAAATTTGCATTTCCCCCTTTCCAATACCATCTGATGTTCTACTTTAAAGGCAACCTTTTACAGAATTTTCCTGTACTCTGAATATAGTCTAATGGTTTTAAATTGTGAAAACACAGAAAGTTCAGGTGAGGTGAGTAGAGAATCAGAGAATAGGTTTCCAAATCCCTAACACTAAAATATCAGTGTATCTATTTGGGTACATATATGCTGCTTTTAAGTGATAGACTATTGTCATTACAGGAAAACATTAGCCAAGTACATGGAGTAAATTTTTGCATAATTTTTATTGCATTGACTTTTTTTGGCAAGGTGCTGATGGAAGCAGGGGCAAAGTGAGTTAGTTGTGCTCTATGCAGCCAAGGAAATCCAAAGTGATAATTCTTCTAGCCAGTTGTACTCTCCAAGAAACATGAAATCACTCCAAGTTAAAGAGCACATATAGTAATACTGCCTAAAGTCTATTGAAATCTTTCCAAAATATGTCCAAGTGAAATCTTCCAAGTTCCATTGCTCTATTGATGCCATCAAATGGAGCAATTGCAAATTGCAAAATTTATAGGAAAACTCAAGTGTTTTTTTAGTTAGCACGTGTCACAAATACATTTATGCATTTGAAAATATGTAACACCAACAGATTTTTTTTTTTCATCTTCTTATACTATACCAGTCCTTTGGTCTTATTGTTTTGTAACTTTCTTGGTTTCTTGTCAACTCCTTTGACTGCATCCAAAGGAAACTTGGCAAAGCACTTAAATTAGAAATATCTGGGAAACTCTAGCCTAATCTGCTATTCTTAATGCCAGGACTTAACCTTTGTTGATGTAACATTTTCTTTGCAAATAGTGCAAATTGGAAATTTCCCTAGGATCACAGTCCAGCCCTCCCCAGAGCCAAATTCAGCCTCAAATTTGCTGTTCTCTAGTATAATGATATTTATTCAGTCCCAGCTCATTTCCTATTTTCAGTTGAAACACTCCCCACAGCAATATTTAACAATGGAGTCATTCGGACAATGAACTGTTTGGTTCCAAGTTTTGGATTTCTCAAGGAAACACAAATATTTGTTCATGGTGATTATTTTGGGCATTGATGAAGGGTCTGTTCTGTACAACTGGCTCAGCTCAACCTTTTACTTCTCTTAGAGACATGTGTAAATTTCTTCTACATTCATTCATTTTGTTTCACCTGCTGGGAATCGTGTTTACATACAACAATACTGTAAGAACCTATTGAGAAATCCTCTGTGCTGTCGTTAATGTGTTTTCATTTGCGTGCAGAGGAGGTTTTTATTGTGTAACCCTCCACTGACACCCTATTCATGCTTCCCATTATCCCTCCAGCTTTGTCTTCAGCTAAACACATTCTTCTCCACCCCCCTCCTCCAAGTGATTATTTGCATGAAGATTTGCATTTAAATAGATGTGGAAAGTACATTAACAACACCTACACTAGCCATGTAAAAGCTGCATAGTATTTGTTGCTGCCAGACATGAATGGGGAAAAAATTCAATGAATGTTTTGTAAGGAGAGTCCTCAGGTAACTGCGTTTGAGACACAAAGACACTTCATTAGATTGTATTTAATACTGATTATGCATGCAGAAGTATATGAATACAAATGTTGTATTCCCACAGGGGATGTTGTGAAATCTTGCTACATATATGTGCTCGCTGCAGGAGCCAAGCATTTCAGCATTTGAGATGACTCCAAAGGCCTCTAAATGAGGTGACAGCACATTGCAGAGTGGCTCATTTTGACCTTTATTTTCTTGTTAATAGAGTAAGGAAGGGAAGTGAAAATAGAGTGAAAACACATTGTGTTTCTATCTCCATGTTAGTGCTTCTTTTTCTTCAGTAGCTCAAATAATCAACATTTTGTAAGACAAAAGAAAAAGAGAAAGAGAATGGAAAAGTGTTGAATTAGAGAGGAAAAAAAAGTGTAGGGGGTAAGGAATTGTGCTGCCAACCCACAGCCAGATGGCTCAAACGGCTATGTGGGAAAAAGATGGGAAACCTCCTCCCATGTGAGTTAGGACTTCTGAAAACCACTGTAGGGTCAGCTATGAGTTGGTTCCAACTCCACAGCAATGACAGAGAGAACAGTCCACTTTTCTTTTCAAAATTACAGCATGCCTCTGGAAACTCTGTGAACTTTGATAAATGGTGATGGTTGTGGAAGGGCTTCAGGCCTTTTTCTCATAGGGTCGCTATGAGTCGTACTCAACTAGACAGCAATCAACAACAACAATATATACTTCGGAAACAAGATAGCAAGAGAGAACTGGGTGACACAGATGGTTAAGTGCTCACTCTAGTGGAAAGATTGGTGGTTCAAATCACACAGAGGCACCTTAGAAGACAGGTCTGGTAATTTATTTCCAAAGGTCACAGCCTTGAAAATGATCTGAAACAGCTCTGATTTGTACATGTGGAATACCCTGAGTCAGAATGGATTCTGTAACAACTAATAATAACAACAAAATATAAGTAGAAAAATATTTGCCATTTCAATATTCTTCACATGTACAATTTGGTGACATTAGTTACATTTTCAAGCTGTTGAACCCTCACAATTATCCGTTTCCAATTTTCTCACAGCACTCTTAACAATGTGTTGATCCATTTCACTCCTTGTCTCTATTAAGGTTTTAATAATTAAAAAAAAACCCCAAGCATGAGAATAAGGGGGAAAGAAGCGGGGGGGGGGGAGCTAAATAAAGTAAAAAAGGCTAAAAGTTCATATAAATCAGAGGGGGGAAGAGTCTATGTATAAGGAAGTGGAGAGAAAACATGCACAGAAAGAGGTATAAGAACTGAAAAAAGACTGTATAAGAACCTTTGCTCTTTATATATGAAGTAAAAATCCTGGGTTATCATTCAACATTATGAGAGAGAAAATGAAATTGGTCTTGGCAAAAGGATTCTATTAAGGGATAATATCTTTCCTTTTATTGTTAATTATTTTATGTTTACAATAGTCAATGTGAATGTATATTATTTTTACAGTAACACATGGTTTAGCAGAAATAATTTACCCAGGATATATGGCTAATTTCTAATTAACTCCCAGCTCTGTTAGTTTGCTTTAGATTAAAGCCTTTTCTCTTTCTAACAAGTCCTTGAAGGGGAGCAGACAACCTAATTACAGACATTCATTGTGTAATATTTATATTTAGCAATTTAAAAAGGTAATATCAATTGAGAAATGTAGTGGAAAATAAAGTGGAAGAGGAAAAGGTTGCAGTGGAGGGGAAAATTTATTATTTGTCTTTGTACTTTTATGTCTGCATAAAAATAAAAATATAGGCCAAAGGAATTTGTCAGCAGGCTAAATGTAATATGGCACTGGTACCTTGGTGTCCTCAAACACAATTACTGTTTATTGTTTAAAACAATTTTCTATAGGCTGTACACACTAAAGAGAAATCCATAAACATCAGAAACACGTCTCTAACAAATCTTCATTGTTTACACGGAAGAAAAAAAAATCCATATTTCCTTTCCTGTTAACCCAGGATGGGCCCGAATAAAGCAAATTCACTGCATCCAATGAGATTTGTAATGCAACAGTAGAAGAATCTGATTTCACACATTATAGTTAGGGTCCTCCATATCCTGGCCATAACAAGGGTAATAAATAAAGTCTACTCTAAAACCAGGCATATAGCTTTAGTAATTGACTTGCTGTCTGCATAAGACACAATGATTTCCGAATGTGACAGTCTAGCATGAGTCAGAGGGCTTGCGGAAATTCACCATGGGAATGTGCTGGCATAAACAACCTTTTGTGCATACAGCCTCATGCTGGATGCTGAGGCTTCTTTAGAAAGGAACAAAATGAGATCACATTCTTGCTTTATACCTGTGTCATTGTAATTGACACAACTGAGCAAAGCCCTCTTCCCCTGGGGCCTCATTTCTTGAACTAATCTGAGTCACCTTTGGACCTGTGATAGCGCAGCCCTGAATTCGTGGGGATGTAGATAAGTGTGGCATATTAGTCTTAATATACATTTACAATACATAGTGTAATTGCTCCTTTGGAGCTGTTAATGCCGTTTTATAGCCAAAAAAACAATTTCCTCATGTACTGAGGTAGTAAATAGAAAAGTCTGCCTGAAGATTTATGTTGAGAATGCACAAAAACAAAGCAAAATATCCTAGCGTGTGCATTCATCTTGTTAAAGACCATACACTTGGGTGCATTTGTTCTTCAAAGAGTGTGAGGAACATCAAACATTTCAGACTCTTTGTCATCCTCTCTCTCTTGGCTTCAGAGCGTCCACATACCTTTCATTCCTTCTGTATCCTCAGTATATAAGGCTATCTAGGGAGCAAGTCAGTAAATTTAGAGCAAAAAGGTTTGTGAGATAATAGGGAAAGGAAGAATGATACAGTTCAAATTTGAAAATAATCTCAGAAGAGATGGTACAAATTCAAAGGAACAAAGACAGGAAGGAAGTTGGAGAAAATAAAAAAAATTATTGTCCCAAGGCATGTGCTTAAATAGAAAAGAAAGTATGTTTACCTTTTCTTTTCTCTAATGGTGTTATAATTTATTTTTTTACACCAAAGAAAGACTTGTAGGGAATTGTCCCAATTATTCTGTTCTGTCTCCATAATCCAGACTTTTTTCTCTGTTCTTTGCTGTTCTGGTTTCTGCCCTAGAAGACCGACTGTGCTGTGACTGCAGCACCAGCTGACTGCCAGTGTAACACCCTGAATGGAGTGAGAGGGTGGAAAGACAGAGTGACTGTGACTGGGATCTTTGTTGCTCCCTTCTTGCCATGTGTATTAGACATGTCTCTATCCCTCCAGGATTACACTCCTGCTGGGCATATCTTCCACCATCTCTGACACAATTTCAGGTTTCTCTGGCTACTGATAATACAGGGATTGACTACAATTCTTGCCATTGCTAGTCTCTAGATACTTACTTGGCTTCTTATTGCTGGATACCCTTGAGCTGATCATAACTCAGTGCAGCACTATGTACAACAGATCTGAACTGAGCCCTATCCTATACCATCTATGAACTCTGATATGCTCAAGGCCATTGGTGTAGTCACTGTGTCAATCCATTTTGCTGTAGGTCTTTCTTTCTCTGATCCTCTACTTTTCTCAGCATGATGTCTTTTTCAAAGGACTGATCCCTCCTGACTACACACCCAAAGATGTGAGACCAAGTTTTCGTTCTTACCTCTAAAGAGGATCCTGGTTGTTACTCCCTCCAAAACCTGTAATAACTATTTTATTAATATATACTTGTTTAAACTATGTGTTTGGGACTTTGTAGACCAAGAAAGAACCATGGTAGGCATGAAAGTGATATTTAATGGCCAGGTCAGTTTACTAACATGAAAGTGGAAATGTTTCAGTACCTCCTGTGGATAAAACTTTGATAAACTCATCCCAGTGTTTCCAGAAGGATGAACATTCTATATCTTTTGCTGTTGTTACATGCTGTTGAGTCAAAACCTACTCATAGCTGACCCTCCAGTGAGTTTTCAGAGGCTGTAAATTATATAGAAGGAGATTGCCCATCTTTCCCAGTGTCTGTATCTTTACTGATGGCTATCATGTCAGCTTAGGAGCCCGAGTGGCATAGTAGATTAAACACTGGGCTGCTAACTGAAAGCTTGGCTGTTCAATCCCACCAGATACTCCTCCAAAGAAACAAAGCAATCTCTTCCCATTAAGATTTACAGCCCAAGAAAACTGGGAGAGGCTGCTATTCAGATCAGCTGAACAGCAGCGGATTTGGGATTGTGTAGGTTTAAGATTTTGGTTTGGTTTGACCTAAAGCCATTGAGTATTGATACAGACTCCATAGTTCTAAATGATAGAAACATAACCTAAAATATCGTAGACAGAGGAAGGCCAGGACTTCTTTTCTTGTGTAACTACTATGATAGTTATTACTAGTTCCAGAGATCCAAATGATGTTACAGAACCGTCTAATCCCGTTGACATCTCAGCTCTGCTTTCCTTTTTAAGTGTTTTTCTGTGGCTGGATTATAGAATGTGAGAACCGTGAATGTAGGAAAATTAGATATTGTTAAGGAAGAAATGGGACGCATAAATATTGACATACTAGGCATTGGTGAGATGAGATGGACTGGTATGGGGCATTTTGAGTCGGATGATCATATGATATATTACCCTGGAGATGAAAAGGTGAGAAAAAAATGAAGTTGCTTTCATAGTTAAAAAAGTCATTGCTAGATCCATATTGAAGTACAATATTGGGAGTGACAGGATAATATCCATATGCATACAAGGAAGTCCAGTGAATATCACTATCATTCAGATATATGCACCAACAACCAGAGCCAAGAAAGAGGATATAGAAGATTTTTACCAACTTTTACAATCGGAGATCGAGCGAACATGCAATTAAGATGCATTGATAATAACGGGTGACTGGAATGCAAAAGTTGGGAACAGAGAAGAAGATTCAGTAGTTGGAAAACATGGACTCGGTGACAGAAATGGAG
>NW_006399796.1:11092096-11110262 GCF_000299155.1 Elephantulus edwardii | reverse complement strand
TCAGAGACAGTGAGATTGGCACAGGACAGAGCAGAGTTTAGGGCTGTTGTACATAGGGTCGCTATGAGTTGCAAGCGACTCGACGGCACATAACAACAACATATTACACTAAAGAAAGAGATCTTTTCCTCCTCAGAATCCAGGTCACTCATTCATTCATTACTATCAAGTTGGAATTGACCCATAGCTGACTCTCTGGTGGGATTTCAAAGGCTGTAAATCACACAGAAGGAGACTATCTTAACATGGAGCATCCTGTGGATTTGAACCACCTGTCTTTGGATTGCCTGATTGTATCAACACCACAGCTCCTACCTAGTAGGGCACCAGACTTCCCTCTGGAAAAGAAATCTAATTGACCTAGTTAGGACCTGAGGCTAGTTTCTCTGTGGAATTGAAACAAACAAAATCCAACTGTTGATTTTGACTTTTGTGTGATCCTCCATGAGGTTTCCGGGCGGTAAATCATTAGAAGAGACATTCATCTTTCTCCTGTGGTGCAGCTGGTGGTTTTAAATTGCTGGTCTTTCATTTACCTGTGCAGTGCATAGGGCACTACCCTGTCCGAGTTCCTTTGCCTGGGCCACATTTTCTTCCTGGGAGAGGAGAAAGGGAAGTTCCTTTATATCTCAAAGGAACTACCTCAAAGGATAATATACAACCTGGTAGAAAGAGGAACACAACCAAAACAAAAGCTGCCAACCACCACACAGTTGTCTGAAGCTCATGGTAACCAACACATGTCAGAGTAGAACTGCACTCTGCACAGTTTTCAATGACTATGAATATCTGTAAGTAGTGTTGCAGACCCTTCTTTTGAGGCTTCCCGTTCTCTCTGGCTGGACTTAAACCTCTAACATTTTGGTTAGTAACTGGGAGTATTAATCATTTGCACTATTTGGGAATTCTAGCAAGAAGTAATAGACACATACTACACACATTGTAAAGACTTGTCAGAAAAGCTCTGCCATGCTATGCTACGAGGGCTGCTACACCAGAGCCTTACATGTACCGGACTAAAGAAATATGTGAGCGGTCTACAGTAAATACTTTTGTGACCTTCCTAACTACCTTTTAACACCTGCCTGTGGCTCAGAGATAATACCAGTGAAAACAACTGTGTATTTCGTGCCTGTGCTTTATGGCAAAAAGAAGATAAGAGATTTTTTGGAAGGAGCACTGAATATATTACTTATGTCCAGTGGCTGCTCAATCAATTTTAATTATCCCACTTATGAATGGGAGGGAAAGATAAGGGATGCAAAATCACATCTGAGAAAGAGAACATCTGGCTTGACCATGTGACTCAGACGCTAAATCTAGCTCAAGCTCTAACATGCGAGCCCTCAGCACGCTTGTGAAGTACTGTGGCTGTTGTTGGTTTGTTCTGCCAGGAACTTGGGAGGAGGCCAGAAGGTGAAAGGAGGAATCTTTTTTTTATTTACCATGACACTTATTTTGGGGGGACATTGAGTGGACACAGGCTTGACTCTCGTCAATGACATCATAGGAATGCTGTAGGATTAAGCACCTGCTTGTTCACTTTGGTGATGTGTGAGTCATTGAGAGCTAAAGACAACGGAAAAGCACCTGCTTGTTCACTTTGGTGATGTGTGAGTCATTGAGAGCTAAAGACAACGGAAAAGTTTGTTTTGCAAATACTTTACAAAAAATTTTGGCAAGAGTACAGCACTAGTCATTGGTGGCTTGTTTCCTTCTTTCCTCTTACATTCGCATTAACATTTTTTATAATCCCTCATTTTAGAATGAACCAGTATAAGCAGTGCATTCATCATGCTATGAACCCACCATCTCTAGTTCAAAATTTCTTAACCTTTTACCCATCAAACAACTACTTCCCATTCTCCCTTTCCTTCAGCCCATGACCACCACCAAGATGCATCTGCCTCTACTAGTTTATCTATTCTGAATATGTTGCGTAAATGGAATCCTAAAACATGTGATATTTTATACCTGGTTTCTCTAACTATGCCTACTGATTTCAAAGTTGACCCACATGCAGCTCACATACAATACTTCTTTCCTTTTTATGATTGAATACCATTTCAGTGGCTACCACATTTAAAAAAAAATGTCTATCCATCCCTTGAAATAGGATCTTATTTCTTGGGTTTAGTTCATTATTAAAAACAAAAAACCCCAACAAATTGTATAATGGAAATAAAATTTTAATACCTGATATTCTTTTCAGGGGATAGTTTTAGAAAGAAATAAATCTTTTATAACCAAACCTTATTTATCTAAGACCAAGGATGGAATATTTGTTCCTATTCCGAAGAAAGGTGATCCAGCAGAATGTGGAAACTATTGAGCAAAGCATTACTATCACGTGCAAGCAAAATACTGCTGAAGATCATTCAAAAAAGTCTAGAACAGCACTCACTTCAGCAGCACATATGCTAAAATTGGAACTATACTGAGAAGACTAGCATGCCCCCTGTGCAAGGATGACATGAAAATTCATGAAATGTTACATATTAAGAAGAAAAGAAAAGAAAGAAAGGGGAGTTAAGGTTACAACAGTACATAAATGGGAACTTCTAGAAGTTTAAGCGGGATTTAGAAGAAGCTGTGGCACAGAGATATCATTACTAATATCAGATGGATCCTGGCTGAAAAGAAAGAATATCAGAAGAATATCTATTTATGCTTTATGATTCAAAGGCATTTGGCTGTGTGGATCATAACAAGTTATGGCTAACATTGAGGAAAATGGGAATCCTAGAGCACTTAATTTTGCTGATGCAAAATCGATACCTAGACTGAGGTTGTTGTGCAAACAGAGCAAAAGAACATTACATGGTTTAAAATTAGAAGAAAGCGTGTCAGAGTTGTATTCGCTCCCCATACCTATTCAATCTATTTGCTGAGCAAATTATTCGAGAAGCTGAACTCTATGATGCAAATATGGCATCAAGATTGTAGGAAGAATGTGGAATCAATAACGTGCATTATGTATATGACACAACCTTCCTTGCTGAAAGTGAGGAGTACTTCAAGCAGTTGCTGCAGAAGATCAAAGAATACAGCCTTCAATATGGATTGCATCTCAATGTCAAGAAAACAAAGATTCTTACCACAGGCCCAACAGACAACATCACAATAGACAGAGAAAAAAGATTTATAATGTCCAGAATGTTATCTTATTTGGATCCACAATCAACACCCTTGGTCTCAGCAATCAGGAGATCAGGAAGTATATTGACCTGGGAAAGACAGAAGTCAGAGACCTCTCCAAATTATTGAGGAGAAATTATGTCAGTTTGAGAATTAAGGTATGCCTGACTCGGGCTACGGACTTTCTGATCACTTGCTATGCATCTGAGAGCTGGACAATGAATAAAAATGACAGAAGAAAAATTGATCTCTTTGAGCTTTGATATTGAAGAAGAGTACTGTGTATGCCACTGATTGCCAAAAGAATGAACAAATATGTCTTGGAGAAGGTACAGCTAGAGTGCTCCTTGGAGGCAAAGATAATAAAGCTGCACCTCACATACTTTGGTCATGTTGCTGGGAGAGGCTATTCCTAAGAAAGGAATATGATACTCAGAAAAGTAGAGAGTCAGTGAAGGAGAGAAAGACCCTTGTCCGTGGATTGACACAGTGACTGCCACAGTGGGCTCTAATGTGTCAGGAAGTGGGAGGGTGGCAGAGGATATGACAGGGTTCAGATTTGTTGTTCATAGGGTTGCTATAGATTATACTTAACTCAAGAGCACCTAACAACTTAATAACAGTGGCAAGACCAAGGGAAGCAAGTGAAATGATTTTACTTTTTGTTAGTTGTGCTGATAAAGAACACACCTCCCTAATGGTTTAAATTTATCAAAGGTTCCATGGGCGATAGAAGGGGGATTCCCTTCCATGTGGTTTACAGCCTCAGCAATCTGATGAAAGGCAGGCCAGCTCATGAGTTGGTTTGAACTCCATGGCAGTAATTGCATTTATTTCTTAACATCTTAGACTTTACATTTCTTAATTTTTAAATGCTTTAAAATTTTATACTGGTTTATTTACAAAGCTTATACACATTGTTTTTCACACCCAATTTTTCCCATTTCCTTCACCCCCACATCAAATTGTGTGATCCTAGGATTAACCTTTCTGCCTTCCCGCCCATCCTCTGCCTCTGCTCTCCCCTCACCTCCTTGGAGCCTCATACTTACTGTAAAATAATGGTCTTATACAGTATTTGTCCTTAGGTGGCTGAGTTAGTTCACTCAGCATAATACTCTCTAATCCCTCCCAAGTTAGGCCGTGATTTACAAAATGATAGCTTTCACATGCTGTGTTGTATTCTATCATATGAGTATACCACAATTTCTCAATCCATTTAATTATGATTGGACATTTGGGCCATTTCCATGTTCTTGTGATGGTGACTAATGCTACTATGAACACTGGTGTACAAGTTTCCATTTGTGCCTCTGTTCTCATTTTTCTCTGGGTAGATTCTAAGCAGGGAAATAGCTGGGTCATATGGAATTTCTATGTTCAGCTTTTTGAGGAAGCATCAAACTGCCTTCCGGAGTGGTTTTACCATTTTACAATCCCACCAACAATGTATAAGATCCATGAAGAAATACACAAAATCACTGGCAATAAGATGTAAATCGAAACCACTGCAGTAAAAGTGATACAATTTAACAGGACAGCAAGTATTAAATGTTGGAGAGGATAGGCAAGATAGGAACTCATAAGTGTCTTAAATTTTGTTTTTAAATTTTCAGTTCCTAATTAAGATTTCCAGAGAACTCTGGTGGCCAAGTGGTAAGAAGCTGTGCTGCAACTACAGAGGCTTAGAGTTCAAATCCAGCAGCTATTCCACAGAAGAAATATGGTAAATCTCTTCTTGTTCAATTTACCGTATCTAAAAACCTACTGGAGGGTTACCTATGGGTCAGTTATTACTCAATTGTACAAAACAACAACAACAACAACAACATTTAATAGTTCCTAACCATATTTTCATTCTTGTCAATGCATGCTTCTTGTGTGAATGCAAAACCTATATCTACACTAGAAGCTGTGTGTGAACAAAGCAAGGGAATATGGCTTGGTTCGAAATCAAGAAAGGAGTGTATCATGGATATATCTTTTCTCCATACTTTTTCAATCTATATGCAGAACACATCAGTTGGGAGGCTGGAGTTTAAGAAGAATGTGGCATCAGGATTCTAAGAAGACTCATCAAAAATCCATGTTAAAGCCCCAAACCACAAAGTTAATAGGAGACAAACTGAGTTCAAGCTTAGACAGCCTAGTTTATGGTATGAAGAGACTGCCAAATACAGCCAGAAATGCACAATCTGGAGAGGATAAAATTATTGAATGGGACCTTCTAAGGATTAAATCCCAGTGAGTATCAAAAACCATTTCCAACAGAGCAAAAAAGAAAACCTACTGACTGGGGAAAAAAATTTGGCAATACCATTTCAGACAAGGGTCTCATAATAAAAGTTTACAGAATCTTATAGTCCTCCACAAAAAAAAAAAAATTAAATAAAAAATAGACTCATCACACAATAGCAGTGGCAAAGTTTAACAGGACAGCAAGTAATAAATGTTGGAGAGGATATGAAAAGATAGGAACTCTTATACGCTATTGGAGTGATTAAAATTGGTATAACCACTCTGGAAGGCAGTTTGACATTTCCTCAAAAAGCTGAATGTAGAAATTTCATATGATCCAGCTATATTTCACTGATTGGAATATATCCCAAGAAAATGAGAACTGAGGCACAAACAGAGATATGTACACCAACATTCAGAGCAGTGTTATTCACCATTGTAAGAACAAGGAAACAGCCCAAATGTCCAACCACAATAGAATAGATTAAGAAATGGGACATTCACACAATTGAATACTATGTAGTAAGTAGGAACATATGATTTTGAAAATTGCCACCTGACTTGGGAGGGACTTAAAGCATTATACTAAGTGAACGAACTCAGTCCTATAAGGATATATACTAGATAAAGCCATTATTGTAGAAATTGCTTTGCAATTGCTGATTATACATCCGAGACTTGGACAATGAATAAGGATGATAGAAAGAAAAGTAAATTGATGACTTTGAGCTGTGATGTTGGAGAAGAACACTTAACATCCCATGGATGGCCAAGAGAACAAATAGATATGTCTTGGAGAAGGCACAGCTGGAGTGCTCTTTGCAGGCAAGAATGATGAGGCTTCACTTCACATGCTTTGGATATATTGCTAGGAAGTGCTTGCTATTCCTTGGAGAGGGGCATGATGTCAGGAAGGGTGGTGGGTCAGCAAAGGAGAGGAAGATCCTCAACTAGGTGGATTGACAAGGTGACTATTGCAATGGGCTCTTGTGTGTCCGGAAGTGTGATGATGGTGCAGGACAGGACTAGGTTCAGATCTTTTGTTCATAGGGTTGCTATGAGTCATTCTTGACTTGATAGCACCTTACAACAACAACAACAACAACAACTTTTGCGCTAAAACATGCTATTCAAATGCATCTGATGCTCCATAGGAGAAAAAGGATAAATCTTCTGTGTAACTTAAAAAACCTCTAAAAATCTTCTGGACAGTCAGTTATGAATTGCTTCCAACTTGACAATACACAACAAGCAACAACAAACTTTCCTACAGGTAATGTTTGTGGGACAAAATATTATCTATGATGTTTTTGGGAGTTGTGGTTTTTCGATTGCTTCCACCCTCCACCCTTCGCCCGTAATATAGACCTGGTTTCTGACCAACAAACTAACTTTGTAGCCACATTCTTCCCCAGCTCATTTTTAAAAGGGGATTAGTACCTTCAGATGTGCCTGTTATTGTTGTTATGTGCCATTGAGTCACCTGTGACTTATAACGACCCTACTTACAACAGCCTTTAACCCTGCTCTATCCTGTGTCGACATTATTGTCTCTGACACATCTACCGCTATCACCCCAGTCACTGAATCAATCCATCTCCTTGAGGGTCTTCCTCTCTTGCACCTAGGGAGGAACAATTTGCTCTTAGGTCTTGCATGGAGAACAAGGCAACTTGTCTGAGCATGTCCTTAATAACTCTCAAGAGTCATAGTTCTGACAATTATAGAACTAGAAAGCAAGAACCCCAGAATCAATTCTGTAAGCTTCTTAGCTTTGGAGAACTGCAACATTTCTCCAAATCTTGTTAAAGCTATGACCACGACTCAGCAGGACACTTCCAAAACTATGCTGATAACTTTCCTCTTTCTAAAATGATTTATATGTCTTCATCCTGTTTATGTCTTAATAAAAGCGGCTCTCTGTAGGGGAGCTCTAGCGATGTCGTCTGTTTGGAGTTGAGCTGCTAACTCAAAGGCTATACCGCACTGCCAGCTGGAATCCACTCAATCTGTAAGAGAAAGATAGACTACCTCCTGTGCAATTCACAGGTTCTGAAAGCCCACTGGACCATCAGTTATGAGTTGGTTCTAACTTAATGGCAATACATTTTTTGAGTTTATATACTCATGAAAAGAAAGGATAATGAAATTTCTTCTCATGTACTTTAGCCATGTTTCTTAGAAGCAAGGATACTTCTCACATATTGAGATATGTTATTAGGAATCAGTGCCTTGGAAAGGACATTTTGCTTGGGAAAACAGAAGCTTGGGCTAGAAGAAGAAAACTCTGAGATAAACTGGCACAATGTCTGCAACAGTGGAGTTAGTATGGCCAATCTTAAAAAGATTGTGGAAGATTGGGTAGGGTTTACAACTGTTGTACATAAGGTCCCTGAATTGGAAGCCGGAGCAGCATCCACTTTCTAGATTACATGCCTCTGGAAACTATGAACTTGGAGAAATGATGATAATTATAAAAAAGCTTCAGGCCTTTTGTTCATAGGGTCGCTATGAGTCATGCTTGACTTGATGACAATCAGTAATAACAATAATTATGGTATCTAATGGCATCTAACAGTAATATTAGACACTTGAATCTAGAGTTTCTCTTTTACTTCTTGTTGTGCTGTTGTGGACCATCAAGTCAGACTGACCCATAGTTGACCTTCTGGTGGGCTTTCAGAGGCAGTTAATTGTAAGTGAGGAGATAGCCTTTCCTTCTCCCATGGAGCAGCTGTTGGATTTGAACCTCGTGCTTTCAGGATCACAGCAGAGCTTCTTGCCACTAGGCCACCAGAGCTCTTAGTTCATTACTAATAAACTTTTGCCTTATGCATTTATCCATTCTAGATATTTAATGTTTTTGTTGCCGTACACTGTTAAGTTAGAACCGACGTATACTTACAACCAACTTTATAAAACCCCCAGCAAGTTTTCAGGCGCAGTAAATCACATGGGAGGAGATTGTTCCTGCAGAGCTGGTGGATTTGAATAGCATACGTTTACATTGGCAGCGTTATTCCTTACCACTGAACCACCAGAGTTGCTTAGATATTTCAGTATGTGGGATTATATAGTTTTTGTTCTTTAGTGTAAATTCTTAATCTTTTCTGCTGATTATTGTTGTGATAAAAGAAACCACGAGGTGAAGACTGGACAATTCATTCCATTTGTGGACCACCCTTCCAGAATGAAGATCCTCTCCTGCTTTGGGATCACCCACCCATATTTGTGCTCTGTACTCTGCTTCTTTAGCTATTTATTACTTAATATTACAAAAAACTCTTTTCTGGCCACCCCCCTAGTTTATCTTTAGTCATTTTTGTTAACATCCACTATTGTACACACTTTGCAGAGTGCATTTGTACTATAAATTTGTTTCCGGGCAACAAACAAGTTCATTGTTTTTAACTTTATATAGCAAGAAGCTGCGCTGCAATCCTGAAGGCACGCTGTTGGAGACTACCAGATGCTCCACGGGCGAATGGTGGGCTATCTCCTCCCGTGGGATCACCTGCCTCGGAAAGCCCAACTGAGAGTCCGCTACACATCCGTTCCAACTGGATGGCTACACATCAACAACTTGTTAATAATGTTTCACACTTTCCTAATTGGATAAAAAAAGAGTGGCAGGGGTCTCATGAATTGAAAAGTCATCTATCATGAAACATCACAGAGTCAATTTTGTTTTGATTAAAAAGAAATTAGAAAAGTTCACAGCAGAGTTTATATCAGCCATCTATTTCCTATCATCATTATGAGGAGATGCTAGCTGAGGAGTTCCTGGGATTTGTGAAATGTAAAACAAAACTTTAATCTTTGTAAATTTAAAACACAGTTTGGAGATATAATTATGAAAACACCTAGTATTTATTTGTTCTTTGTATGTACCACATACCAAATACTTGCTTATTTTTACTTTATTTGTTTAACTGAAAAACTTAAATTCACAGCCATCCAATCAATTCCAATTAACAGTGACCCCTCTCTATCAGGTTTTCGGAGACTGTAAATTGCAATGGGAGGCGAATGCCCCTCTTTTTCCTTATGAGCCATAGATTCCAACTTTGAACTAAAGCCTTTGGTTTAGCATCATAACTTGCTATAGACTGCACCACCAGAGTTTCCCTAATATTTCATTAATTAGGTATTATTACTATTACAGTAATAATAATACAGTAACAGAAAAAAGTAGCTAAGAACTTTCATCTTAATCAAGACTATACAGCAAATAAGTGGTGACAGCAAATCGTTAACTCCTACACTGCCTGCTACACAGTATTGCCATTGATCCTAGGAAGCATATGTTATCATTACTTTAGCTGTGAATGTTCCTCTGTGTTCTAGGAGTAAGTAAGTGCACTTTACTTACTGCTCAAAGTAGGATCCTGTAGATCAGCAAAATCAGCATCCCCCTGAGAACTTGTTAGAAATACAGAATCTTGATTCTCACCCAAACCTACTGAATCAGAATCTATGTTTTAACAAGATCCCCAGGTGATTCATATGCATACTGAAGTCTGAGGAACACTGACACAGAAAGTAAACGCTAAAGGACTTCCAAAGAAGATGTTATCACTGTGACTTTCAAAGGGTGGGAGTTGATTGTCTGCCTGGGGAAACAGGATGATGAGATTCTATTAAAAAGGCGCATATTTTGCCAATTAGAAGCTGTGGAATGGTTATGCAAAAGGAGAATGTCAGTAATGGATTTTAAGCTATGCATTTGCCTTTTAAAAATCTGAAAAATGTGCTAGGTCAGAGAGACATGTTGATTCATTAAGTGGGCACATTCTCAAGGGCCAGACCATAGTTTATTCTGTCCCCCAAACCTCTGGCATGGCCTCTTTCACTAAGCCTTGCACGTATAATCTGTCAGCTTGGCCCAGAAAGATGAATGGACATCCAAATGGTCATTTGGCTATATTTGGTGACTTGGGAATAGCGCCACAACTCTCTATATAGTCAGAAATGTGCTCCAACACTTAAAAAAATCATTCCAACCTCTGAAGAAATTTGACTAGTTCATAAATTTTAAAAGCGCAAGAAACATGTGACAGGACTAATCAAGCAATGACACCAGTAAATCTTTGGAGTTTGGGAGCAAATAATAATAGAGGGTGGAGAAATAGAGTCAGATAAACTACGTGCTTTAACTTGCTATCTTGACTTTGTAATGTGGTTTTCAAAATATTCTAAAGAATGGAACAGATTTCTGAGATAATGTTGATATAGGTATAAGGATTGAGAAAGTTTAAGGAGTTAAGAAAAAAAATCAAGGGGAAATTTATTTCACTGGTGTGAAAAAAAAATTAACTAATGAACACATTACAGAAAACAACTTTAGTGCAATCTTGAAAAATAATAGGGCTTTTGTGCAAAATTGTTGTTATGTGGCATCGAGTCGCCTGCGACTCATACTGACCCTATGTATAATAGCCCTAGGCTCTGCTCTATCCTGTGTCAATCTTATTGTCTCTGATACGCCTCCCCCATTACCCCAGTCACTGAATCAATTCATCTTATTGAGGGTATTCCTCTCTTGAGCTGTACCTCCATGATCCCAAGCATGACATCCCTCTTCAGGGACTTGTCCCTCCTTGCAATATGTCCAAAGTATGTCAGACAAAGCTTCAGAATCCTTGCCCCCAAGGAGCAACCTGGTTCCACCTTCGTAGGATGAACCTGTTTGCTCTCTTAGCAGTATGTGGTATATTCAATCCTCTTTTCCAACACCACGACTCAAAGACATCAATCAATTCTCCTTCTATCATTCCTAGTCATTGTCTGGCTCTCTGATGCATAGAAGTATTTGCAAAGACCATGGCCTAGACCAGGTACACCTTGGTCTCCAGACTGACATCGTTGCTCTTTAGTACTTTGAAGAGGTCTCTGACAGCAGAATTTCCCAATGCAATTCATCTTTTAATTTCCTGGCTGCTGGTACCAAGATTGTTGATTGTGGTGCCAAGCAAACTAAAACTGTTAATCTTTTCTCCTTCTATCATGATAGATGCTTTCAATTGACCTAGTGGTGAGAATCTTTGTTTTCTTGATGTTGAGCTTCAATCCATATTGAAATCCTTTACCTACTGCAACAAGCACTTCAGGTCCTCCTCAGATTCAGCAAGCAGGGTGGTGTCATCTGCACAACACAGATTGTTGATGAATCTTCTCCAATCCTGATGCCACATTTCTCCTCATAGAACTCAGCCTCCTAGATAATATGTTAGTACAGAGTTATAAAAATCTTGATTTTTTTTTTTTTAACAAAGCCAACAGAAATACTTTGAGAAAAACAAACAGAAATGTAACGGTATGTGAATGGTGATATTACTGAGTTTCTATGTATTTTGGAGTAGCCTATATAATATCAATATTGTTGTTGTTGTTGTGTACCGTAGAGTCGGAACTGACCTATAGCTGACCCTCTGGTGGGTTTTCAGAGACAGGTAATCACCCAGGAGGAGATTGCCCATCCTTCTTTTGCACATCAATACTAGTATAGTATTAATTCTGTGGGTACAAAATGAAAGGTAACAATTAGGACAGACACAGCAAGAGAACATTCAAGTTATGTTCTGCTTCACAGATGAAAACATGGACTTCTAACTCAGACTAACTTTTGGAAGTTTCACTTTGTCCTTCCCTTTATTTAAGCCGTTCTGATCTGTAAAGTGAAGATAGTCATCAATCTTATAAGGCTGTGTGAGAAACTCACTTGACAGATGGACACAGATACTCTCATTCCTGTATGTTGAATTACTACTCTTCATGTTGTATTTTTTATATTCTCAAGATCTTCTGAGTACAGTAACCTGTTTCCATCTTTATTACCTTTCTTCTAGTCCAAGAGGGAACACTGGTACCTTATTGGTTAAGAAATGTGCTTTGATTTCAAAGTCATGCTATTCAATTCTACCAGCTGCTTCAAAGGAGAAAGATGGGTGACCTCCTCCTGTGTGATTAACTGGCTCTGAAAACCCTCTGGAGGATCAGCTGTGAGTCAGTTCCAACTTGATGGTAAATAATAATAACAACATAGTCCAAGATAGCTATTCCCTTCCCATCCTTACTGAAGCACTGCTTTAAATCTCCTACATCATCTTCCCACATTTATCTGTCCTTTCTTTCAGGTGGTTCTGGCTGTTAACACTGCAGGGAAGATGATTTTTTTAAAAATGCAAATTGGGTCATGTTATACATTCCTTCCTTCTCTTCCCCCCCCTTACCTCGCCTTCCCCCCGCCATGGTGGGTGTGGTGGTTGACCACTACTAATTCCACAAGAGAAATTATCCCCATTACAGCACAAACAGCATGAAGCTGATTTCTATGAATTCAGGCACATTCCCATGCTCTGTACCATCTAGCAATTCTAACACCACCTGTCCCTCTCACTGCTTCTTTACTGGGCTCCATAATTTATTGCTATAGCCACATAGAGCTCACATAAGCTAATACAGAGCTTATTAGGGAAATGCAGTTTACAGTTTAGATTCAGGAAAATTTAGGATACATTTCATCAATTTGGACAGTCTCATTTTTATCCGTGTTTTCAAGTCTCTTTCTAAAGTCTTTTTGGCTTGGCCCAGCTTGTATCTCTGGTAGTTCTCTGTCAATATACTGTTCTAGTAATTTTTGGATAATCTTCAGCAGGAATTTGCTTGTGTGTGATATTAGTGATATTGTTTGATAATTTTCACACTGTGTCAGGTTATTTTATTTTTGCAATAGGAATAAAAAAGGATTTCTTCCAGTCAGTTGGCCAGGTACTTGTCTTCCAGAATTTCTTGGCACAACTTGGTGAGAGCATTCAGGGCAGCATCTGTTTGTTGAAATATGGCAATTGGTGTTCCATCAGTTTATGGGGCCTTATTTTTTGCCAGTTTCTTCAGAGCAGTCTGCACTTCCTCCTGCATCACCATTACCTCTTAATCATGCGTTGATTCATGAAATTCTGCTGTGTCAATAAATTCCTTTTGGTACAATGACTGTATATTTCTTCCACCTTCTTGTAATGCTTCTTGGATCATCTAATATTCTGCCCATAGCATCCTCAAGAATTGCAAATCTAGGCATGAATTCGTTCTTCAGTTCCTCAGCTTAAGAAATACCAACTGAGTTTGGCCCTTGATTTTCTGACTCCAGCTCTTTGCACATTTCATTTCAATATTTTGCTTTGTCTCCCCATGCTGCCCTTTGAAATATTCTATTTAGATCCTTAACTTGCTGATTTCTTCTCTTTGCTGTGGCTTCTTTGTGCTCTAGAACAATATTCAGTCTCTTCTGACATCCATCTCAGTCTTGTTTTTCTCCTCTGTCTTTGTAAGGACCTTTTACATTCTTCTTGGACAATATTCTTGATATCTTCCCACAGCTCATCTGGTCTTTGTTCATTAGCATTCAAGGCCACAAGCCTGTTCTTGAGATGGTTTTTAAATTCAGATGTGATAGACTCAAGACCAAATTTTGGTTCCTGTGGATGTAATTTAACTTTCTTTAGCTTTAGTGTGAACTTGCATATAAGGAGTGGTCTGTTCCACAGTCAATATCTGGCCTAGTTTTTACAGCTGATACTAAGCATCTCCAACAATCTTTGCACAGATGTAATTGATTTGATTCCTGTGCATGCTGTCAGGTGAAATGCATATGTATAGTCACCATTTATGTTTCTTATAAAAGGTATTTTCAATGAATACATCATTAATTGTACAAAATTATATCATTCTATCTCCAGGCTCATTTCTGTCCCAAAGTCCTTGTTTTCCAACTACTGATCCTTCTTCCCTGTTCCCAACTTTTGCATTCCAGTCACTCATTATTATTAATGCATCTTAGTTGTATGGTTGATTGATTTATGACTGCAAAAATTGATATAAATTATACTTTCTACTTTTAGGCTCTGGGTTTTGGTGCATATATTTGAATGATAGTGGTATTAACAGGTATTCCTTATATACAAACCTAGTGGCTTAGTGGCAAGGAATTGCACTATCAACCCAAAGGTACATGGTTTAAATCCACTAGCTGATCCATGGGAGAAAGATGGGCAATCTCTTCTAGGGTGATTTTCTGACTCTGAAAACTCAACAGCTATGAGATGGTCTGAGGTGATGGTACATAACAACAATCTCCTTGGAGGGACATAATACCTCACATTTGTATAATCCCACCTAGTCATGTGGTTATAGTAACAAGACTTAGAAAAGCTATTGTCAAGAAAGTCACTATAACACCATTGATATTCTGTTTCCATCATTAAAGAGTTTGCTCCATAAATTCAAAGTCTATGTCTGTTTTTGCTCACTGTATCTTTAGCACCACCACACCCACTATTGTTGCTAAATAAATAATGATACATTTTTAACAATATTTGCTGTCCTGTTCTCTTTGAGCATATCTCGAACCATGTATGGAAGTAGTGGTAAGCGCTCAGTTATTATTGGTCCTTAGTCAATGGATCATCTCAACATACACATGAAGGACAGAAGTGATGATCATACAGACAATGTGCTTTGAATACTTGCTAAACCTAATTCTAGAATGACAATCTCAGTCAAGACACAGTATATATGTTACGGGTTGAATTGTGTCTGCCAAAAAAATTTTTGTAAGTTTTCACCCTTGTGGCCAGAATGATGATCTTGTTTGAAAAGAAGGAACCTTTTTTTTTTAAGTTGCTAAAGTCATATTATTATGAATGAGTTGTAAATGTAATTCCTTTTGAGTACTCTCTTATGGAAGGCGTACAGTAGACTTGAGCACAAACAGGAGAAGGGAGATTCCACTTGAGTATTTGTGTGCAAGTAAAGGCTAACTAGAGGAGATATTTTGTGTATTGTGTATGTGTACCGTCAAATCAGATTTGACTGGTACAGGAGGAGATTGTTCCTCCTTCTCCAGCAAAGCATCTGGTGGATTTCAACTGCTCACCTTTCAGATTGCAGTGCAGCTTCTTGCCAGTAGGCCACCAGAGCTTGCTGCAGAGGAGATATAGTGACATAATCTATAGGGAATTGTGATGCTAACCCGAAACCATGCTTCTCTGACTGTTTGAATCTACCAGCTACTCCACAGAACAAAGATGGTCAGGTTCCTCTTGTGTAATTTATACTTTCAAAAACCCAATGGAAGGTCAGGTATGACTTGCCAGCAACAAGTTTGAGTTTGGAAAGATACCTGCCAAATACCAGAAGCAAGATCACAATTCCAGAGAGGGAATCAAAATGGCTGACATCCTGATTTGAACTTTTAGCTTCTAGAACTTTGTAAAAAAACAAAACAAAACAAAAAACAAACCCAAAACAAACTAATCTTTATAGCCACCCATTTGTGATGTATTTTTCCGTAGAAACATTAGATAATAGACAATCAATGAAAAGGAGCCAGTTGGAGAATTGGAAGAAATGGGTGATGCCTAATGTTGCCATAAAATATCTGAGTAAATAGAACTACGATATACTCCATTGTACATAACATGAAAATATTGTCCTAGCATATATGTCCTTCTTCTATCTTGTAATACTTAAGGCAGGAGATAGAAATGACAGCACAAAATATTACTAAGCCAAAGATGATACTTTCAAATTCATAGAGACTTTAAAATGAAAGAACATTTTAATTGCCTTTCCTATTCTTAATTTTTATTTTATCCTTTATGTTTTATTATTCCCACATGGAAATGGCCTTCTGTCACTTTAATACTGGCTTGTTCACATTTCAAAATTATCCTGTGTAATCTAATCTCTGTACCTTTAGGTTTTACAGTTGTTAATAATAATATGATATGATTAATTTCAAAAGACTCTCATTAGTAATATTATTCAATTCAAATACTCATTAACCTGTCAGATAAGCGCTTTGGATTCTCCATTGCCAGACTCAAGGCTGGATCCAATAACCTTTAATTACTTAGAAGGAGGTGTTGCATGTTATCTCTCAGAATGTTTGTATGTTTAGAGATTGATAGTATTTGACTCAAATTTGGTCTTAGATATATAATTTTCTAGAATTTGTAGGATTATGGCACTGTTTTCAGAAAAGTTGAAAAGAAGATTATAATATAAGAAAAAGCACCAATTTGTGCTGAATTTGCCCTGTTCCATTGTGTTAAGGTGAAATTTCTACCTATGAGGTGATTAGCTTGACTATGCCTTATGCATGTAATTATTAATATTAAAAATACAGTGCCTGCAATTTCTTATTTATGAGCTTTTAGGGCTGTGAGTGCTTGGTAGATCGCTAGCTGCATGATGTGGAAGGAACAAGGCACAGTGGTCTTGGTTGCTTTTTGTTTTGAGCTCTGAAACATCACTAATTGTAGATTAGTATGTATAGAACTTACCTATATTTGGGCTGTTGTGTGGGTGAAAATGTTCTGAATGCAGTCACATATTTACTTCAAGAAGGAGAATTTCTAGAAGATGTATGGCCATTTTCCATGTAGGGGCTACTGCTGAGTGAAGGGACCAATTGTTGTAGAACACAGGAAGGCCCACTGATGGCTTGGCTGGAGATGAGATGACCAGAACCTGCAAGGGTAAAGAGAAAATGTTCAGTGCTGTGACCTAATGCTGATTGCTGCAATCTAATGGCTTGTTCTTGGCTGAACTTTGGTTATGGATGCAGATACTAAATGTTATAACTGAAATAGAAGATCATTCAGACAAAGGAACATGCTTGTTTCTTCAGGGTAGTGGTTTGATAGCAATGGACAAATCAGAAATTGACTATCTAAAATGTGAGAGATTAATGCATGAGGCATGAAGTTGCTGGCTTACATGCTTTCACGAATATAGCTATTGCATATTGTAAGGGGAAAGTTAATTCTTCACATATGAAGGTTAATGTCGAGAAAAGTCACAGGGTAGTCTGTGGTGTTGAGGGTTTATTGTTAAAAATGGCTTTCCTAGCCACTGAATTTTATTTTGCTATGTGGATGGGCAGAATCTGTGAGTAGGGTGTGTTAACCCAGTGGTAGCTAGGCTCCCCATTAAATTGAACAGACTCAGACGCAGACACGAGAGTATCACCACCAGCAAAGAAGAAACAGTCTTGCATCCTTTGGGTCCAGAGACTCCTGTACCACCTAGACTTACAGCAGCAACAGCAGCAGCAACAGTGGATGACGCAGAGGATCACAGACCTGACATGATAATAGTCTTTGCCAAAATTGGAAGACTTGGAGGTGAGGAGAGCTATAATTTGCAAAACTAAGAGCTTTCTACCTAAAGTATCCTTGATTATAGCAACTCAAGGTTTGAAATTTGTTCTTCAGTTCCTTGAGCTTAACAAATGCTGAACGAGTTTGGCCCTTTTGATTTTCTGACTCTAGCTCCTTGCACATTTCATTGTAATATTTTGCTTTGTCATCCTGTGCTGCCTTTTGGAATCTTCTGTTCAGCTCTTTAGTATATTGAATTCTTCCTTGTGCTTTGGCTTCTCTGCGCTCTGTGCAATATTCAGAGTTTCTTCTGACATCCATTTTGGTCTTTTCTTCCTCTTCTTTGTAATGACCATTTGCACTCTTCCTGGATGATCCATTTAACATCCTCCCACAACTCATCTGGTCTTCGCTCATTAGTGTTCAAGGCCTCAAACCTGTTCCTGAGATGATTTTGAAATTCAGGTGGGATGAACTCAAAGTCATATTTTGGCTCGTGTGGATTCGGTTTAATTTTCCTCAGCTTCAGCTTGAACTTGCATATGAGTAGTTGGTGGTCTGTTCCACAATCAGCTCCTGGCCTCATTTTCACAGCTGATATTGAGCTTCCCCAGCGTTTTTTTTTT
>NW_006399796.1:11086819-11091500 GCF_000299155.1 Elephantulus edwardii | reverse complement strand
CATTCATGGTTCTCACATTCCATGTCCCAATCACTAGTGTCTGCTTACAACTGTTCCTCTTCCTTTGTATTTCTGTACTTGAAAGTTCTACCTAGTTTGCCTTTTCTGTTAGTCTGCGTGTGTTCTGTTGTACATAGGGTTTTCAGAGGCCGGCTATTTCAGAAGTGGATGTCCAGTCCTTCTTCCTAGTCTGTTTTAATCCGAATGTTCAGATTTAGAGGAGTATCTGACAAACAAGCAATTTATGGAGCAGTGAAAGATAAATCCTTCATTGTGGAGTTAACCATTAGTTACATTGTTGCCCCTGTCCTTAGCCCGGTGCCTTGACTTACTTATTTCCCAGCTCCACCCTCCACTAGCATACCCCTTCCCTTCTACCAAATCCCTTCAGAATATTAAATGATCCAGGAAGTATTAAAAGAAGATGGAAGGAATATACTGAATCATTGTATGTAAAGGAATTGGCAGACACAGAAGAATTTCATGAAACAACATATGAGCAAGAGCCTATGGTGATGAAGGAAGAGGTTCAAGCTGCTTTGAAGGAACTAGCAAAAAAATAAGGCCCCAGGAATAGATGGTATACCAATTGACATATTTCAGCTACCAGATGCTGCCCTGGATGTGCTCACGAAGTTGTGCCAAGAAATCTGGAGAACAACCACTGGCCAACTGACTGGAAGAGATCTATATTTGTTCCCATTCCAAAGAAGGGTGACCGATCGGAGTGTGGAAACTACAGAACAATATAATTGATTTCACATGCAAGCAAGATTCTACTGAGGACTATCCAGAAACGACTGGAACAGCACATCAGCTACCAGAGAACTGCTGGTAGTCCAGGCTGGGTTTAGAAGGGGTTGTGGTACTAGGGATATTGTAGCTTATGTTACATGATCTTAGCTGAAAGCAGGGAATACCAGAAGAATGTATATCTGTGTTTCATATATTATGTAAAGGCATTTGACTGTGTGGATCATAACAAACTGCGGCTGACTCTGAGAAGAATAGGAATCTCAGAACATTTAATCATGCTAATGAGAAACCTATACTTGGACCAAGGGGCAGTCTTCAGAAGAGATCAGGATAACACTGCATGGTTCAAAATTGGGAAGGGTGTATGCCAGGGATGTGTCCTATCTCCATACCTTTTCAACCTGTATGCAGAGCAGATTACCTGAGAGGCTGGGCTCTATGAGGAGAAATGTGGCATCAGGATTGGTAGAAGATCTATTGACAATCTGCGTTATGCAGATAACACAACCCTGCTTGCTGAAACTGAGGAAGACCTCATGCACTTGCTGCAGTGGGTCAAGGACTGCAGGTTTCAGTATGGACTGAGGCTCAACGTCAAGAAGACAAAAATTCTCACCACTGGACCAATTGGCAGCATCAGGAAGGATGGCGAAGAGATTGAGATTGTTCACAGCTTCAGTATGCTTGGCTCCACAGTCAACACTCTTGGCACCAGCAGCCAGGAAATCAAAGAACGTATTAGGGTGGGAAAGTCTGCTGTTAGGGACCTCTCTAAAGTACTCAAGTGCAACAGTATGTCTCTGGAGACTAAGGTGTGTCTTATACAGGCCATGGTCTTTGCAATCACTTGTTATGCATCAGAAAGTTGGACAATTACTAGGTAGGATAGAAGGAGAATTGATGCCTTTGAGCTGTGGTGCTGGAGAAGAGTATTGAATATACCATGGACTGCCAAAAAACAAACAGATTCATCCGGGAGAGGGTTAAACTAAGCCACTCCTTGGAGGCAAGGATTCTGGGGCTTCGTCTGACATACTTTGGACATGTTGTAAGGAGGAAGAGGTCCTTGGAGAGGGACATCATGCTTGGCAGGGTGAAGGGACAGTGCAGGAGGGGAACACCCTCTATGAGGTGGATTGATTCAGTGACTGGGGTAATCTGGATAAGTGTGTCAGAAGCAATGTGATTGGCACAGGTTAGAGCAGCATTTAGGACTGTTGTTCATAGGGGCGCTATGAGTCTCAAGTGACTCGATGACACATAACAACAACAACAACAACAAGAGCTTTCTAACACTGACCTAATGGCACAAGACTGAAGCCTGGGAGCACATTTCGGAAGCTGTCCTGACTGATTATATTTTACTACTAACCTGAATTATAGCCTTTTGATTTCCCTAAAGAAAAAAAAATACAGATATATGGCCATGGAATACCCAGTAGGAGACTACTGCTAGTTAGACTCTGAAAACTTTTGGAACAATCAATAACCCTTGGTAAAATAAATTTGTACACATGATATTGAAATCCTTTAATGTTAGATAGCAACTTTCACCTACATTCTCCTTTACTTTTCCCCTTGTCTTATGGAAGATAATTCTCATTGCAGCTCCACATTTTCATGCTCTAAACCCTTAAAGGCACTTCCCATTTATGCCTTGGATTTTGAAAAGAAACATACACTTTACTAAAGGTCCGCATAGCATAGCATAGCATAGCATAGCATAGCATAGCATAGCATAGCATAGCATAGCATAGCATAGCATAGCATAGCACAGCACAGCATAGCATATGTCAACGGCAAGTAGAGATGCACCAAATTCCCATTTAAACAAAAGTACTAATATTTATAAAAGAATTCTCATTGCATAGGGTAATGACAGCTACTAGCCTCACACAAAAAGCATAACAGCTTTCTATTTTCACATATTGCGTTTTAGAATTCTGCCAGAAAGACTATAGACATTTATTATTTTTCTTCCTTTCTTAATGAAAGAGTGATCATGATTTGAGAACTATGTTGTAGTTATTTCTTCCTTTCTATATCTATCATTCTAGTAATATTCATCCATAGACTTATTTCTGTGGAGTTTGTAACTGACTCAACTGACTAACACTAATGTACTTGTGATTTTAACTTGCATGATCTCAGCTAGCATAGATTTTAAACCTTCATTTGTATATCCGAAGTAATCTGTGTCCAGTTACTGCTCAGAGGTCAGAAAAACCAGAGAAGTCAATCTTTCATCGTTGGGGGGTTATTGATTGCATCAGGAAGATTGGGAAGTTATCTAGAATATAGAAAGGGACACCATCATCCCTTTAAAAAATCCTGTATTATCATTAGTTTATTTTTTAAAACAATTATCTTTACAGATCACTTACATAATAATTAAAAATATATATTATATGAAATTTAGCAAAGACCCAACTTTCGGGTCAAAGATGCTTTAAATAGGATACTCCAGTCACCAAAAGGATGTTGATTAAATAAAAGCCTGACTTCCAGGTTACAGCTGCTTTAAATAAGAGCCCTAGCCAGCAAAGTGCTCTTGATAAAAAAGACTCAACTTCTGGGTCTGGCGTGAAGAACCAGAATCAAAGATTGAGCGGAGTTCAGTGTGACTTTAATATCCACATCTGTGACATTACCCTATCATGCCAGGTGTGAGTGTCAACCATAACACTTGAACACCATCCAAGAAGTACATCCTTCCATATCTATGCAGGATTCAACTGCATCTGATAACATGATATTTGTATGCCTGATTTGCTATTAGAGATATAACACCAATTTTGTCAGTTTGTTGTATTGGGGAGTTAATTGTTCTAATTAGTACAGCATTTGTCGGACGGTTTGCTGTACTGAGGTAACTTGTGGGTTGCTGTGATGCTGAAACCTGTGCCATCAGTGTGTCAAATGCTATGAGGATTACCCATGCATCACAAGTTTTAGTAGAGCTCCAGATCAAGACAGACTAGGAAGCAAAATCGGCCATCCATTTCTTAAATAGCAGGCTTCTGAAAACCCTACGAACAGTAGAGGAGCAGAGATAGTTATAGTATTAGTGGTAGAGCCCACATTGGAAGTTAGTCCAAATGAAGAAAAGTAGTGGCAAACATCCTTTAACAATTGAAACATGGGATATATAAAGCATGAATGTTGGAAAACTAGAAGTTATGAAAAAAATGAAATGCATGAATACCAATGTTTTAGGCATTATTGAGATGAGATGGACTAACTTTGGCCATTTTAAATCAGATCATCATATGCTATACTATGGTGGGAATGAAAAAATTGAATAATACTGTTGCATTCATAGTAAAAAAAAACCCCTCAATTTCAGGTTCTATCCTGAAGTCCAATGTTGTGAATGATGGGATATTATTTATCCACTTACGAGGAATATCTTTTAATACCTCTATTATTTAAATATATACTCCTACATTAAAGCCAAAGAGGAAGAAAATGAAAAATTACCCCAAATCTTGTAGTCCTAAGTAGAACAAACATGCAATCAAGGTATGTTAATCATAAATAGTAAATGGAATGCACAATTTTGAAATAATGAAGACGGAATGCTAGTTGGAAAATACAGACTTGATAGAAATGAGACTGGAAACAGAATGATTGGGTTTTGTATGTTCAATGATTTATTCACTGCAAACACCTTTTTTTTAAAAAAAATTTACACTTGGACATCACCTGATGGACTGCATAGAAATTACATTGGCTACATCTGTGGAAAGAATCTTTGGAAAACCTCAATATCACAGTTAAAACCAGGCCATGGGCAGACTGTGGAATAGAACATCAATTATTCATGTGCAAATTTCAACTGAGGCTGAAGAAAATGGAAACAATTCCACAAGATCTAAAATATGATCTTTAATATAACTTCACCTGAATTTCTTTTTTTTTTTTT
>NW_006399796.1:11083585-11085124 GCF_000299155.1 Elephantulus edwardii | reverse complement strand
ATTTGTTAAAAAGGCTGTCATTTCCCCACTTCACTGATTTCATCTCCTTGTCAAAGATCAGTTGACCATAGATAGATGGGTTGATCTCTGGATTCTAACTTCACCTGAATTTCAAAATCATCTTGAGAATAGTTTTGAATCATTGAATAATAGCAGATGAGTTGTGGGATGACATCAACGATATGAAGAGAGGAAAAGGTCATTATAAAGACAGAAGAGAAAGAAAAAATCATAATGAATGTCAAAAGAGACTGAAAACTGAACTAGAGCTGAGACACCTAAAAAAAGAGAAGAGCTACTGAAGTAAAAGAAATGAACACAAGATTTCCAAAAGAAGTTAGATAAGACAAATTAAAGTGTTATAGTGCAATGTGTAGAGAGCTGGAAGTAGAAAATAAAAGAGAACTTATTTGGCATATTTCAAGCTGAGAGAACTGAAAACAAATTTTGCCGTGAGTTGCAATATTGAAGGGTTCTATCAGCAATATGTTGAATAATACAGGAAGCATCAAAAGAAGACTGAGGGAATACACAGTCACTGTACCAAAAAGAACTGGCTAACACTGAAAAATTTCAGTAACATGAAAAAGAGCCAGTGGTAAGGAAGGATATGAAGGTAATGAAGCTGTATGGAATGTATTGGTAAAAAATAAGGCCCTAGGGATTAATGGGATACCAATGGACATGTTTGAATTAACAGATGCAGCCTTGCATGTGCTCACCAGTCTATGCCAGGAAATTTGGAGGACAGCTCTTTGGCCAACTGACTGGAAGAAGTCCATACTTGATTCCATTCCCACAAAAGGTGATCCAACAGACTGGAAGTTATCACATGGAAGCAAAATACTGCTGAAAATCTTTAGAAAACAGCTAGAACAGTAAGTAGATTAGGAATTTCTAGAAGTTCAAGCAGGATTTAGAAGAGCCTGTGGCACCAGGGATGTCATTGCTAATGTCAACTTGATCCTGGCTGAAAGTAAAGAATACCAGAAGAATGCCTATTTGTGTTTTATTACTATGCAAAGGCATTTGATGTATAGATCATAACAAATTATGGCTAATATTTTTTTAAAAAAGGGAAACCCAGAACACTGAATGGTACTCATGTGAAACCAATTCCTAGACCAAGAGGCTGCTGTGCTAACAGAGGAAGAGAACACTACATGGTTTAAAATTAAAAAAGTTGTGTGTCAGTATTGTATCCTTTCTCCATACCCATTCAATCTATATGCTGAAAAAATTATTAGAGAAACTGGATTTGAATCAGGTATACCTTGCTTAGCCTTTAGAAGTTAGGATTTACAACACTAGATAATTCTATCAGATCACAAAAAGCAAGTTAATTACATATTACTGAACATCATGGTTTATTCAAGTTGACACACATTTTATGGGGCACAATTCAATGTATATAACAAAGGATGTCTTAAGAAGAGCATGCTTGGGGAGATCCAAGATAGTGGCAGAGGCAGAGACAGCGTGTTGAGCTGCGGGAGCAGCGAGCCACTTAAAGCAGGGCCATTATGGCCTTCCACAGAC
>NW_006399796.1:11072617-11082795 GCF_000299155.1 Elephantulus edwardii | reverse complement strand
AGGACCAACATCCTAAATGCACCACATATTTTGTTCTGTTGAATGCTTCTGCCAAAAGATGGTTAGACCTGGGGGGAATCTGTTCACAATTCTCAAGTTCTCTTTATCATACATAAAGGGGGAGGGCAGTAACACCTACTTCAAAAGATAGTATGACCACTTATGGGGGGGGTAAAAGTGGCAGTGCTGGAATTGGAAACACTATTCCTGACCACAGAGCCCTCGGTCAGGTGAGGGGACCAGACTGGGGTAGGGGCAATTGGAGGGGGAATATACTAGCCAGCTCCTGGGGGGTGTTGCCCTGCTCGGGATGGGCTGCCCTCAGTCCCTGGCTCGGGGTGAGCCATCGCGGCCCCCTGCCTGGGGCGAGCCGTCATGGCCCCCTGCCAGGGGCGGGCTGCCCTTGGCCCCCGGGTGGGGGCGGGCTTCCCTCAGCCCTCTGCCAGGGGCAGGCTGCCCTTGGCCCCCGGGTCGGGGTGAGCCATCGCGGCCCCCTGCCCGGGGCGGGCTGCCCTCGGCTCGGGGTGAGCTGTCACAGCCCTCAGGGTGAGCTCTTCAGTCCCCAGTTTGTGCCATTGTCCCCAGATTGACTCCTGGGTGGTGAAGGAGGAAAAAAAAAAAGAATGCCTAGGATATCCAATGTTACCTAGGCCACCTTCTGCCACCCTCCCCCCCAGTAAACCTGAAAGCAACACCCTCAAAGCCCTTCTATTTGTAACTCACAAGTTTGTTCTCTCTAGGTTTGCTCCCTTTCCTATAGGTAACCTTAACTCTGAGTTTTACTCCAGAATTGACCCTGAACCCAGTGCCAGTGACAAAAAGGAAATACAACTGACAGCTAAGGAAGCAAAGGAGGATGGAGCCTCTGGGTTCAACCAGCCATCCCCACTGGACTCACCTGGGAAAACACTTTGCAGTCCAGAGGGGAGCAAATCACAGGAAAATATCTTCTAATAGAGCAAGAAGGCAAGCAGCTTTAACCCAAGACCACCAGTAAGGTGATAAAGTGTCCTCCCTTCCCCCCTTTACATCTATGCCCCTGTTCAGCATGAAGAAGCCAGAGAGTCGGCATCCAAGTCCCAAATCAATAAGACTGTTGGTTTAATTACCATTGGAAAATGCTTGTCATTCCTCTGGAGCATCTGGTCCCCTCTGGACCCTCATTATTTCCTTCACCTGCTCCCCCCACCGACCAAACTGTGCAGTTCTGCAACTGCATCCTGGCCCATCCTCACCCTTCTGCCCCCAACCCTCACCTCCTTGTACCCCCAATATGTTTTTCCCAATAAAAAAAAAAGAAGAGCATGCTTAAAAACAAAACAAAGCAAAACAAAAAAAAGAAATCTCTCAGCTTCCACACCTTGCGCTGTCATTGGCCAGGAAGCTGCACTGAAATCTCAAAGGCACCTCATTTGAATCCACCAGGCATTCTCTGAGGGAAAAGGATAGGCAATCTCTTTTGCTATTTACTGCCTCTGAAGAAGAATATGACATCAGGATTGGAGGAAGGTTCATCAATAAACTGTGTTATGCATATGACACAACTTTGCTTGCTGAAAGTGAAGAGAACTTGAAGTAGTTACTGCAGAAAATCAAAGAATACAACCTTTCAATACGAATTGTATCTCAACATCAAGAAAATAAAAATTCTACCACTGGATCAATAGGCAACATTTTGATATAGATGGAGAATTGATTGAAGTTGTCAGTGATTTAATCTGACTTGGATCCACAATCGACACCCTTGGTACGAGTAGTCAAAACATTAGGAAACACATTGTACTGGGAAAGTCCGCAGTGAGGGACTTCTTCAAATAATGGAGGACCAATAATGTCAGTTTGAGGACTAAGGTGGGCCTGATCCAGGCTATAGTCTTTTCAATCACGCGCTATGCATCTGAGAGCTGGGCAATGAATAAGCATGAAGAGGAATAACTGATGCCTTTGAGCTGTGGTTTTGGAGAAGAATACAGACTATTCCACGGACTGCCAAAAGAATGAACAGATATGTCTTGGATTAAGTGCAGCCAGAGTGCTCTTTGGAGGCAAAGATGATAATGCTTCTTCTCACATACATTGGACATATTGATAGAGGAGGCTATCCCTTGGAGAAAGTCATTATGTTTGGAAAGGTTGAGCGTTGGCAAAAGAGAGGAAAACCTTAAACCAGGTGGATCAACACAGTGACTGCTGCATTGAGTTCAAGTGTGTCATAAAGTGTGAGGATGGCACAGGATATGACAGAGTTCAGATCTGTTGTTCATGGAGTCACACTATGGGCCATACTCGACTTGACAGCACCTAACAACAATGATGCCATAGCCCAGAGGGAGTTACATTGCTAACCCAAATGTAGCACTCTTTAGCAGTTCCAAAACATCAACTTTTCCAAGTGTGAGAAATGAACAGTCTCCTTCAAAGTGATTTACAGTCTTAGAAAATGCACGGGATGGTCAGCTGTAAGCTGGTTTTGACCCATAAACAATAAGAGAAATTTGGCAAAAAACAAAGAAAGAAAGATCTTATTTCTAATATAAGCCCATTGTCTAGACAGACTCATTTCCAATTTTGGTATCAATCGTTATAGTCAGTATCTCCCTTTATTTGCTTACATAAGTGTGCTGTCATGTATCTACATGTGTTTGTGCGATGTCTGCATGTACACGGACATATGGAAACATAGGTCATAAAACTTAATAAACTCATTATTCATAGAAAATGTATCTCTGTTTTTCTAGGACTTATCTGACATTCTCCTGAGAACATACATATATATGTGTTGACTGACACAATATTGCATATATATAATAACAATAATCTAAATTTTAGTTATGCAAATGGATCCAATCTGACATGAGAGAAAACATTTACAATGTCTCTCTAGATAATTTTTCTTGTTTTACTTAGGCAAAAAGTCAAGAAGCGCAATAACGCTGAAAACTGGAAGGTGGATAATTTGAATACAATAATCACTTCAAGAGGGAAGGTGGGTGGTCACTTCTTGTAAAGACTTACAGCCTCAGAAATGTGATAGAAGACCACTATGTGTTGGAACTGACTCAACAGCAGTGTCTTACATAAAATTTTCTCTAGGTATGTGTGTCTTGTCTTTTTTGTTTCTCACGCATCTGCCTAGGAAGCTATGAGCTCTGCTTCCCCTCCTTATTGGACACCCTGCTGAGCTGAGCCAGGTTGTATCTCTATAACCATGCAAAGTGGGTGGAAGAAAGGCAATCTCTTGAAAAGAGTATTGTAAGTCAGCTTGAAGTTAAGAAATTTCTTTAAATATTTCCCAGAGTGAGAAATGACAGGTCTTGCAAGTGAGCAGAGCAAAACCGTCTTTTAGAGGGTAGACTTCATTCTGCTTTATAAATTACATGGTACCTGTCTTGCCCTCTCATCTGGGTCAAGATTTGTTCTTACAGAATGTTACCAGGGCAACAATTCCTGTGGCTTTTTAAGGTATTTCTGGAGTGACTGAAGAGCCCTCTCCATCTGTTGGTAAAACTACTTGGGAATGAGAGAGGTCTTATGTCAATTTGTTTCTTATTAAGATCACATTAATAAGTATTACTCATGTAAATCTCTCAGGCAAACAGTTTTTCACTTCCTCGTGCTTATATATTTCCAAACAGAATTCATCATCTCTGTGCCCTATGTCCCACAGCTCAACTCTCAAAAGTCAAATAGGCTAATTCACCTAATTTGCCCTATGTTCTCTTCAAATAATAATCCAGTTTGGTTTAAATAACTGTTAAAGGAAAGTTATGCTACCAAGCCAAAGGTGGGTGATATTAATCTACAACCCTCAGGCTTGGTTTTAATTATTTTTGGTCAAACTGTCTTCTAAGTGGTATAGCACTGGTCTGTCCATTTGTTGTACAGAGGTAACTTGTGGTTGCTGTGATGCTAAACATTGTGATGCTGATGTGCCAAAGGTGATAATGGTTACCCATGGAGGACATTGTTTGTTGGAGCTCCCTGATTATAACAAGCTTGGAAGCCTCCGAAAAAGCTTGCCGCTGGAAACTGTAGGAACTTGGAGAAATGATGAAAGTTATACAAGTATTCATTCAGGTCTTTCAATCATAGAGTCACTATGAGTCATCTATGTCTCGATAGCACTTAACAACAACAACAACAAAGGTAGTTTGGGGAGGGACAGATCCTTTAGGAAGTCAATGATGCATCCTGAACCCTGGCATCGGGATAAAGAACGCAAATATAATTTGGCAATGACCAGAAAGATCTTAAAGGACTTTTGTGGCCTGGTAGGTTAGATATTAGGCTGCTAACTGAAAGGTCGGAGGCTTGAATCCACCAGGTACTCAGTGGGAGAAGGATAACATAATCTTTTCCTTTAATGATTCACAACCTCAGAAAACTGATAAAGAATCATCCTGAGTTGTAATTCCCTTGACAACAGTTAAGTTTGAATTTTTTATTAAAGGGACTCTGAAATCAATAACAGAGAGTAGCACTCAGGTTTGTATGGAGGAATGGGTGATGGAAGACACTAGAGACTGCTCCAGTGCTCTGTACCTAATCAGAATAAGAACAACCACAAAAGGCCAATTTTAATCTTCGTCATCCTAATGGAAAGAACGTGTCCCTGGATAGTGCAACCATTTAACTACTCAGCTACTCCCCTAAAAAGTTAATGGTTCAAGAGGATTCTTTAAAGATAGACCTACCAATGTGCTTCTGAAAGGTTCCAGTCTTGGAAACACCCTGGAGCAGTTCCACTCCACATACATGAGTCATGATGAATCAAAATTCACTCAATGTCAACTGAAAACAATAACCATGCATATTCTGGAATGTTGACCATGGCAGATATTTTAAAAGGTGGGGACAAGTGGAAAAGCTTTATTAATCTCCTTTGTAGAAAGCAGATTTACTCTGGCTCTTGCAGTGCTTGGTTTGAAAGATAAAAGAAGAATTCAACCTTCTCTGTTTTTGAGTTAGTGACTAAAAGTGTCTTTATACGAAACCTCTATTCCTGTAAAAAATCAAATGTCCATTGAAATGATTACAAACTTAGAGTCATGAGCCAAGCTGAAGCTGATAGTACAAATATCAGACAGGAAAGGGGAGTTGTGTAGCTTTTTGACTTTGACTTTACTCGGGTTGCCCTGATTACACAGCATAAGCTGTGAAATGCTTGATTAAATGACTTTAGTTCATTGACATCTTTAAATAGCTGAATATGTAATTTGCAATTTTACCAATTCAATTACCTGTAGGTTATAATAGTAATAAAATATATGCTGAAATGTCACTTGATGTTAAGTTTTTAAATTTTTATTTCAAATCGATGGAACACAATAGCCCTTCTCTACTAATATATTTTACTTCATTTTAGGGTAACTGAGGCATTAAAAGTGTGCTTGCATTCCCAGAATGCATGTAAATTCTAGTAGAAAAAAGGTTAAGATCAACTTATTCATCTCCAAAAGAAGCTTTAAGTTTATGTAGACAGGTAGGTGTTCTTTCTTGAAATAGGCATCCATCTGGTTTTTGGACTACTATGTTTATGGGATCTGCTTCTAAGACAATGCCAACACAGACTACAAAATGTGATAAAATGGGCTGATAATACACTAACTCCTTGAGTTGAGCATTTCAGTATTGAATTGATGTTGTTGTTCTTGTTATGTGTCGTTGAGTCGCCTGCGACTCATAGCGACCCCATGTATAACAGCTTCAAACTCTGCTCTGTCCTGTGCCAATTGCACTGTCTCTGATATATCCATCCTGATTACCCCAATCATTGAATCAATCCACCTTATAGAGGGCCTTTGGCTCCTGCACTGCCCCTCCACCTTTCCAAGCATGATGTCCCGCTCCAAGGACTGGTACCTTCTTATAACATGTCCAAAGTGTGTCAGTCGAAGCCTCAGAATCCTTGCCTCCAAGGAGTAGCCCGGTTTAACCCTCTCCAGGATGAATCTGCTTGTTTTCTTGGCAGTACATGGTACCCTCAATACTATTCTCCACTACCACAGGTCAAAGGCATTAATTCTTCTATTCTCTCTAGTCCTTGTCCAACTCTCTGACATATAACAAGTGATTGCAAAGACCATGGCCTGCATCAGACACACCTTAGTCTCCAGAGTGACACCATTGTTCTTCAGTACATTGGAGAGGTCCCTAATAGCAGACTTTTCCATTGCAATACATCTTTTAATTTCCTGCCTGTTGGTGCCAAGACAGTTGACGGTGGAGCCAAACAAACTAAAGCTATGAATTGCAATCTCTTCACCGCCCATCCTGATGCTTCCAATTGGTCTAGTGGTGAGAATCTTTGTCTTCTTGACATTGAGCCTCAATCCATATTGAAGGCTGCAGTCCTTGACCCTCTGCAGCAAGTGCAAGAGGTCCTCCTCAGTTTCAGCAAGCAGGTTTGTGTCATTTGCATAACACAGATTGTTAATAGATCTTCCACCAGTCCTGATGGCGCATTTCTCCTCATAGAGCCCAGCCTCCCAGATAATCTGTTCAGCATACGGTTTGAAAAGGTATGGAGACAGGACACATCCCTGGCGTACGCCCTTCCAATTTTGAACCATGCAGTGTTTCCTTGCTTTTTTTTTGACAACGGCCTCTCAGTCCAAGTATACGTTTCACATTAGCATTATCAAGTGTCCTGGTATTCCCATTCTTCTCAGAGTTAGCCACAGTTTGTTATGATCCACACATTCAAACGTCTTTGCATAATCAATCAAACACAGATAGACATTCCTTTGGTATTCACTGCTTTCAGCTAAGATCCATCTATCATTAGCTACAATATCCCTAGTACCATGACCCCTTCTAAACCCAGCCTGGACTTCTGGCAGTTCTCTGTTCCACTTGTTTTTGGATAATCTTCAGTAGAATCTTGCTTGGAAGTGAAATCAATTATATTGTTCTGTAGTGTGGAAAGAACCACTGGGAAGCTCAATATCAGCTGTGAAAACTAGACCAGGAGCTGATTGTGGAGCAGATCACCAACTACTCATATGTAAGTTCAAGCTGAACCTGAGGAAAATTAAACTGAATCCACAGGAACCAAAATAATGACCTTGGGTCTATCTCACCTGAATTTCAGAACCATCTCAGGAACAGGTTTGAGGCCTTGAACACTAATGAGTGAAGACCTGATGAGTTGTGGGAGGATATCAAGGGTAGCATCCAGGAAGAGTGCAAACGTTCATTACAAAGACAGAAGAGGAAGAAAAGACCAAAATGGTTGTCAGAAGAAACTCTGATTGATTATTGCACTGGAGTGCAGAGAAGCAGAAGGAAGAATTCAAGATACTAAAGAGCTAAACAGAAGATTTCAAAAGGCAGTGTAGGATATAACAAAGTAAAATATTACAATGAAATGTGCAAGGAGCTGGAGTCAGAAAATCAAAAGGGCCAAACTCACTCAGCATTTCTTAAGCTCAAGGAACTGAAGAATAAATTAAAACCTCGAGTTGCTATAATCAAGGATGCTTTAGGCAGAATATTAAATGATCCAGGAAGTATTAAAAGAAGATGGAAGGAATATATTGAGTCACTCTATCAAAAGGAATTGGCAGACACAGAAGAATTTAATGAAACAACATATGAGCAAGAGCCTATGGAGATGAAGGAAGAAGTTCAAGCTGTTTTGAAGGAAATAGCAAAACATAAGGCCCCATGTGGAGAGAGAGATCAGCTGGCCCAGTGGACAGAAGGCGATGCTACTAAGCCGAAGGTGGGTGACTTTTAATTTGAAGCCCTTGGGCCCATCTTTCATTGTTTTTGTTCAGACATTCCTCTAGGTCGTATAGCTCTGGTGTACAAGTTGCCTTACACTAGTAAATTGTGGTTGCTGTGAGGCTGAAGACTGTGATTCTGATGTGTCAAATGTGTTAATGGCTGGTTACCCAATGCGGACAGAGAGGGGTGGAGCTCCCTGATTAAAACAAGCTTGGAAGGAGGAGTGGCAATCACATAATAGCTTTCCTCCAGAAACCCTATGAACCTGGAGAGAGGATGAGAGACACCCAAGTGCTGACAACTCTTCTTCAAAGGGTCGCTATCAGTCACCTGCAACTTGATGGCACTTAACAACAACAACAAGGCCCCAGGAATAGATGGTATACCAATTGAAATATTTCAGCTAACAGATGCTGCCTTGGATGTGCTCACCAAGTTGTGCTAAGAAATCTGGAGAACAACCACTTGGCCAACTGACTGGAAAAGATCTATATTTGTTCCCATTCCAAAGAAGGGTGAACCAACAGAGTGTGGAAACTATAGAACAATATCATTGATTCCGTTGAATTCATGTATTACTTATGTTTTGTTGCAAACTGTAGCTGTATTATAGCCCGACCACCTGGAGGACCTGGTCCCACCATCTCGAGGACTTGGCCCAACACCTTGGATGCCCCTGCCCCAACACCTGAAGGATAACTCACTGTCACCACTCTGAACTGTGCCAAAGACATTAGTATCACAGGTGAATCCATTTCATTTCCTCTCCCCTCTAAAAGTATGAGCAGTCTTTAGCCCAGAGAACCTTGTGCTGGCCTACCTGCAGCAGCTGTATGACAAATGTGGCTGCTAATTCATAGGCCTTTTATCTCTCTTGAACTCAAGCAAGTCTTTCCTTGAGTCAAACGTTCAGAGAGAAACTCAGGCACGGTATCTGCCCCACCCTCCTCTGGAGCAGTGGCATCAGACCAGGAGCTGGCTATCACCTAAAGTGTGAAAAACCTCTAACACAGCAATATCATGTAAGAAGAAGGTTATCTTACATCCTGCACAAACCCATAGCAAGATGTCATCCTCCCAAAGTGACACAGTACTGATCGATTTCCTGAAGCCAGAAAGTCTGATGAAACTTTCTGACACAGAATTTAAAAGAACAACGATTTAATATTTTTAATAGGTGAAAGACAAAAGAAAGAATTCTAGGACACTTCAAACAAAAACCAAGAGGAACTTTAACAATCCAAACCAATTCAGATAAAACATATGAGGCACTAGAGGCTCTGAAAACACAATGAAAATATGAGGACCAAAGTTTCAGATACTGTCAACATTTTGGAGGGACATATGAACAGAGTTGAAGAGATGGAACATAACCAGTGAAACGGAAGTTAGAACTGTCACCACTGATCTCCTAGAACAAAAAGTAGAATCAAAAGGATGGAAAAACAAAAAAAGTCCAAGAATAATGGGGACACCATCAAGAGAAATAACATGCACATAATCGGAATCTCAGAACAGGAAGAAGTAAGTAGAGGCACCAAGAAAGTTGTGGAAGAATTACTATAAGAAAACTTTCCAGGCATAATGAAGAATGAGAGACTATATATTCAAGAAGCTGAGCAAAAACAATATAGAATAGATAAAAAAAAAACCACAAAGGCATATCACAGTCAAATTTTCTAGAACCAAAGATAATCAGAGAATTCTGAAAGCAGTGAGGGAGAAACAAAGAGTAACCTACAAGAGAAAGCAGATAAGATTAAGTGTCAATTTATTGGCAGAAACCATATGAGCAAGAAGACAATGAAATGACATATACTGAATACTCAACACAACTGTCAACCAAGAATACTATACCAAACAAAACTGTCCATCAAATAATGAAGGAGAGATCAAGATATTCTCTGAAAAGCAGAACCTAAGGAAGTTTGTAAAATAAGACCAGGGTTGTAGAAATCACTGAGAGACATCCTCCTTACAGAGGTGCCACAGAAAGCAAGATGGACCAAATTAACCAGCAACAACGACAAAAATAACTCAAAAAAATGATAGCAATAAACCTTGCCTCTCAATAATCACACTGAATGTGAATGGTTTAAGTGCACCACTAAGGTGAAAAAGAATAGCAGATTGGATAAAAAACCAAAATCCGTCAATATGTTATCTACAAGAGACACACCTGAAAGTGAAGATAAAAAAAGACTAAAAATAAAAAGATGGGGAAAAAAATATACCAAGCAAGTGGCAACCAGAAAAAAGCAAACATAGCAATATTATTCTCTGATAAAATGGCTTTCAATGCAAAAACCAAGACCATAAAAATAATAAATATCTATGCACCAAATGATAGAGCTGCAAAATATTAAAAAAAAACCCAAACATAAACAAAACTGAAAAAGGAAATAGACAACACCATTATAGTAGTTGGACTTTAATACATCACTCTC
>NW_006399796.1:11032821-11072502 GCF_000299155.1 Elephantulus edwardii | reverse complement strand
TACATTCTTCTCCAATTTGTATGGAACATTCTCTAGAATAGATCACATCTTAGGTCACAAGGCAAGCATCAATAAATTTAAAAATAGAGATAATAAAAAGCATCTTCTTAGACCAGAATGCTACAAAAATAGAAGTTAATAACAAGAGGATAAGGAGAAAAAAAAGATACATTCGGAAGCTAAGCATCACCTTGCTTGGACATGACTGGGTAATAGAAGAAATAAAAAATGAAATTAAAAATTTTCCTGAAACAAATGACAATGAAAACACAATTTACCAAAATATCTGGGAAACAGCCAAAGCAATATTCAGAGATCAATTTATAGAAATAAGCATATACATCAAAAAGCAAGAAAAAGTGGTAAATGGCTCTCTAACCCAAAATCTCAAACAAATTAAAAAAGAATAGCAAGAAAACCTGACATCCTCTAAAAACCCTGAAATTATAAAAATTAGGGCAGAAAGAAATGAAATAGAAAACAGAAAAACAAGTGAAACCATCACCAGGAGTTGGTTCTTCAAAAAGGTCAATAAAATTGACAAAACACTTGCAGAACTAACAAAGGAAAAGACACAAAAAAAGATGAATAAGAGATGAAAGAGGCAATGTCACAACAGAACAAACTTAAAAAGATTAGCAATGGAATATTATGAAAAACTATACTCAAATAACTATGAAAGCCTAGAGGAAATGGAAAAATACTTAGAAACTCACAACCTACCTAAACTGACACAGACTGAAATCAAACACCTGAACAGATCCATTACAAAAGAAGAAATTGAACAAGTAATAAAACAAACAAACAACAACACCAAAAAAAAAAAAATGACTGTGGACTAGATGGTTTTACAAGTGAATTTTACATTCAGAGAAGAATTGTCACCAAGTCTATATAAAATATTTCAGAAAATAGAAAAGGATGGAATTCTCCCAGACTTATTCTATGAAGTAAATATATCCTTTGTACCAAAGTCAGGTAAAGACACCACCAAAATAGAAAACTGTAGGCCAATAACTCTTATGAACATATATGCAAAAATCCTGAATAAAATTCTGGCCAATAGAATCCAACAATACATCAAAAGAATAATTCACCATGACCAAGTGGGTCTCAACAGGTATGCAAGGATGGCTCAACATAAGAAAAACAATCAGTGTAATTTACCACATTAACAAAGCAAAGAACAAGAACTACATGATCCTATCAATTGATGCAGAAAATACCTTCAGCAAAATCCAACACCTTTTCCTGATTAAAACACTCAACAAAATAGGAATAGAGGGACATTTCCTCAGCATACTAAAAAGAATATATGCAAACCCAAGAGCCAACATTGTTCTTAATGGAAAGAGATTAAAGGCATTCCTTTTGAGAACAGGAACTAGGCAAGGATTCCCCCTATCACCTCTCCTATTCAATATTGTATCGGAAGTCTTAGTGATAGCAATAAGACAAAAGAAGGAAAAAAGAGGTATTCAAATTAGCAAAGACATGGTAAAATTATATGCAGATGATTTGGTAGTATACTTAGAAAACCATAAAACCTCAGTGAAAATGACTAATGCTTTGGTATCAAGAATAAGTTTGCTTCATAGAATGGGTCTTGGAGAACTCAGCAAAGTGGCAGGATACAAGATCAACATAAAAATCAGTTGGATTTCTCTACAGTGCCAAAGAGAATACAGAATTGAAGCTCAGAATAACAATACTCATCACAATAGCTAATCACAAGATTAAATAATCAGAAGTAAATCGAACTAGAAACACAAAGGATGTAGTCAAAGAAAATTACAAAACATTACTAGAAAAAACAAAAAGAGACCTGGAGAAATTGAAGAATATACCATGTTCTTGAATAATCCTATTCAATCCGACTCAATATTGTGAAAATGACAATTCTACCAAAGGCAATCTGTACATTTAATCCCAATAAAAAGACCAATTTCATTCTTCAACGAGATGGAAAAGAGAACTTCTAATGTTATCTGGAATGTAAAAATACCCCAAATAAGCAAAGCACTCCTTAAAAAGAGAAACAAGATAGGAGGCATCTCACTTCCTGACTATGCAAAGTCATTTGACTATGTGGATCACAACAAACTGTGGCTGACTCTAAGAAGAATGGGAATTTCAGAACACTTGATTTTGCTTATGTGAAACTTATACTTGGACAAGGAGGCAGTCGTCAGAACAGAACAAGGAGTACTGCAATATTCAAAATTTGGAAGGGTGTGTGTCAAGGATGTGTCCTACCTTCATATCTTCTAAATCTATATGCAGAACAGATTATCCGGGAGGCTAGGCCCTATGAGGATAAGTGTGGCATCAGGATTGGAGTTAGACTCATCAACAATCTGCGTTATGCAAATGACACAACCTTGCTTGATGAAACTGAGGAGCATCTGAGGTACTTGCTGCAGAAGGTCAAAGACTGTAGCCATCAATATAAATTGAAGCTCAATATCAAGAATACAAAGATTCTCACCACTGGGCCGACTGGCAGCATCATGATAGATGGTGAAGAGATTGAGATTTTAATAGCTTCAGTTTGCTTGGCTCTACAATACTTTTGGTATCAGCAGCCAGGAAATTAAAAGATGAATTGCATTAGGAAAGTCTGCTGTCAGAGACCTCTCTAAAGTACAGAAGAGCAATGATATCAGTCTGGAGATTAAGGTATGCCTGATCCAGGCCATAGTCTTTGCAATTACTATTCATAAAAATGTTGGACAATGACTAGGGATGATAGAAGGAGAGTTGATGCCTTTGAGCTGTGGTGTTGGAGAAGAGTATTGAATAAACCATGGACTGCTAGGGGAAAACTAACTCTTCCTGGAGAAGATGAAGCCAGGATGGTCCTTGGAGGCAAGGATTCTGAAGATTCATCTGTCATTCTTTGGACATGTTTCAAGGCAGGATCAGTCCTTGGAGAGGGATGTCATACTTGGGAGGGTGGGGGGACAGCACAGGAGAGGAAGACCCTCAATGAGATGGATTGATTTAGTCACTAGGGTAATGCGGATATGCATGTCGGAGACAATAAGATTGGTTTGGATAGAGTAGGGTTTATGGCTGTTTTATATAGGGTCACTATGAGTCACATGCAATTCTACAGCACATAACAGTAACAAAAGGAACACTACACTTCCATGGTGATCAAGATAGCATGGTACTGGTTTAATGACAGACACATAGATCAAAGGAACAGAATTGATAACCCAGAAACCAGCCCCTCTACCTATGGTTAATTGAGTTTTGTCAAGGAGATGGAATCAGCTAAAGGAGGAAACAACAGCCTTTTTAACAGATGGTGTTGGTAAAATTGGGAAGCTATCTGCAGAAATTCAAGCAAGACCCACACCTCACACTATACACAAAAACCATCTCAAAGCGGATCAAGGACCTAGGACTAAAACTAAGGACTATAAACTTCATCAGAGAAAAGCTTGGAAAAACTCTTGAAGCCCTAATCCACAACATGAACAGTCTTCTAAGCGTCCTGAAAAACCAAAAACCAGGAGAGAACTAACTAGATGAATAGGACCTTCTAAGAATCAAATCCCTATGTGCATCAAAACGCTTCTCTAACAGGGTAAAAAGGATAGCCACAGACTGGGAAAAATTTTTGGTAATGACATGTCTGATAAGGGACTTATATCTAGAATTTATAGAATACTTGAGCACCACAACAAGATAAAGGTAAACAACCTAATCCCAGAATGGGCACAGGATGTGTATGAACAGACACTTCAGCAAAGAAGACATTCAGATGGGGAACAAACACATAAAGAAATGTTCAAAATCCCTAGCTCTAAGAGAGATGCAAATAAGACAACTATGATATATCTTAACACACCAGTAAAATAGAAAAATTCAACAGAGCTGCAAACAACAAATGCTGGTGAGGTTGTAGAAAAACTGGAACACTTATTCATTGTTGGTAGGACTGTAAAAGAGTGCAACCACTCTGGAAGGCAGTAAGGCACATTCTCAAAAAGTTGGAAATAGACATACCATTTGACCCAACAATTCCACTACTGAGAATAGACCCTAAAGAAATCAGAACTGCCACCCAAACAGATATATGCACACACATGATTATTGCTGCATTGTTCACAATAGCAAGGAGATGGAAAACCAAGTGTTCCTCAACAAAAGAATGGATAAAGAAGCTGTGATATATTGACACGATGGAATACTATGCAGCACTGAAAAACAAGGAACTAATGAAATATTATACAAAATCGGTTACCATGGAGGACATTATGCTGAGTGAAATATCTCAGTCACAATAGCACAATAACTGTCTAATGCCACTGTTATAAATCAGGACTGACATGGCAGTTGGGGGGACACTAAGAAAAGAGAGGTTAAATAATGAATACCACATTGAAACAAATGAGGGAAAGAACTGCTTAAAAGGAATAGATGATTCAGTGATTAGGTATTATTTGTACGAAAACAGTTCAGAATAAGAGTTGTATATTAAAGTGTACTGACGGGAGGAGGACTTGTACAACAACAAAATAGTTTTATTTCAAAGAGAGAAGCAAACTGGAAATGGGGGGGGCAGGGAGGAAAATGTGCAACAATGAATGAATGGAAATCCAAGTTCTCTATAAACTCTCCTTAAAATCGCAATTAAAACCCTAAACTATAGCTATAAAAATTAAAAATAATAAAGATTTGGTTGGGCTTTTCTGGCTTTGTTAATTGTTCTAGGCATTATTGTTCAGGAATAATACAAACAAAAGTAAATTAGAAAATTATTTTGTTCAGTAATAGATTTGTGATAAAAGGTTAAATCTTGGGATAATATGAATAAAAACGTCAAAAGGGCTTGGCATTACATATGAGGTGTGTTTGTGTTTTCTGTTTTATTAAGAATATATATAACCATTAAACTGGCACATAAAAAATCCTTTACTTTTTAATGACTTGGAAAATCCATATGAATTCATCATTTTCTAACATTCAGCATCATCATGAACTTAGGCTGTATCTTGTAACAAGAACCGTGGATCATGGCCTCATTCTGAATTTTTCTTTCTTTTTTTAAAATTTATTATTAATTTCAATGAAAATTTGCAGAGACTTTGGATTTCCATTCATTCACTGTTGCCCTTTTCTTCCCTTCCAATCCTCCACCCTAGTATACTACCCTCTTGGAAAAGTAAAAGAAAAATTCTTTCATTGTTTTACAATCCCTCCCCCCAGGTCTACTCCACTATGCAGCCTTCACTCTGGACTCCTGTCATGACAAAAATACCTAATCACATATCCCTTTTAAACAGTTTTCTTCCTCATCTGTTTCAATGCAGTATACATTATTGAACCCATCTTTCTCAGTCTCCCCTCAACCCTGAGGTCAGTTCTGTTTTCCAACAATGGCACCATGCAGTATTTGTCCTTTTGTCCCTGAGATACTTCACTCAGCATAATGTCCTTCAGGGTCACCCATTTTGAATAATATCGCATGAGTTCCTTGTTTTTCAATGTAATGTCGTATTCCATTGTGTGAATATTCCACAGCTTCTCTTTCCATTCGTTTGTTGATGGGTACTTAGGTTGTTTCCAACCCCTTTCTATTGTGAACACAGCCACAGTAAACATGGGTGTGCATGGAAATTAAGGCTTTAACAGAAAGAAAAGAATATTTTGTCATGTTCCCCGAAATTACATATTTCTTTTAAAAAGAAAAAGGAAGATGTATAAAATGTTCTATGTTTAGCTGATATGTTGTTTTATCAGACAACAACATGCATAAATACTCTTAAAATAATAGCTCCTATATTGTAAGGGTAACTGCAATCTCTGTGTAAGTGAACAGTAATAGAAAACATGCAATCTAACCCTCTTTCCTTAAATCAAGCATTTATTTTTGGACACTCACCAAAGGAAAATTGAACTTGGCATACTCCAAGTACCTTTTAGTTATTTATTAAGAACTTAGTTCTAATTTTGCTACCAAGTCATCCCATTGATTATTTTTCCCATCTAGCCACTTGCACAGCTAATGATAAATAATAAAACAAAAAATAATTGGCAGTTTAGGGAGAGAATGATATTAAAAGGGAGAAAAGAAATGTATCCATCAGATAATGGAAATAAAACCAATAAGCACTGAAAACAGAAAAGAAAGCATCAATTCAGGCAGCGCCCTTTCAGTTTGCCTTAGGAATCATGAGTAGCAATTTGAAATCCTGTTTTTCTCCTGGGAAGAAGTGCTGCCTGGAATATGATATAAACTATACTGATCAAATAAAGAGGAGAGCCTCAGGCTAATACAGAGAGAAAGAAGTTACAACAAAGAAAAACAGCTAGTTGTATGAAATGACACATTTATACACCAGCAAAGTAAAATTAGAAATCTCCCCCCACATAAATGTTATATCAACTCCAGAAGAGAAATAGCTATATCACAGAGACCACATTGGAGAAAGAGAAAAACACAAAGTAGAAAATTATTTCAAATAATTCCCAGAGGATATTTCCATAATATCTTTCTGTCTCTGTGTGTATAGGTGTGTATGCCCACATATATGTACACATACATGTGCAAGTTTTGATAATTATGTATTAATTAATTTTTGTTATAGTGATACAGACACACCTAAAAGAAACTGTTTCTGAAAAACAATGATAAAGAAATTAAAATGTACATATCGGAACAGAAGTTTTATAGGTATAGATTATTAGACAGGCAGTTGATATTGTCTCAGTTCTTTAAAATTTAAAGTTTTTCATTCAAACGCAAAGCTTCATCAGATAAAAGACAAAATAGTATCTTTTGACTTATGTGAGCATCATTGAGTTTAGAAAAGTGTAAGCAATATAAAAAATAAAATACTGCGGTTTCATGCCTTGGTTGTGATCAAGTAGTTTTTGTAGGATTTTCCTTTAGCTATTCAATATCATGTACTCAGAAGACTTTTTGCCTTGTTTTGGGCTGTAGACAGGTTGTTTTTTTTTTTAATTTTTATTGTATTATTTTTACGTGTACTGTCAGATCAGATCTGAATGGTACAGGAGGAGATTGCCCCCTCCTTCTCCAGCACATCATCTAGTGGATTTGAACAGCGTGCCTCTGGGATTGCAATTCAGCGTCTTGCCACTAGGCCACCAGAGCTCTCCTAGACAGGTTTTTAAAGGCAACAATTAAGTACAACTTTTGTAAATTAGCTTGCTTTTAATTTGTGTTTTACCATTTTGTAAAACCAAGAGTCTATTTGTAATATCAGTGATTAGACCTAAACTTTATACTTGATTGACTTTTTATTATTATTATTATTATTACTAATTTTAATGAAAATTTACAGACTTTGGATTTCCATTAATTCATTGTTGCACTTATCTCCCTGCCACAACCCCTGCCATGCCAGTTCACTCTTCTTTTTGAAAAGTAAAATTCTTTCATTGTTATATAATCCCTCCCCTTAAGTTCACTCCTCTATGCAGCCTTTGTTCTAGACTCCTGTTGTGACAATAATACCTAACCATATATCCCCTTTAAACAGTTTTCTTCTTCATCTGGTTCAATGCAGTATACATAATTTACCCCATCTTTCTCAGTCTCCCCCCAGCCCCAATGTCAGTCCCATTTTACAACAGTGGCACTATGTAGTATTTGTTCTTTTGTGACTGAGATACTTCACTCAACATAATGTCCTCCAGAGTTTCCCATTTTATATAATATTTCATGAGTTCCTTGTTTTTCAGTGAAGCATGGTATTCCATTGTGTGGATATTCCACAGCTTCTCTATCCATTCGTTTGTTGATGGGCACTTAGGTTGTTTCCAACTCCTTGCTATTGTGAACAAAGCCGCAATAAACATGGGTCTGCATATATCTGCTTGGATGTCAGTTATGGTCTCTTTGGGGTATATTCCCAGTAGTGGAATTGCTGGGTCAAATGGTATTTCTATTTGGAACTTTTTGAGAAAGCGCCATACAGCCTTCCATAGTGTTTGCACCATTTTACACTCCCACCAACAGTGAACAAGGGTTCCAGTTTCTCCACAACCTCACCAGCATTTGTTGCTTGCTGTTCTGTTAAATTTTGCTATTCTGATCTCATAGTTGTTTTGATTTGCATCTCTCTTAGAGCTAGGGATTTTGAACATTTCTTCATGTGTTTGTTTGCCATATGAATGTCTTCTTTGGTGAAGTGTCTGTTCTTATCCTGTGTGCATTTTGGGATTAGGCTGTTTACCTTTATCTTGTTGTGGTGTTTGAGTATCCTATAAATTCTAGATATAAGTCCCTTATCACACATGTCATTACCAAATATTTGTCCCCAGTCTGTGGCTTCCCTTTTTACCCTGTTGGAGAAGATTTTGGACATGCATAAGGGATTTTATTCTTAGAAGGTCCCATTCATCTATTTTATCCTCTCCTGGTTGTAGATTTTTCAGGATACTTGGAAGACATTTTATGTTGTGGATTGGGACTTCTAGAGTTCTTCCAAGCTTTTCTTTAATGAAATCCCTGATTTTAGAGTTGGTTTTTGTGTGTGGTGTGAGGTATAGATCTTCCTTGAGTTTTCTGAAGATGGTTTTCCATTTTTTGCCAACACGATTTGTTAAAAGGCTGTCCTTTCTTCACTTAACTGATTTCATCTCTTTGTCAGAAATCAGTTGACCATAGGTAGATGGGCTGATTTTAGGATTCTCAATTCTTTTCCATTGATCTATGTGTCTGTCATTATACCAGTTCTACACTGTCTTGACCACCATGACAGTGTAGTAGGATTTGAAATCAGCGAGTGAAATGCCCCCTACCTTGTTTCTCTTTTTAAGGAGTGCTTTGCTTATTCGGGACCTCTTTCCATTCCAAATAAAACTACTGATTTCCTTTTACATATCCTTGAACAATGGGATTGGTATTTGTATTGAGATTGCATTGAACATGTAAATTGCCTTTGTTAGCTAATTGTTGACTCTAATTCATAGACACCATATGACCCAAATCCAAACTTTCTCTGTATTATACTATCCTAGAGACCTCTGCCATGCCTAAGTTCACTGTTGCAGTTACTGCATAAATTCATCTCACTGAAGGTTTTTTTCTCTTTTGCTGACCCTTCACTTTTCCCAGGACTTGCACCTCCTGAAAATATGCTCAAAGTATGTGAGAGTGAATGTTACTAGCTCAGATTTTCTAAATCAGATTTATTCAAGTATATAAGTATATATATTATTCAATATATATATTTCTACCAATATAAATGTCTGTAAAAATGCTAGTGACCAAGAATAAAAGAGGAATAGTATAGAAAATAATAAATTATTCTTAACCATATTCAATAAAATGAAAATAAGTAAGATTTTATGAGTGTTTAATATTTGCCTAAGTGGCAATCATTTTACTTTTTTTCTTCTTAAGTCAAATTTTAGATTCCCTAATTTGGAGGCCCAGAGCAAACAGCCCCCCTGGCAAGCAGTACCCAGATGCACGCTAGGAGCCAGCCCCAGGAGCCTAGAAGGCCATTTTCACCAGAGAAAACCCAGGTGGTGGATATGCATGACTGGATCCTGAGCCATCATATTATTGTTCTTATGTGTCATCGAGTCACCTGTGACTCATAGTAACCCTATGTACAATAGTTCTGAAGCCTGCCCTGTCCTGAGCCAATCTCACTGACTGTGACACATCTACCCTGACTGCCTTAGTCACTGCATCAGTACATCTCATTCAGGGTCTTCCTTTCCTGTGCTGTCCCTCCACTTTTCTGAGCATGGTGTCCTTCTCCAAAAATCGGTCCTTCCAGGTCACATGCCCTAAGTATGTGAGATGGAGCTTCAAAATCCTAGCCTCCGAGGAGAAACTTGGTTTTACACTCTCCAAGACAGACATATTTATTTCCTTAGCAGTCCATGGTATGTTCAGGACTTTTCTTCAGCACCACAACTCAAAGGCATCAATTCTTCTATCATCCTTAGTCATTATACAGCTCTCTGATGCATAGCAAATAATTGTGAAGACTATGGACTGGATCAGATGCACCTTAAACTGTAGACTGAGATTGTTTCTCAGTACTCTGAAAAGGTCCCTCACCGCAGATTTCCTGACTGCTGGAGTTGATTGTGGAGCCGAATTGTTAACAACCTCAATCTCTTCTCCATCCATCATGGTGGTGACATTTGCCCCGGTGGTTATGATCTTTGTCTTCTTGATGTTGAGCTTCATTCCATGTTGAAGACAACAGACCTTGACCTTCTGCAGCAAGCACTTCAGGTCCACCTGAGTTTTAACAAGCTATCATCTGCGTAATGTAGGTTGTTAATGGGTCTTCCTTCAATCCTTGAGAGCTTGTTTGGAGGTTCTAGCAGGGGAGCGCAGCTACTCATATAACCTTGACCGAAGGACGGTCTTCCTTCTATCGGGGATGGTCGTCCTCTTTAACGAAGCATGCAGCTTCGGGAGGGACGCACATGGATCGGTGAGGGAGGAAGGGGACATCCGCCTAGCCAGCCAGATCAGCGGAATGAACCCTGGCGATCAATGGGGTGACAGATGTCGCAGCCAGATCGCCCTCACATCCCCTTCAATCCTGATGCACATTTCTCCTCATAAAGCCCAGCCTCCAGGATGATATGTTCTGTATATAGATTGAGAAGGTATGGAGACTGGATGTATCCTTGACACACTCCCTTCTTGATTTTGAACCATGCAGTGTTTCCCTGCTCTGTTCTGAGGACTGTTTTCTGATTAAGTATAGATTTTGCATCATATTAGAGGTTAGTTAAGGCCTTGCCTAGAGGCCTTTCACCAAGGGAAACTGATGTGGCCACCACTGACCAAGGCCAGACAACCTGCAGATTTTCTGGACCTTGTTCTGCTCCTTGATGTGGAAATCTCTGCCATTCACGCCATTATATCTGTATGCTTAGTTGTCCTTATGGTTTGCTCTTAAAAGTATCATTTATACATCATCCATCCCCTTCTTCTCTGTGTTCCCTCAACCCCAATGTCAGTCCTGTTTTACAATAGTCACCCTGTGCAATATTTGTCCTTTTGTGACAGAGATATTTCACTTAGCATAATGTCCTCTAGGGTCATTCACTTATCATAGTATTTAATGAGTTCCTTGTTTTTCAGTGCTGCATAGTATTCCATTATGTGAATATACCAGACAGAGAAGAAGTGGAGGAATGATGTATACTGTATTGCAACAGTTGAGGGAGTGAACTGTTTAAAAGGGATATATGATTAGGTATTATTATCATGACAGGAGTCCAGAATGAAGGCTGCATAGTGCAGTTTTTCTTTTCCCCATCGAGGAGAAAAGTGAATTGTGGGGAGAAAGGGGGACAGGGAGAAAAGTGGAACAATGAATGACTGGAAACCGTAAATCTCTGTAAACTTTCATTAAAATTAGCTTTTAAAAAGTATCATTTATGTGTCAGTTTTTGCTTACTGCTATTATCTTTTTCATGTTGTGATTCTTAATAGCTTAGATACATATTTATTTCCTAGTCTATTATCTGCTCTTTTAACTATAATGACCCTATGAACAATATCTCTGAACTCTGCCATAATCTGAGGTAATCTCACTGTCTCCGACACACCTATCCATACTTTCCTAGTCTCAGTCAATTCATGTCATTCAGGGTCTTCTTTTCCTGCACTGTGCCTCCACAATTCCAAGCATGATGTCCTTCTCCAAGGACTGACTTCTCCTGGCAACATGCCAAAAATATGTGAGATGGAACTTTAAAATCCTTCAAAAAACTTGGTTTCATCCTCTCCATGACAGACTTGTTTGTTTTCTTGGTGGTCTATGCTATGTATTCAAGACTCTTCTCCAGCATCACAATTCAAAGGCATCAATTCTTCTTCTATCATCCCTAGTCATTTTCCAGTTCTCTTACACATAGTAAGTAATTGCAAAGGCAGTGGCCCGGATCCAATGCACTTCAGTTCTCTAGACTGATATTACTGCTTTTCTTCTGCTTCTTCTTGTTCACTCTGCTTCTTCTCCTACTTATCTGCAGTTTACTACTCTCAAAGCAGGCAAAATAATTCTTTAAAAATGTCAACAGGATTAAGTCAGTTTTTTATTCCAACTCAAAGACGTCATAAACAAACTGAGGTACCAATACATTTCTTGTTAGACTATTAATCAAATGGCTCAAGGTTCAAATCCACCAGCTTCTTGGCAAGGTTAAAGGTGATCAATCTCTTCTATAAAGACTTGCCTACCTAGAAACCCAGTGAAAAGTTCCTATTAGTCAGAATCGATTCTTTGACCGAGTAAAGTGTGAGTATTTTTCACGTCCTGCCTCCACTAGGGTGAGAGACAAAGTTCTTAAATTGACCTGCATGATCTGACCACTGCATCTTTCTGATTTCCTCTTTCCATTCTTGCCTTCACTCTCCTTCAGCTACAGACTCCTTTTTGCCATTCAGACATGTTAGACACACTCTCAGTTTAAAGCTTTTAAGCTTTTACTACTTTTCTCCTAAGCATCCTTCTATCAGATATGTGCATAGCTACTCCCACCCTTTCTTAAATATTCTCTTTTTCATAGTAACTTCTTTAGTCACTCAAGCTAAATTTCAGGTCTTACTCCATTTCTATATTCTTTTTATAATAAACTATGATGTTTATCACAGTCTGATGTGGAATTATTTTTTTTTATAAGTTTTGCCATGATTCAAAGGAATCTCAGTGGTAGGTATTTATTCAGGGACAATAACTACATTCTAGAGAAGAAAAAAAAATATCTTTAATTTAAAATCTTAAAATCTGAAGGGTGATTATCTTACTTTTCCTTTTCTTTCTAGATTTTATGTGTCTGTATAGGATATACAGTACTATAAAGTAGCTCATCAAGTATTGTTGCACTGTCTTTTAAATTTTAAATTGCCTCTGTCTTTCCTCACTCTAATGAATGTTAAAAGTCTGGGGAAATGATTACCAGTTGTGCTCATTACTGTCCTCAGTATCCAAAGATCTATAAGAAAGCCTTGATTAGTATTTGTTAATGAATGACTAATTTTAATAATGGCTATGGGGTTATCTTGAGTCTTCCAGACTGTAGTCTATGTGTGTATTCTTTCTCTTATGTGAACTGAAGTCTGTGACTTGTGTTTATAGTTAAAACTACTAACAAGATTTAAGTAGAGCATACTGTTGATATAAGTGGAACAGAGGTTATTCAAAGAAAAGAAATACAATATCATGATCTGGCAAATGCAGTTGATTGTTCATTCAATAGTCATTTATTGTGTTTCTTTTTCTTTTTTTGTGAAAAGCTTCTGATTTTATGACTGGTATAATGAATCCTTCCTGGAATGAATGAATCGTGGTTAATTTAAGCCAACAATGAAAATCTCACTTTTCCTTGCTCATGATTGAACTAGGACAGTTCTAGCCAATGTGCTATATAAACAGACTTCTGGAAATTTTTAATGTGATTTAAATACAAATTTACAGTACAATTGAACAATCCATACACAGTATGCTTTGTGGCATTAAGTACAATCCACATGCTATTCCCACTTCTTTCCGTTATGTGATTCCGAGTTCCAGTCATCCTACTTTTCTATCCAGTCCTGTCTTCTGAGCTTGATCCTTGGGTGAGAGCCTTCCTTTGGACCTTTTAGGGTTGGTTATTAGAAAAAGTTAGTTTCTCTCTGGTGTTATCAATCTCTTTATAGACTTATTATTTGGAAGCTGAATAACTGGGGAAATTACAATTTTAGGTTTGAGCAATGACTAAGAGTCTCAGGAGTTCTACCAGGATTTTTTTCAGATTCGTAAACCTGGTCTTTTTCATGAATTTTTCCTTCTTTGTTTGTGTTTTAGGTTATAATTCCATTTTATTTACTTTAAATTTTCTACTGGTTTATTTACAAAATTAAAATACATTGTTTTCAAGAACAAATTCTTTCAATCCCTCACCCCCTTTTTTTTTTTATGAATGTAAGTGTTATTACACATGTGTCTCCCAGTCTAACAGGAACCTTCTACTATGGTCCCTTTCAAAACAATCAACAGTGGTACCTGGTCACCATCCAGTTTTTCGAATCAGTTTTAAAGGGATGGAAGTTCATGTGATTCATTATTCTTTTGGAATGCTCAAACTCAAACTCACAGATGTTGAGTCATTTCTGACTCACAATGACCTTCCATCCGGTTTCCATAACTTTAAATCATGGGAAGAGACTGCCCAACTTTATCCCATAGAGTAACTAGTGGATTAGAACTCTGTAATTTTGGCTGGCAGCTTAATGTGCTTATAAACTACATCACCAGACTAATTTTTTAGAACAAGTCTGGTTTTCTTCACTCTTTTTTGTTTCAGATAAGGAGAAACAAGTAATTGCACTTCACATGACCGTTTTCAAACTTTTAAGATCCCATTCACTCACTTTTCAGAAAAGCAGGATGCAGAATATTGTCTTCGTAGGCTGTTTTGGCAATTGACTCTGATGTGCCCTGACACTTTGATAGTGACCTCCTCTCTCTCTGTTAGAGATATTGATAAAGATACAGATATAATTTGTTGTTGCTGCTGTTGTTGTTATGCTATGCTGAGTTAAAACCAACTCAACAACATAGCTGACAATCCAGGTGGTTTTCAGAAGCTATAAATTGATTGCCCATCTTTATCCCAAGGAACAACTGGTGGATTCAAACAGCCTGCCTTTGGCTTGGCAGTGTAGTTCCTTACCAACTAAGCTGCCAGGGCTCCATATTTATATATTAGAGCAAACAGCTAACAATATTACGAGATCATCTTAGCAGATCGTCTTACCAGACTCATTAAGGGAATAAGTTGTTGAATCTGGGAAAATTTTTTAGCCTTATCATATAGTGAAGGGTGCAAAGAAAAAACTTTAATCAGTCTTCTTCCTTGTTTCTTGCTTTGGAGGTTATTTTTGGGGACAACACTGCTTGGAGCTGAAATAGCTAACTTGTATTCATATTTGAAAGGCCATCAACTATCTGAGAATATGTTAGGAAGAACATAGGAAGAGTAAGGGTCCTTGTTGATACTGTCGACACTTGGTTATCTGAAGACTTTATGAAAATACATTTTTGGGTTGTTTAAGTCACTCTTCTTTCACTTGTTGCTGAAATGGGCAATCTCCTCCTGTGTGATTTACTGACTCTGAAAACACATTCATTGGAGGATCAACTATCAGTCATTTCTTATTCAATAGTTCATTAACAAAATAGAATTAACAAAATTATTATAATTTTTACAGAGGTCTTATGAAGACATGCTCATGAGCCAAAGGCACCCCAATTCTAACAATTTTTGTTAAATATTTTTGAGTTGGCTCTGATTCACAGCAGCTTGAGGTACAATAGAACAAAATGCTGCCTGAGCCTGCACCATTCTCACCAGTGTTGTAGTCACTGCATTAACCGCTGTCACTGAAGGCTTTCCTTTCCATGACTGATCGATCCTACAGGAGGGCTGGCCCCTCCTGAGAATGTACTCAAAATGTGCAAGGCCAAGTGTCACCGTCAACATCTCTAAGAAGCATTCTAGGTGCCCTTCTCCAAGACAGATTTGTTTATTCTTTTGTCCAAAGCTCTGCTGTTAATTGAGTAGATTCTGACTCATAACAAGCCTCTAGCTTGATTCTAAGGTGATAAATTTTTATGAGAGGAGATTGTCTATCTCTCTTCCCTCAGAGTGGGTGGTGGATTTGAACTACATCACCAGAGCTCGTAATATATTCAACATTCTTCATTAATACCACAGCTCAAAAGCATTAAGTTTCCTTAATCTTTCCTATTCATCACTGTACTGTCATATGCATATTAAGCATTTTAAAATATCATATCTGGAGTCAGGAACACCTTAGTCATGCTTTGTACAATTCCAGGCCAATTATTAAGAGATGTTTACAGCTGTTTCTTCTCATTTTGATTTGTACTACATCAGCAAGTTAAGGTTTTTATTGGCTAAAAGTTTTATACATCCTTAAAGTAGACCCTACTTTGAGGAGAAATTTCTTGTATTTTGAGTGGTTCTAGTCTGAGGACATCATCTTCTGGAAGTATATCAATATTCTGCTGCTATTTCTGGGATTTTTCAAAGGATTATTACTTTTTTTGTGGTTTTTAATTTTTATTATTATTATTAATTTCAATGAACATCTACAGAGATTTTGGAATTCCATTCATTCATTGTTGCTCTTTTCTCCCTACTTAGCTACCCCCACCCCCACCCCCAGTTCGCTCCGCTTCTTGAAAAGCAAAAGAAAAACTCCTTCATTGGTACACAATCCTCCCCCCACCTCGCACATCCCCACTCCCACCCCAAGTATACTCCACTCTGCAACCCTCATTCCAGTCTCTTATGATAATCATAATGCCCTAAAAGATATTAATTTTAAAGTATTCTCTCCCTCATCGGCTTCAATGCAGTAAACATAATTTATCCAGTTTTTCTCAGTCTTACCCCCACCCCAATGTCAGCCTCATTCTACAGCAGTGGCACCATAGAATATTTGTCCTTTTGTGACTGAGATATTTCACTCGGCATAATGTCCTCCAGAGTCACCCATTTTGAATAATATTGCATGAGTTCCTTGTTTTTCAAAGTAGCGTAGTATTCCATTGTGTGAATATACCACAGCTTTTCTATCCATTCGTTTGTTGATGGGCACTTAGGTTGTTTCCACCTCCTTGTTATTGTGAACAAAGCTGCAATAAACATGGGTGTGCATATTTTCACTCAACTATTCATACATGTTCTGCTTTAAGATATTGATTTTAATACCTACAACGTAATCATACTTTTTCCATTTCCTCCCTATAAATCCGATTTCCATCAACTCTCCTATACCGCTCCCATTCTACAGTTTTTTAAAAATGCTGGTCATCCTCTTATTGAATGTTGCTTTTACCTTTACCCATCTTAATAAGTCTCTACTATCTTTTATTAATTTCTACTCCTCTCTGAGTCTCTTCCATCTCTGGTAGCCATCCTAGAATGATTCTATAAGTGAGTAAACCTTTCCTTAGCTTTTTAATAATAGTGGACTTATACAATATTTGTCCTTTTGTAAGTGACTTATGTCAGTCAGCATAATATCCTTTACATACACCCATGTTATGTAGTCCTTCAAGAATCCACTATTGTTTTTTTAGTGCTTCATATATACTCCATTGTGTAAATACTTATGGTTTCTTTATTAATTCTTCCATTGATGAGTTACTGGGTTGTTTCCATCTTTTTGCTATTATAAATAATGCTGCTATGAACATGGACTTGGAAGGAGGAGTGGCATCCACTTCCATAATAGCTTGCCTCCGGAAACCCTATGAACCTGGAGAGAGGTTGAAAGACACCCAAGTGGTGAGGACTCTCCTTCATAGGAACGCTATGAGTCACCTGCGACTCGATGGCACTTAACAACAACAACAATGAACATGGGAATGCAAATATCTGTTAATGCTGAAGTTCTTATTTCTGTAGACTAAGTCTGCTGCCAGAGACTTCTCCAGAATACTAAAGAGCAATGGCACTAGCTGAAAACTAAGATGCACCTGATCAAGGCAATAGTCTTTACAATTATTCACTATGTATCAGAAAGCTGGACATTGACTAGGAGTGTTAGAATGAGAATGAATGCCTTTGAGCTGTGGTGCTGGAGAAGAGTACTGAATGTATCATGGACTACCAGGTGAACAAACAGGTTCATCCTAGAGAGTGTGAAACCAGGCTGCTCCTGGGAGGCAAGGATTCTGAGGTTTTGTCTGACATACTTTGGACATGTTGCAAGGAGGGACCAGTCCTTGGAGAGGGATATCATGCTTGGGAGGATGAGAACAGGGCAGGAGAGGAAGACCCTCGATGAGGTGGATTGATTCAGTGACTGGGTAATGGGGATAGGTGTGTCAGAGACAGTGCGATTGGCATAGGAAAGAGCAGGTTCTGGGCTGGTGTACATAGTGTCGCTATTGAGTCACAAGCTACTGAATGGCACATAACAACAACAACAACAAAAACAACAACAACATTTCCAATAGTATAATAGGAGAATTGCTGGATCAAATCATATTTCCATTTCCAGTTTTCTGAGAAAGTATCAAACTACCTTTCATGGTGGTTGCATCATTTTACAGTTCTACTAACAGTTCATGAGAGTTACAATTTCTTCATACCCTCATCAACATTTGCTGTTTAATATCTTATTGAATTTTGCTATTTTTGCAGGGGTGAGAGGATGTTTGAGTTGCATTTCTGGGAGCCTAATCAGTAGTGAATTGTGCTGCGAACCCAAAGGTAGTGTCTCTGATAATTCAAATCTCCTAGCAGCTCCATGGGAGAAAGAAGGACAATCTTCTCCAACTACAGCTTTTGAAAATCCACTGTACGGTCAGCTATGAGTCAGTTCTAAGTTGACGACAATGAATTTTTATAGCACGTAATTATTGTGAATAAGTGTGTAAAGCATTACTCCAGAGTCCTCTGTAATAGAGGCTATCTTCTTCCCCTTACCTCACATCCACTGGAGATTCTCCATTGACATCAGTGATGTCTGGCTAGGCACCCACTTCATAACCCTCTGAACTGCATTCAGAACTGAGTATAGTATAATGTGCATCCATTGCTCTCTGTAAGGAAGAGCTATATTCCATGGAGCTCTAACTGACTACCTTACCCTCTGTAGCATTTCTCTTCCTCATTATTCTGCCTCTTTGAGTTAGCTCCAAATTCTCTGGCTTCAATAAAATGACTCTCTTCTAACATTTTCTTTACAGTGTTGAGCCATTGTTCATGCTCAATTAGGGATGATGACGAATAATGCAACTAACAGTAATTAGTAGCCTGAAAGAAAATGATGGCTGCAAAATCAGTAGGGAACTTCCCAGGAGAATTTTACTTCTATTTAGACAAGCTGTATGAAAAATGTAGTGGAAGCGTCATCCACCTGGGACAGAGCAAGGCTGGACAAATAGCAAGAATAGATGACAGTGGGAATCTGCAATAGTGAGGTAATGAGCTGAAAGGCCCAATAGGTTTTTTTATTCTACTTAATTTCAAAGGTTTAATTTTCACCATTAGCAAATGGCCATTATTACATCCCCTTGTGAACACAGCATTGGCCTAGATACTACCACCTAGAAGCATATTATGCCAGCATGCATTTTAAATTTCCTGTAGTTACAGTCATAGGAAAATAGTACCCAGTGAAATGTTCTTAATAAAGGACAAAGAATGGCCTTACTTCTCTGCTCTGTGTGGTTCCTGTTTCCTGTCACTGGGATGCCTCCCTACTCCAACCAAGTGTGCTAGACAGCCCTTCTCATCCTTCAGGGCCTACTCAGGAACCTGATCTTTAATGGTCATTCCTCCCTGTTTGTAGACAAACCGTGTGGCTTATAACATCCAAAAATCAAGGACATAGGAGGGAAAGTCCTAAACCAATTTGAGATATTAATGTAAAAGATCTTTGCAGAGACATGATAATAAAAGGAACATAAATAATTTGTGCGGTTGAATGAGATTAAGGAACGATTGCTAATTTGATCAGTAGATAAGTTTTAAGATCATTATCTGAGGCAAATGCAAATTTTCAGTCTCTCTATATGTTGCTTAAACTCAGCCACCACATGACCACTTGACATACTTTTTGGGCTCAGTTTTGGGCAGGAATTCTGTTAATTTAGACCGTATGGATGACAAAATCAGAAACAATTCAGTATATATTGCATACTGCTGGAATCTAGCTAAGTTTGCTTCATTATCATAACACTTGTATACATTTTGCATTGATGATTCAGAGTCAGTGTTCCAAAAGGGAGATTTAGGTTTAATTTCCAACTGTTTAACTATCAAAATTAGTGGCTAATGTGTTACTTGAGGTTTCCAGACTAAAAAGAATTAACAAGAAAGGTCTGAGGATCTATTTACAGAGAGCAACCAATAAAAAACCACTACAACCCTATAAATCAAAATAGCAACAATAAATTCCTGTGGATCACAATGGTCCAATATATCATTGATCACGGTGATACAGGATCTGGTGGTGTTTTGCTTCTGTTTGCATCCATTCACTATGAGTCTGAAGCCCACTCAAGGGTAGCTAAAAATAACAACAACGACTATAGGTCATCACTTGCGCTCATTATCAAATTAAAAATGGGATCTGAGTGACAACAAACTGGAAAAAGAATGTCATCTACAGTGTAGTCAATGCCATCTACAATATGCAAATCTAAAGGAAACTCTTGACAATGATCTTTCTTTCATTTTTCCAAATAAAATACTTTCTTTCCTTTGAAATTTGGGAATATATTTTTGCTACTCTTCATATGGTCACTATGAGTCAACTACGACTCAACAGCGATTAACAACAACAACAGCAGCATAGAGAGAGAGCAGTTGGCCTAGTGGACAAAAAGATATGCTCCCAAGCCAAAGGTGGGTGACTCTACTCCGCAGTCCTCAGGCCTGCCTTTAATTGTTTTTGGTGAAACATTCTCCTAGGTCTTGTAACCCTGGTATGCCCACTTGCTGTACAAAGGTAACTCGTGGTTGCTGTGAAGCCGAACACTGTGACACTGAGGAGTCAAATGCGAGAATGGTTACCCATGGTGGACAGTGTTTGGTGGAGCTCCCTGATTGAAACAGACTTGGAAGGAGGAATGGCATCCACTTCCATAAGAGCTTGTCTCTGGAAACCCTATGAATCTGGAGAAAGGACGAAAGTTACCCAGGTGTCCAGATTTTCATTGCTATGAGTCACCTACGCCTCAACAACACTTAACAACAACAACAACAGTCTAATCAAATATTAAGCCTAGCTATGGCGTGACCCTTGGTACCAGCAGTCAGGAAATAGAAAGATGTACTGCCTTGAGAAATTCTAATGTCAGGGACATCTCCAAAATACTAAAGAGCAATGATGTTAGTTTGAAGACTAAGGTGGGCCTGATCCAGGCCATGGTCTTTTCCATTACTTGCTATGCATCTGGGACTGGAGAATGAATAAAAGATGAAAGAAGGAGAACTGATATCTTTGAGCTGTGGTGTTGGAGAAGAGTACTAAACAGCCCATGGATTGCCAAAAGAACAGAGTCATGTATCAGAAAAGATACAGTTGTAGTTCTCCTTGGAAGCAAGGGTGGCAAAGCTTAGTCTCTCATATTTTAGACATATTGGTAGGAGAGACTATCCTTGGATAGGATATCATGTTTGGAAGAGTGGAAAGTCAGTGAAAGAGACGAAGAAGACTCCCATCTAGATGGATTAACATGGTGGCTTCAGCAAAGGGCTCAAGTGTATCAACGATGGTAAGGATGGCATAGGATAGGACAGTATTTAGATTTGAAATTAGCTCATTGGGTCACTATGAGTCATACTCAACTCCATGACACCTAATAACAACAACAACAACAACAACAACAGCATGAGTTAATAATGAGTGATGGTCTCAGGTCCACTCCTGCATTGGAAAATCATCACAATGCAAAGGCTGAACTTTGGTATCAAGTAGTTTCTATAGGTGTCTGATATTAGCAAGCTTTAGAATGAGTGTGCTTTTTTCAGTGGGACTGAATGATAGTGCCTAAAGAATTACAATATTTAGAAACTTGTCTATTTTTGCCAAAAGAACCGGGCTATTCTGCCTGCTTAATGCTTTTAGGATCATCCTTAGTCATGGTCCAAGCTGTGACTGCTTAGTCTTCCCTGAATGTGACAATGTGAGTGTGGCCATGTTCTGGTTACTTCGGTCCTTCAACAATGCAACAACTTGAATCACAGGTAAATGGTACTTAAGAAAAATCAATTGTAACTAGGTTGTACAGAGAACAAAGCAGTTTCTTATGAAAGATGTGGGAAGAATTAACAGGAGGATACTGTTTCACATGGTTCCCATTGGTGGTGTTATGTTCTGTCAAGTTGTCTGCAACTCATAGCAACCCTATGTACCCTAAACCCTGTTCTGTCCTGTACCAATCTTACTGTCTCTGACTCACCTGCCCCCATCATCCCAGTCGCTGAATCAATCCATCTCATCAAGAGTCTTCCTCTCTTGACCTGTCCCTCCACCCTCTCAAGCACCCTCCCTCTCCAAGGACTGGTTCCTCCTTGTAACATGTCAAAAGTGTGTCAGACAAAGCTTCAGAGTCCTTGCCCAAGGAGCAGCCTGGTGTCACTCTCTCTAGGACAAAACTGTTTGTTCTCCTAGCAGTCCGTAGTATATTCAATACACTTCTCCAGAACCACAGCTCGAAGGCATCAATTCTCCTTCTATCATCCCTAGTCATTGTCCAGCTTTGTGATGCACAACAAGTAATTACAAAGGCTATGGCCTCAATCAGGCACACCTTAGTCTCCAACTGACATCATTGCTCTTCAGTACTTTGGAGAGCTCTCTGAGAGCAGACTTTCCCAATGCAATTTGTTCTTTTAATTTCCTGGCTGCTGGTGACAGAGTGTTGATTATTGAGCCAAGCAAACTGAAGCTGTTAATCTCTCTCCATCTATCATTATACTGCTAATTGGCCCAGTTGTGAGACTCTTTGTTTGCTTGATGTTGAGCTTCAATTCATATTGAAGGCTGCAGTCTTTGACCTTCTGTAGCAAGTGCTTCAGATCTTCCTCAGTTTCAGCAAGCAGAGTTGTGTCATCTGCATAACACAGTTTGTTGATGAGTAATGCAAGATTTTTTCAAGAACTATTTCCCAGTGTAATAGAATCAATGACACAGGGAAATTTGGCAAAACATGTGAAAGCCCTTAGCTGTGGCTTTTGTTATGGGTTAGAGCAGAGTACTAAATTATTGCCTCCTGACATAAAGATGTAAAACACATTTTTTTCTTCACCTAAGACATTGAAGATTGTTAAAGAGAGAACTGACAGTAAGTTCACAGCACAGACAAAGTTGGGGCCTTATCACTGCTGAGGTTTGATTAGGAGAATTGCCAAGCAAATGTGACAGAGCTTCTTTTGACAGAAAAAGAACAGAGCCACATTGAAGTCACAGAGGGAGAATGAGGTCAACATGATTTCTTTTGGTAAGAAAAGACAAAAAGCCTGGTTTGGAATAGACAGGATTTTTAAAGATTTAGTGTCAAATTTACACTGTTAAATTAAAAAAAATAAAGAACATAAAGTGCTCATTAATTTCTGTATCTTCCCCCAACATATCTCTGTTGGGTACTTAGGAGGGATCATTTGCTGAAGAAGGCTCTTATGCTTGGTAGAGTCTCAGTGAAAACCAGGAAGACCCTCAAGGAGACAGGCACAGTGGCTACAGCAGTGGGTTTAAGCACAAGCATTTACTGAGAAGACAATGAAGGTTTAAGCAGTGTTTTGTTCATAGGATTGTTATGACTGAATGGCACCTAACAAGAATATATATCCAAGTGTTATAAGTATTTCCTCTGAATTGGTCCTCCTGACTAATAAATATCCATAAAATAAGTGGATCTCATGCAGAGATGAAAAGGAAATTCAAGCCTCAAATTGCATTATTGAAGGATGCTATGCAAAAACTTTGAATGATCTAGGACGTATCAAAAAAAGATGGAGGGAAAACATACAGTCACCATACCAAAAAAGGAATGTTTGGCATAGAACTATTTCAGGAAGTAGCATATGATCTAAGAGCATTAGAACCAATGGCAGCAATTGAAGAAATTCAAGCCATACTGAAGGCATTGAAAAAAATATAAGGCCCCAGTAAATTATTGAATATCAACATTTTTACAAAGGGATGCAGTCCTGGACATGTTCACCAATCTGTGCTAAGACATTTGGAAGACAGGTCCCTGGCCAATTGATTGGAAGAGATCTGTATATGTTCTCATTGCCCCTAAAAGCAATCCAACAGAATATGGAAATAATTGAGCAATAACACATGCAAGTAAAATCTTCCTGAAGATTATCCAAAAATGACTAAAACATTCACAGAAAACTGCCATAAATTCAAACTGGATTTAAAAGATTCCACTGAGCAAGGAATGTAGTTTCTGACATCAGATGGATCTTGGCCTGAAAGTAGAGACTACTAGAAGAATGCCTGTTTGTGTTTTATTGACTATGCAAAGTAATTTGTTCATATGAATCCCAACAAATTATGGTGAACATTGAGAAGAATGGGAATTGCAGCACATGTAATTATTCTCATGTCCAATGTATGGCTAGACCAAGAACCTGGTGTTCAAATATAGCAAGAGAATACTGTATGGTTTAAAATAAAATGAAGAAAGTGTACTTAAACTCTGTATTATGGCCTCAGGATAGGAAGAAGACCCATCAACAACCTGTGTTATGTAGATGACCTAATACAGGTTGTTGTGACCTCACTTGTTTACTGAAGGTGTGGAGGACTTGAAGGGTTTGCTGCAGAAAATCAAAGGTTACAGCCTTTAATCTGGACTACATCTCAACCTCAAGGAAACAAAAATTCTCACTACTGGGCCAATAGGTCACACACCATAATAGAGGAGAAAATGCTGATGATAATTAGCAGCAATATCAAATTAAAGATTAAGTGGCACTTGATTCAAGCCATGATCTTTTCAATTACTTGTTATGTATCTGAAAGTTGGACAATCAACGGTGAAGACTGAAGAACTGAGGTCTTTCAGTTGTGATTCTGGAGAAGAGTATTGAAAGGATTTCCAGAAGAACAAACATATATGTCTTGGAGAAGATGCAACCAAAATTCTCCTAATAGGCAAGGTTGATTTGGGTATATTGTTAGGAAGGATCAGTTCTTGGAAAGATGCATCATGCTTGGAAAAGTGGAGGGTCAGCAGAGGAAAGGAAGACCTTTAATGAGATGGATTATGACAGTGATTGTGATGATGGGCTTAAATATATCAGAGATGATGAAGACAGTGCAGGAGAAGACAAGGTTCAGACTCCTCTTTCAGGAGGTTGCTACAAGCCACACTCAACTTGATGGCACCGAAAAACAACAACACTCAGAGATCTGATGTCATTGTTGCACCTCCTTATACTTCTAGGGTGGAGTGGACACATATTCCTGGCTTACAGCCTTTTGGAGGCTGAGTATACTCACCACACCTGACGTTCACCTAGTAGTAAATAAAAGGAAGTTCTTAGCCATCTTACTATTCAAGATTGTTTAACCTGTTATTCTTACTATTCAAGATTGTTTAACCTGTTAATCTTACTATTCAAGATTGTTTAACCTGTTATTATCTAGGCAGTTCCAGACGCATAAACTAAACTTTTACATAGGATTTCGTTTCTAATCTTTTTGACCTTCTACATCATATCAATATTTGGAAAAATTTGGAAGGGAGTGTGAATAGACAGAGATAATTTAAAACAAACAAACAAACAAACAAACAAACAAACAAAATAGTAGGATCTGCTCCATGCACCATTCCATATCACTAGGAATACCTTGATAAAGTCAGGAGATTGGACTAAGAAGACTGGTTGCCTAGGGCCTCTTGTGATGGTTTGTAATGTCTCATCCTGCTTCTTGTGATTGCGCTTCTGTGAAAGATGTGTGCTTCTAATGTAACATGTTCCCAAGACAAAAGTGAATTGTTTGCCTGGTGCTTGATTGAACTCTCAATGTGATAGATTGACACAATGGGCTTAAGTACAGCAGAGACTGTAAGGTTGGCACAGGATCCGACACGGCTTTGTTTTGTCACTATTGAATTGGAGCTGACTAGATGGCAGACAACAACAACAACAACATGCATTTATAAGGAGAAATTTATTTCCTCCTTATCTAAGAAAAACCTGCCAAATCCTCTAAAAAAAGGTAATTTAGATTCAGTTCCAGGAAAGCACCAATGTGGTAGGCAGTGTCCAAATGATCACCAAAGGTCCTGCCTCCTAACTCCAGTGCTCTTGGGTGGTCACTTCCTTCAGTGCACCAGGACTGCTCTACATGGCCACCAGCATGTAGTAGAAATAATGTTTTTTGGCTTATGGGACTAGGCCATGGATGATACTGTCACTTCTGCTTTGCATTCTTTACATTATTTTCTAGACACCTTGTATTGAACACTCCAAGATCTAAGAGACATCTATTTGCCAAGGATCTGAGACCAGAATGGAAGAGTCTTATGAGTAACTTATCTTGGAAGCAGATTCTCTAGCTCCACTGAGGCCTTTGAATGACTGCAGCTCTACAGTTTCAACTGTAACCTCAAGCTAGAACCACCAACCTAAAATAATTTTTGAATTCATGACCCATAGATACTACAGGATAATAAATGCTTATTGTTTTAAGCCACTAAGTTCGAGAAACATTTTAAGCAGCAATATATTATGAATGCAACTAGACTCTGGAGTGTCCTCAGGGACTCTTTGGCGACTGAATCCCTTTTTATTAAAAACATCCAGTCTGACTACAACTGTGATTACAGGGATTCCAATAACTTCAGGCAAAGCTTCAGGCACGTATCCTGTATTGTCTTATTTAATCCATATTACTGCCCTAAGGATGAGGTTCAGGGTTTGTGGTTTTTTGTGGTGTTTTTTTTTGGGGGTGTGTGTGTGTGGGTTTTTTTTTTTGTTGTTTTTTTTTTATCCCCTTTGATAGGTAAAGAAGGAGCCCTGCTGGCAAATGGTTAAGCACTTGGTTGCTAATAGAAAGGTTGGCAGTTCAAACACACCTAGCAACCCTGCAGGAGAAAGACCTACTCATTCGTGCCTATAAACATAACAGCCTATGGGGCTAAATGCTATGGACAATTCTATTCTAGCACATGGGGGTCATCAGAAGCAAAACATGACTTGGTCGGCCCTAACAACAGTAAAAACACAGACGAAGAAATCAGTATCCAGAAAATCGCAAGGCCACTCAGTTGGGATCGACAGCCTGTGAGATCCTCAGTCTTAGCCACTTTGCTTCATAGCTGCACTGACTGACTCTATTCTTACTCTAGTTCTTTTACGTGAAATATAAATTTGTTTTCATTTCCCTTCAAATGATACACAAAATGAATAACAGGCACACAAGTATTTCACATCTCCATTGTTGGAAACTTGAAAAACATAAGAAATTAGATTTCTGTGAAATCTGAGCTTTTAATGCAGTGTATCTGTACTACATGGACCTATAGTCTTAGAAAAACAACTAGGTTAGGAGGAAATGTATTACTTCTCTTCCTGTGCTATGCTTTTTTAGTTGTGTTAGTCAGAAATAGTTCTGCTTATAATAAGTAAAGGGAGTTCTAGTGGCCTACTAGTAAGGAGTTGCACTGCCAACCCAAAGGCACACAGTTCAAACCCACCAGTAGCTTCATGGGGTCTGGGGAATGGTCGGTTTGCTCCCATGTGATTTATAGACTCTGAAAACTGGCTGGCGAGTTAGCTATGAATTGGCTCCAACTATATAAACATAGCAACAACAATAATAAGTGAAAATGATCATTTTCCTGGAAATTATAACTTCAATACATTCACAGAATCTTTACACTATAATTAAAAAAAGCTTTGGTTTGACACTTGTAAATGAAATTCCTCTCACACTTTGGAGGGGGGATCTTTCTTTTTCATGTCTTAAACCAATGGAACAATTGATTTAATCTCTAGCTCTTAGACACCTTTATAACTTTTGTCCTTTCTCCAGGATCATAGGGTTTCTAGAGACAAACTATTATAGAAGTGGATGCCACTCCTGCTTCCAAGCTTGTTTTAATCGGGGAGCTTCACCAAACACTGTCCACCCTGGGTAATCAGTCTTGCATTTGATTCATTAGTGTCATAGTGTTTAGCTTCACAGCAATCACAAGTTACCTCTGTACAGCAAGTGGACATACCAGGGTTACACAATCTGGAAGAATGTTTCACCAAAAACAGTTAAATGAAGGCCTGAGGGCCGCAGAGTAGAGTCACCCACCTTTGGCTTGGGAGCATAACTTTCTGTCTGCTAGGCCAACTGCTGTCTCTCTCTCTATGCTGTTTTTCTGATATTTAACTTTATTATTATTATTATTATTATTTTATTTTTGTTATTGATAGCAACTATCTCTGTAGACTCTTACTCACATGTCAATTTTTTGGCTTGCATGTTGCTATTATGTTTCACACTATGCAATTAGCCATTCAAATATCAACAGGGTCACCATGATAGACAGATTTTGGTGGCATTTCCAGACGATGAGAGACTGGAAAGAAAGGCCTCTATGAAACTTTAGAAAACTTGCCACCGAAAACTCTATGGATGGTAACAGAATGCAAGAGTTTCCTAAGTTGAGAGACAGTTAAAAAAATCTTCAACAATGGACTCAAAAGAGTTCAACAATTATGAAGATGGTGCAGGATTGGGCTGTATTATTTTTTCCCCCATTATGCAAAAGGTCTCCCTGATTAGATGGCAACTAACAATAACAGTCTATGTTGAACATTACATACTTGGGTTATAGAATTGTGCTGTATAAGAACATAATTTTTAAATCCTCAGAATATTTCTCTGAAGTAAATATTAATGGTATCCCCATTTTGTGGAAGCAGGAGCAGGATCAACCTCCTAAACAACATGCCTCTGGAAACTATGAACTGTCATAAATGTCGATAGTTGTAGAGGTGCTTCAGGCCTTTTGTTCATAGGGTCACTATGAGTTGTGCTCGACTCGAAGGCAATCAACAACAACAGCATCCCCATTTTAGAGATTATAAAAAACAAACAAAAGAAGATTTTCTAGCCTGAAGATACTCAACAAATGGAAATGAGAATCAAAGTGAGGAAATTGGAAGAGTGCTGTTATAATTATGGATGGTAGTCAATGTCATAGAACAAAATATGTATAAGTGAAAAACAAACTTGCTCCATAAACTCTCACTCAAATGACAACAGAAAACGGGAAAAGAAATAAATATACCTAGCTTGCTCAGCGCCACAATCAACACTTTTGTCACCAGTAGTTAGGAAATCAAAAGGTGAATTGCGTTCAGTAAATCTGCTGTCAGGGAACTTTCCAGAGTACTGAGAAGCAACAATGTCTGTCTAGAGATTAAGGTTCACCCAAACCAGTTCATGTTCTTCACACTTACTTGCTATGCATCAGAAAGCTGGATAATAATGAAGGATGACAGAAGAAAACAAAGAGGTCTGTCTTGTAGAGGGTGAAATCGAGTTTCTTCTTGGAGGCTAGGATTTTGAAGCTCTATCCCACATACTTTGGGCATGCGGTCAGGAGGAACTGATCTTGGAGAAGGACATCATGCTCTAAAAGGTGGAGGGACAGTGCAGGAAAGGAAGATCTCAGATGAGATGGACTGATACAGTAACTGGGGAAATGGGAGTAAGTGTATCGGAATCAGTGAGACTGGCTTAGGACAGGACAGGCTTCATTGAGCTATTGTACATAGGGTCGCTATGAGTTGCAGGAAACTTGATGACACATAACAACAACAACAGACCCTAAGTGGCAAATTTGAGAATTAAACTCAAGTCTACTTGAGTTAGTTGGGCCTGTGAGCAGCATCATGATAGACAGAAAAAGAATTGAAGCTGATGTTGATTTTGTCTTGCTTGGTATCACCAGTCAGGAGATTAGAAAACATACTGTGCAAGCCCACTCTCAGGAATCTTTCCAAAATACTGAAGAGCAGTGATGTCAGTTCAATGATAAAGCGTGCCTGATTCCAGCTATGGTCTTTTCAATTACTTGATATGAATCTAGGAGCTGGATGATGAATAAGGATGACAGAAAAAGAATTGATGCCTTTGAGTTGTAAAAAACTCAAGTTGGAAAAGAGTACTGAATATCCAATGGACTGCCAAAACAATGAACAACTATTTTTTGAAAAAAGGTGTAGCCGGGATGCTCCTTGGAGGTAATAATGACAATGCTTTCCTCTCATACTTTGGACATGTTGCTAGGAGAGTCTATCCTTGGAAAAGGATATCTAGCTTGGAAGGATGGAGAGTTGGTGAAAGAGGAAGACTCCTATCAAGATGGATTGACAAGGTGACTGAAAAACAGGCTCAAGTGCCTAAGATACATTGAGGCTGGCATGTGGTAGGATGAGATTCTGGTCTGTTGTTCACAGGGTTGGACTTGACTCAATGGTACCTAACAACAGCTCCCTGAATTGAGAGCCTATGTGTGTCTTCACACCGCTGCTACCTTGTTCTGAAGGAACTGACCATGCTATTAAAGATATAAGGATTAAAGGGCCACTTGGAGTACAATTATATTTTGAATAGCTCTGGCATTCAGATGGAACTGTTGGGTTGAGAAGTTTCTGTGTTAGAATAAAAATATGTGCATAGTTGATTGGCAAAAAAGTGGCACAGACCAAATTTTTCTTGGTATCAAGTTTTAGGATGCACTCCTACTTTAGGTTTAAAAATTAGCCAGTAGAGATCTCCAGTTACCTAATGTAACTCAGCTTATTATTCAACTGTTTATTTGTAAAAAAAAAATTCTGGAACCATGAATTTCTGTCATTGTATGTTGTTGAGTTGAAACCAACTCATAGCTAATTGTCCAAGGCATTTTAGAGGTAGTTAAACATGCAGGAGGAAATTGCCAATCTTTTTTTCTGTGGAGCAGCTGGTGGACTTGAACCATTTGTCTTTGTGTTGGCAGCACAACACTTTACCATTAGGCTACCAAAGATCCTTATACAGTCATGTTGCTTTTGTTGTTATGTGCTGTTGAATCAGACTCAACCATAGCTGACCCTCCAGCAGGTTTTCAGAGGCAGTACATGGCATGGGAGATGATTGTCCATCTGTCTTTTTCAGAGAAGCTGGTAGATTCAAACCATGTGTCTTTGGGATTCCTGTACAGCTTCTTAGCACTAGGCTTACAATATAGAGCTCCTTATATAGTCAGAGATTAGCTGAATTATGAATGAAAGACTGGAATATTGATTTCTTCATATTCAGACTGGTGATTTTTGCAGCACTCCTATGTTTTCTTTAAAAAGTGTTTTAGGCTTATCTATTATGTATTTGAGTAAATATATAGTGTAATATACTTTTTTTAAAAAAGTTAGAAACAATTTCAAAAGTAGACTTCATGTAAGTGTCTATCAATTTCTGCTAGGGGAGTCCTTGATGTCTTTTACTGTAAAGCAGTTCTTCCTGAGTGTATAGTTATCAGAAGCTGGGATAATAAACATATAAATATTTATAGAAGTGAAGAATAGTTAGAATTTGTTTTTCCAGGACCAGAATTTAATGTCACCTTTTTACAATTATTTTTCAGGGTCTCTGCTGAGTTTATAGGGTTGACATCTGAATATAGCACATAAACCTGTGTCACCCCAAAGGTGACAGTACTAGATTTTCCCATCAAGAAATGCCCATGAATTAACTGCACAGATGAAAATGTCTTAATGAAATTCCTTCTGTAATATAAACTTCAGATAAAAGGTACAAATACTTAGGAAACTCTTTTTAAAGGCAAATAAAACAAATAGATTGAAAGGAGAAGGGGGAAAAAAGTATGGAAGAATTAAGAGGAACTAGGACAACAGAGATAGTGGTGGACAGGGAGATGTGAAGGATTGGGCAAGGTGTGGTGGGGACTTGATGAGACAGGTAGTGGGACAAAACTTATAGAGTAATAGTAATTAATTCTCTAAAATACAATTTACAGAATTAAGTGTGTAAAACAAACTGTACAGGAATGAAGCAGTGTATATGAATGTGTAGATCATACATTATAGGCAAGATACATAATATACATAATATATGTGAGTGATTGTATGCAAACCAATAAAAAAAGAACAAAGTATATGCATATTCACACACCTTGATAAGCAATTGAAATAAGGTTTAGTTTATTAAATCCTTATAAACTGCCACTTCTGAAACAAAAAACTTACTATGGGATAGATTATAGAGTAGAAACTGGTTCTACAGAAACACTGGATTGAAAAAAGTAATGTAAATATCAATCACAAAATTTGGCCATGTAGAGGCAGAAACAAGAAATGAGAATGACAAAATAATTATTCATTAATACCTTATACTTTGAGAATGTATTATGGATTGTATTGGGTTCCTCCAAAAGATATGTTGATGTTTCAACCCTTGAACCCATCTGTGCAAATGACCTTGTTTAGAAATACAATTTGTCTTTGTTATCATTTAAGTTTCAATGAGATCATAAGGGAGGAAGGGCCCCTTCTCAGTGCTGTTTTATAAACAGAGCGAACAGATATGAAAGCAGAGATACACACAGGGGAAGACAGACATCTGACTGTGGAGGCAGGTGCTGCAAGGAGTAACAATGGGGCACACAGGACTGTTGACTAGAAGCTGGGAAGGAGGCATGGAACATTTGCTCTCTCTGAACCAGCTCTGCCAAAACCCTGATTTGGACTTCTAGCTTCTAGAGCCATAAGACATTTGTTCTTTAAAGCTCCTCATTTTGGGTGTTTTGTTATGATAGCCCTAGGAAACAACGGCAACATATCGATTTTTTTTTTCAATTTATGAAACTATTTCAGCTTTTCTCCTTCACTATTCATACGTGTGTGGAATGGATACATTCAGTTTAATGCAGTAAAACACATTTTCTGATTTCTCATCTCACAGGCATAAAGATCTTTCTGACATGTACAAATAAAAGTTAGCCAAGGAAAACAGCTTCATAGGTTGATTGTAATATACTTTAAAAAAAATATAATAACTTTATTAGCCAATGTATAGTGAATAATGAAATGGACCATAAAAATATTTAACTTGTTGAACGAAATTTCAACAAGAAAGAGAGAGATATAAGCAATTACTATTCCACCTGGCAACATTTCAATCCCTCATGACAAAGTCAAAAGATTGTAATATACTTTTAAAAAATTGTAATAACGTTGACTAAAGAAGGTACTTTTTGTACAAAGAACATATGCACAGGGGGATCCAAGCTATAGAAATAAGACCAATCAGTCAATTAATTAATGAATTCATTAATGTGTTTTCTTTTTGATATACTGCCCACTATAGATCAACTCTCTCTACCTCATACATAAACAACCATAATAGTATCTCAGGTTTGACCCCTCATTCCTGTGACTGATCCTGTGTTTTTCTCCTGGGATACCCAGAGAGGTGCAGAAGAAAGCACCTTGTGAATATTCCGCAGCTCCAAGCAGGCATAAGGACTAAGGCTAGTTGAGAGCTGATTATTACTTGTCATTGGTGGATGGACTTATGAATACATACTACGGAATACATTTCTATACAGAAAACCATAAGGGAATGCCTGAGTTCAGATGTCCTTCATTCTGCAGTTCTGTATAACAGCAAAGCTCATCTGGATTAATGATGTACAACTAGTAGCTATCTGTTTTAATTCTTATTGACAAGAAAGGCAACAATCATACGAGTCCTATGAGAATGAATTATGATATTAGTTATACAACTTCAAGTTGATAATACTAATTAATTTCTACCGGTCAGCATGATCCATTCACTTCCATCATAAAAGGCAGAGAAGTCTCAATCCAAGGAAACAAAAGTATTGCTTCAGAAGCTTCTGAGTGGACATCCAGGGACTGGAATTTCTACATTTGCCTCTCAAGTGGGATGTTGAGTTGAGACAATCAGGACAATGCCTGCGGGGTTAACTGTCTTGCTTTTCTGTGAGGTCTTACACATGGGAGTTGAGGCACAAGCTCTCGGAGGACCCAGTGGGGATGCTATTACTGCTGTCTTGGCACTACTTGTGCCGCAAATAAACAAACTTCAGCCCAGAAGACTCTCTAGTGTGCAACTTTGAAGGCAAGAAATTCACTCACACAATAGTGATTCAATAGCCTGCTGCCCAGTAGGACTACTCTTTAAAAATTAAAGCAAGATTAAATTTTCTGTTGGAGGGAGCTGTTCTGCCCTAGATATTGGCTCCGCTCAGCTCTCTGAATAAGAGCTAATGTAAGTCTTTTGTGAATAAATTTTCTCACATGCCCTGTCTTATGTCAGTGCCCAGTAAAAAAGCTGATTGCACAGGAAAGAAAATGTGAGTTTGTTTTAAAGCGGTAATATACCCATCAATTGGTCTCGCTAACCCAAGACAGAACGCACATCCATAGTTACAGCTTTTGCTACCATTTTAGAGGACATATATGCTATTAATATTTATTTGGACAAGATAGAAAATTGCTAACTTTCATGTCACATTAGTTCAGGAATTCAACTCTAGACCCATTGGCTCGATGGCGCATATACTTGTGATCACAACGGCATAACACGCTTAAGATTTTGCACAATTTCCAAACTGAAGGCGACTATATTTATGATTTTTTTTTTTTCCAAATCACAACTAGGACATTCAAAACCAGTTACCATTAACAGTGTAAGTGTGCATGCGGTAATGTTGCTCCTCACTGCCAGGCATTCTAGCTTTTGAAGTTTGAAACCATATTATAGCTTCCTCAGTGGCCATCACTAAGGTGCTCCTGCTCCAGGCCATGGTCTTCACAGTTATGTGCTATGCATCAGAAAACTGGGCAAAAACTAGGGATGATAGAAGGAGAATTGGTGCCTTTGAGCTGCTGTGCTGGAGAAGAGTATTGAATATACTGGGGACTGTTAAGAGAATAAATAGGTTAATCCTAGAGAGGGTGAAACCATGTTGCCACCTGGAGGCTAGGATTCTGAAGTATGATTGACATACTTTGGGCATGTTGCAAGGAGAGAAATTATTCTTTGGAGGGTGGAGGCACAGTGCAGGAGGGGAAGGCCCTTGATAAGATAGATTGACTCAGTGACTGGAGGAATGGGGGTAGGTGTGTCGGAGACAGTGAGGTTGCTCAGGATAGAGCAAGGTTCAGAGTTGTTGTACATAGGGTCCTATGAATCACAGGTGACTCAACAACGCCTAACAACAACAGTGGCCATCACAGTGTTATATGAAAACTCTTGGTGCTAACTTCTTGAATCCAATTTTAAGATTAATTTCATGGGGTTTTTTGGGGGGGATTCTTTTTTTTTCTCCCCCTCACTGTTGGATGGGTGAGCTTGAGCCTACAAGGAGCAAGCTGGCCCTAGACTTTTCCAAGTCCTTATTTCTTTGCTTCCAATTCTTAACTTGTCCAAGGGAAAAAAAACCACAGACACCCCTTTGTAGGAGGAGTTAAGATTAATGTCAAGGCATATAATTCCTGACTAAGTAATTTTGATCATATTGCTAGTTTGGATAGGTGTGTCCTTGTTAACTAACACTGCTGTAACAGAAATATCACTGTTAGTAGAGTTTAACGAACCAATTTTTTTTCTTTCTTTCTCTCATTGTTTAGGAGGCTGGAAGTCCAAATTCAGGCTGCTGCTCTAAGGATAAGCTTTCTCCCTGTGTTGCTCTAGAGGAAGGGCCTTTACTTTTTCAGTTTTTTTCTCTTCTGGTTTCTTGGAAGGCTCCAGGCGACTCGTCAGCTATTTCCCCCCATTTTTACTTGTTTAGTCGGCTTCTTTTATATCTTGTAAGAGATTGACTCAAAACAGTACCTTACACTAATCCAGTGACATTATTCTAATAAAGACAATACAGATAGAGTTATAACCACGGGCTTGAGGGTTAGGATTTATAAGCACCAATTATGAGGATTGGAGGTAGGAGTGGCATCCACTTCCTCAACAACATGTCTCCGGAAACTCTGTGAACTTTAATAAATGTCGATAGCTTTAGAAAGGCTTCAGGCCTTTTATTCATAGGGTCGTTATAAGTCGTGCTCAACTCCAAGGCAATCAACAACAACAACAATAATTTTTGAGGAACACAATTTTATCCATAGCAGTCGGTATGAACATTCACATATGATACTCAGATTGAAATAATTATTTCCTCTCATGTAGAACATTGATATAATCTATCTTAGCGCTTTTTCCCCCCTCTGGAACTGCAGTATTTTTAGATTGCTGTCAAAGTTAGCACTACTGCAATCCTAAGGGCTATATTCAAGACCATGTGACTGTTTATTGCTTCAGTAAAAAGGAACTTACAATGCAAAATATTACTTGCTATTTATTCATCTCATGTATTCATGCAATACTTGTTGGCTTACTGTGGTGTTTGCTTGATATGTATTCCACAGCACACCTTTTGTTTCTGCAAAACTGCATATTATATCATTTTTGCATCTGACAGAGACTTTGTTCTAGGGAAGTGTTCTAATAACAAAGGAAAAATGAAAATGCTACAATGAAGAGCTATCCAACCCTTGCAGATCTGCTTAACTCACTAACAAGGCAGGGGGTTTTTAGAGGTTATACTGACCTTGAATAGTGAATAATCCCACAGTGGAAGATATCACACCATAGTGGATTGCCAAATCTTATCATTCTACTTACTGGCCTGTGCGTTTATTTTCACTTGAAGTTTCTTATTATCAAGCAGTCTTATGTCATGGTTTACATGAAACTTCCAAAGAACCACATGTTAAAAGCCAATATATTTATTCTGCTTTCTCCCATTAAGAATTGAGAATAGTGTTTTCTGAATTTTTGGTGTGGGTATTTTTTTGTTTGTTTTTTTACACTTAAAACTGCAATGTCTCTAATTCAGTGCTACATCTGAAACAGTTCTACTCACACTCACATATTGAAACTCGTACTTTTATTTTTTGTTTAAATCTAATTGAGATGTGAACTTCGTTAGCAACTTTCCTTGAGTTTTTTAAGTATGAGACTTCAGACAAATAAGATCTTGATTTGAATTTGACTCTATTGCTTCTGGATTGCATGTGTGAACAAATGTTTAATCTTGACCCTCTATGAGGTGGATTGATTCAGTGACTGGCGTAATCGGGGTGGGTATGTCTGAGACAGTGAGATTGGCACAGGACGGAGCGGGGTTTAGGGCTGTACATTAGGTCGCTATGAGTCACAAGGGACTTGAAGGCACATAACAACAACAATCCAAGAAATGCAGACAAAAATGTCCACATTGAAGAGTTGTTTTTCTGTGTGTGTGCATAACAAAGAATTAGGAAATCATTCCTTTTCTACTTTCCTTTGCTCTTTGAGAGTATAAATTATTTTCTCCATCTTCATCCACAACTCTGAAGTGGAGCTAGTTATCTGCCAAAATTATTAATTAGTACAAAAACACCACCTATTTTTTTAGTTTAGTTCATAATGATCCTCACAGCAATCTCAAGTTGCCATACAGCGGTAACTTGTGGTTACTGTGAGGCTGAACACTGTGACTCTGATGTGTCAAATGCATTAACGGCTCGTTACCCAATGTGGACAGAGAGTGGGGTGGAGCTCCCCGATTAAACAAGCTTGGAAGCAGGAGCGGATATTATTTGTTCATGTCATGATTCTTATTTCTTTAAGATACATAACTAGTAGTAGATCATATGCTACATCTCTTTCCAATTTCTTAAGGAAGTTCCATAGTCTTTTCTGCAGTGGTTGCACCATTTCACAGTCTCACTAGCAGTATCTGAGGGTTCTAGCCTTTCCAGACCTTCACCAGCATTGTTGACTTGTGTTTTGTTTGTTTTTAATTTTAAATAAAATTTTTATTTTATACTGATTCACTTATAAAGCTCTTATACATTGCTTTTTTACACCAGATATTTCCCATTTCCTTTAACCCCCCCCCCTTCCACCGATCAAATTGTGTGACTCTGTGGTTAACCACTGCCACCATCCTCACCCTTCTGCTTCCCCCCCAACTCTCTCTGCCTTGATTTCCGTTTTTTAACTTGACCAGAACAACTAGCTGATGATCAGCTGACTGATCTAAAAGGGATCACAATAGGATGTCCTGGATAGAGTTGGGGTGTGTGTGTGGAATGCGAAACAAGTTCAAAGTCATAAAGAAAAGACCAGGTTTATTGGTCAGATAAAGATTAGTGGAACTCTGGCAGCCTTCAAGCCCCAGGACACAACTTTCAGCCAAATGATAGGCATAGGGAGTGAACAATAATACTGAGAATTAGGAACTCCTTACAACAATCAACCATATGAGATCAAAAGGGCAGGATTTGTTTAGGGATAAAGTTCAAAAGGCAAAAAGGGCTAGGGAAGAAGGATGAATGAAAGCTGTAAAAAGTTTTAATGAAAACTGTAAACAGGCTGAAGTGGAAAGACTATTGTTACATAACGGGGATCATAATCAGTGTCTCGCACATCTAAAATGTGCATGAGTTACCAAATGGAAAAAATAATTTGATCTATAAATTTTCACCCAAATAACAAGAAAAGAAAAATATACTTCCGTTTTGTTATAGGTGAGGTGATACGGGTATAAAATTTTTAGCTTTGTGTTTAGTGTATATTGTTGTTAGATGCTGTCAAGTACAACTCATAGTGAACCTATGGACAACCCTTCTAAACACTCTCTAACCCGTGCCATCCTCACAATCTCTGACACATTTAAGCCCACTGCCACATTTACCGTGTCAACCTACCTGGTTGAGGATTTTCTTCTCTTTTGACACCCCTTCAATTTTCCAAGCATAATGTCCAATGTCCCGCTCTAAGGAATAACCTTTTGCCAATGTGCTCAAAATATGTGAGATGAAGCTTAATAATCTTTGCCTCCAAGGAGAACTCTGGCTGCTCCTTCTCCAAGACATATCTATCTGATTGTTCTTTTGGTAGTCTATGGAATTTTTAGCACTCTTCTCCAACATCACAATTCAAAGGAATCAATTCTTCTTTGGTCATCCTTATTCACTGTCTAGCTCTCAGATGCATAGTAAGTGACTGAAAAGATCATGGCCTAAATCAGGTGCACCTTAGTTCTCAAACTGACATTATTATTCCTCAATAATTTGGAGAGGACCCTCACTACAGACTTTCCCAGTGCAACATCTCCTGATTGCCTGAGTATTGGTACCAGGTGTATTGATCATGGATCCAAGAAATATGAAGTCATTGACAGTCTCAATCCTTTCTCTGTCCCTCATGATTTTGGCTATCAGGCCAGTGGTGAGGATTTGATTTTTTTATTGTTGTTGAGATGTAATCTATATTGATGGTTACAATGTACAAAGTGCTTCAAGCCCTTTTCACTTTCAGGAAGTAAGATTGTGCTATCTGCATAATGAAGGTTATTAGTGAATCTTCCTCCAAACATGATGCCACATTTTCCTTCATAGAGTTCAACTTCTTGAATAATTTCCTTAGCATTTATTTTGGAAACAAGAGTGGCACCCACTTCCTAAACAACATGCTTCCAGAAACTCTGTGAACTTTAATAAATGTCCATAGTTATAGAAAGGCTTCAGGCCTTTTGTTCATAGGGTTGCTAAGAGTTGTGCTTGACTCAAAAGCAATCAACAACAACAACAATAGATTAAATAGGTATGGAGAAAGAATAAAACCCCGACACATACCTTTCCTTATTTTAAACCATGTAGTATTCCCTTGTTTGTACAGCCCCTTGCTCTATGTATAAGTTTCATACAAGTGCAAGAAGAATTCCATTCTTCTCCATGTTATCCATAATTTGTTATGATTCACACAAATGTCTTTCTATAGTCAATAAAGCATAAATATATTAGGAGGATTTAATTTTAGTATATATTAGGGGTAGTGTTCAAAGCCTCAAACTTGTTCCTGAGATGGTTCTGAAATTCAGGTGGGATAGACTCAAAGTCATATTTTGGTTGCCTTGGGAGGCTGGGCTCTATGAGGAGAAATGTGGGGTCAAGATTGGTGGACGATTTATCAACAATCTGCGTTATGCAGATGACACAACCCTGCTTCCTGAACTGAAGAGGACCTGAAGCACCTGCTGCAGAGGGTCAAGGACTTCAGCCTACAATATGGATTGAGGCTCA
>NW_006399796.1:11030891-11032396 GCF_000299155.1 Elephantulus edwardii | reverse complement strand
GAGGCTCTATCTAACATACTTTGGACATGTTGTGAGGAGAGACCAGTCCTTGGAGAAGGACATCATGCTTTGGAGTGTGGAGGGACAGCGCAGGAGGGAAAGGCCCTCTATGAGGTGGATTGATTTAGTGACTGGGATAATCGGGATGTGAGTGTCAGAGACAGTGCGATTGGCACAGGACAGAGGAGAGTTTAGGGCTGTTGTACATAGGGTCACTATGAGTTGCAAGGGACTCGATGGCACATAACAACAATAACAACAACAACAACATATATTAGGGGATCTAATATTAATTTCCATCATTGATAAAAGTATGGACAAAAATGTTATATATGGCCAGATTCTTGGCAGTGGTCATCCAACTCTTTCCACCCTCCCCCTACCCACCCCGAAAGGATCCTATGTTAGATTCTAGCTTTGAAGAAAACAGAGTAAGACTCAACCATTTAATCTCACATAATTTAGTCACATTGGGAATGTTGCAACTAAAATGAATAACAGTAACATCTATTATAATTTTCTTCACTAAAGTTAACATTTTTTGTTGTGAACCTTCCAGCTTGAATAAATGATGAACACCATGACACATCTCTGGGTGGCTGACTTAAACCAACTTGAAGATTTTGCTCAGGATTCTAAGAGTAGAGGAGGAAAGTGTTTTCAATATTCATTTTCTGAAGGCAAATGCATTTTTAATTATAAGGTCAGATAATTTGGTGAATAAAGGAAATGGGAAATGATCCAGCAGGGATCTGGAAAAACAGGGTAATGATGGGCAGAGTTCAATGGTGATTAATTTTATAAAACATAATGAATGAGCTGTGGTATGAAGAAGAGTATTGAATGTTCCATGGACTACTGAGAGAATGAACAGGTTGGTCCTGGAAAGGGTAAAACCAGGCTGCTCCTTGGAGGCAAGGATTCTGAATCTTTGGCTGACATACTTTGGACATGTTGCCAGGAGGGACCAGTCCTTGGAGAGGGACATCATGCTTGGGAGGATGAAGGGACAGTGCAGGGGAGGAAGACCCTCTATGAGATGGATTGATTTGGTGACTGGGGTAATGGGGGTAGGAGTGTTGGAGACAGTGAGATTGGCACAAGATAGAGCAGGGTTTAGCACTATTCTACATGGAGTCACTATGAGTTGCAGGTGACAACAACAACAACAATGAATGTAAATTATTGTATGAAACACAATGTGAATGAAGGATAGTATGAAACACAATGTATATGAATTTGTAAGCAAACCAATATAAAATAAATAATAAGATAAAGGTAAATAATCCAATAGAAAAATGGACACAGGATATGGACAGATACTTCACCAAAGAAGACATTCAGATGGCCAACAAGCACATGAAGAAATGTTCAAAATCCCCAGCTCTAAGAGAGATGCAAATCAAGACAACTATGAGATATCATCTCACTCCAGTCAGAATAGCAAAATTTAACACAAGATCAAGCAACAAATGCTGGCGAGGTTGTAGAGAAACTGGAACCCT
>NW_006399796.1:11025734-11030791 GCF_000299155.1 Elephantulus edwardii | reverse complement strand
AAGACATTCAGATGGCCAACAAGCACATGAAGAAATGTTCAAAATCCCTAGCTCTAAGAGAGATGCAAATCAAGACAATTATGAGATATCATCTCACTCCAGTCAGAATAGCAAAATTTAACACAAGAGCAAGCAACAAATGCTGGTGAGGTTGTAGAGAAACTGGAACCCTTATTCACTGTTGGTGGAAGTGTAAAATGGTGCAATCACTGTGGAAGGCGATATGGCGCTTTCTCAAAAAGTTGCAAATAGAGATACCATTCGACCCAGCAATTCCACTTTTGGGAATACACACCCATGTTTATCATGGCTTTGTTCACAATAGAAAGGAGTTGGAAACAACCTAAGTGGCTATCAACAAACGAATGGATAGATAAGCTATGGTATATTCACACAATGGAATACTACACTGCATTGGAAAACAAGGAGCTTATGCAATATTATTCAAAATGGTGACCCTGGAGGTCATTATGTTGAGGTAAATATCTCAGTCACAAAAGGACAAACACTGCATAGTGTCACTGCTGTAGAATGGGACTGACATCAGGGTTAGGGTAAGAATGAGAAAAACTGGATGAATTATGTATACTGCATTGAAACTGATGAGGGAGAGAACAGTTTAAAAGCAATATATTTTAGGGCATTATGATTATAATAAGAGTCTAGAATGAAGGTTGCAGAGTGGAGTCTACTCAGGGTCGGGGTGAGGGGGGTACAGGGGGATTATATACCAATGAAGCAAATTTTCTTTTACTTTTCAAAGAGAAGATAGAACTGGGGGTGGGGGTGGGGTGGGCGGAGAGAAAAGTGCACAAACGAATGAAGGAAAATCCAAAATCTCTGTAAATGTTCATTGAAATTAATAAAAAAATGCACCACATTAAAAAAATTAAATAAAAAGAAAGTTTCTATAATAATGTTCTTGGCACACTTCTACTCTACATTATTGGTCTCTCTGTGTGTCTATAAAACAAAGTCATTTTATAGCACAAATAGTTAATAACCAAAACATTGATGATTGCACTTCATCTAGAAATACCGCAGAGGTCCTGCTTGGCAGTTTAATCCTGAAAATCTAGCCATTGAAAACTCTGATGTTCCCAATTTTACTTTGATACATTTGAGATCATCATGAACTGCTGTCTGTGGACTTTTTATTTTTGTGAGATCCCCTAGTGCTCCCTCCACCACATGTAGAAGAACAGTGATCCTCAGGATAACGTTAGAAGGTAAACTTTTACTGTACTCTAAAGCACACATTATCTCCAAAGGTAAATACTGCTTTGACTTGAAGAGAGAGTGCTTGTCATTTCATCTGCCAGAGGAGAGAGAAGTAACAGCATGGCAGATTGGACATCACTGGAACCTGCAATCTGTTTTTTAACATAGGGCTCACGAGCACATATTTTTAACCATTTCCAGATGTGAAGAACAAAGTCACATGGGAGATTTACCTCTTTACAACAGAAGTCAATTGGGCATGACACTAATGTATTGTTTCAAGAAAAGTCTAACTCAACTAAATCGAGACCCAGTAGGAAATTTAAAGAGAAGCAATTTCTGTTATCGGTTTTAATGAATACTATTAAGTGATAACCAAAAAGAAAGAAGCAAAAAAGATTAGGGATTGCTCAGAAAACAGCCTTCCCACTTTTCTAAATTATCATGACAACACAATCTTTAGCTGTGAAGTTAATTTCCTCCATAATTACATTCTATTTAGAGGTGTGACTGCTTAGAAACACCCTCCTGTCGAGGAAGCTCGTCCACTTCGGGGAAGAATGAGGAGGAAGGGGCCCCAGCCCAGAAAGGCAAGTATTTCCTTGACCTGCTTCACTCCTGGTCAGTTACTGCCCAGAGAACAGCTCCTGCCCCAGAAGTCGCCTCTCATTCTGAGCAGTGCAGGGAGGAGAATTGACACAGACTCTGGAAAAGGCTTGTGGGTTAGATGTGAATAGCATTTGCACAGAGTACGAGGGACTCTTGGAAGACCCTCTCTTATCACAGGGACTGTTGGAAGGTGCTTGGTGAGTCTTAACGATCACTATGACAATTGTGAGTGTAAGAAATCTGTATAGTTCTGAGAGAATTTTTCTTTTGAGAATTTTTTTTAAATCGAACACCCAAAAAAACCACAACAAAAAAACCCACAAACAAGATTAACACTGGCCTCTTTTGACACTCCACTGCAGTTGGATCATTGAAGCCCTGATACTACTATGACATGAATGAATGCCTTTTAACATTCCCATCTCCCAAGTTCTTATTTACAAGCATTTCTCTGATGGTCATTTGAGGAAAAACAAAAGAAGAAACAATCAAAAAAGCCACAGCCAGACTGGCTGTCTTTGAGTTGATCACGAGGTCTTTGCCCAAAGGATTAAAAACTAGGGTGAGATGCCTGGTTACGAAAAAGGCTGTTTCCCATTTTCAAACTCCAGGGGGGAAAAAAATGAAGCCGGAGGCTGGTAATAAATGAACCAAGAGACCAGCACCAGTGTCCACGCACGTGTTCCAGTGCAAAATCAGAGAAGGTTCACAACAGGGCGAACCCAGTCGCTGAGACTCTAATTCTATTACCACCTCCTCCAGGCACGTGATTGCTGCTCATTAATGAGATGGCATCATAATGGAGCAGGCAGCAGTCAGAGTGATTAGCAAAGCGCCTCCTTCCATTCTTCAAAATGTCATCAACACACTGGTCAGGAAACAAACTCATTTTCTGACTCTGCCATGATTTGCCGGGTTGCGGGCACTGATGATAGCTTGTCTGCTTGGTTTAAAAGAGCTCCTGATATAACAGAACCTGACACTGTTTACTTCAGCCTATTATGCCTGCTGCATTCACTGAATGCTTCACTGGAGAAGAAAAATCGAAAGAAGGCTATTCATTGTAATGCCAGCTGCTTTTTAAAAAAGGAAATCAATTTTTGCTTGAGCTCAGAATGTACTCCACAGGTCCGGAGTGACCTACCACTTTTGATGTCAACAACAAAAGGATCTGCCTGCGTTTTCCACAACAATCGCCCAACAGCTCACAGAACGCTGGAAATCCTAGATTAGTTTCATTTTAGTTTATGTTCAAATTGGTAGCCACTCATCCCAACAATATCACAAAACAGAAAGCCTTGGGTGACGGAGCCCTCGCACGCCACGCTGAAGCACTCGGGGCCTTGCCTTCTCTGCCGGGTTTTGTTATAAATTACTTGGCAGGACCATTTATGACAGAAATAATTAGTTATGTTTAGTATTTATAGCTGGTATCATGATGCCTTTCTGTACTGCTAATTAATTATTTTATGGCCAGCATGTTTCAAATGCAATTAGTTAGGTATGGCAATGATCATAATATTTTGCATATTCATGACAACATTCTGCCTATTTACAGCAAAACTTGGGTGTCAAAATCAGTTATTTCTCTTTTGTTATTAGGCAGAATAATTACAGGAAACAATAACAATGATCTCTCGCATGAATAACATTTTACAACCGAGCACCTCTATTCATGCCACCCACGCCTGCACCCTGTGGTTTCTCAGGGAAATGGGAACTCCATATGGTGACAAGTTTGTGCTGGGTCTTTAGCCAGCTTGAAGGTCACCAACACAGACCTTTGCTCTTTTTCATGTAGGGCTGGGCTGGTTGTTAAAGAGAAAATACTGGGAAAGAATATTTGAATATTTGGACTAGATATGAGAACGAATTAGTTTTGGTTCTTAAACAAAGTACATGACTTTATTATTATTGTTTGGGTTTTTGTTTTGTTTTGTTTTTATAGTGGTTTTGTGGTTGCCTCTAAACAGAAGAAAATCCTCCCAAGGTTTCTCTGCACTGGAAGGCTCAGAAGATAGGCCAGATTATTGCTGAACTGGATGGTGTATCCAGCAGGCATGCTGTCTGGTATCCAACTATGAGTACTTCTTAAATCCTGAGAGTCCTGAAATAGTATTGCCCTGCGAAACTTAGGAATGTTCTCAATTAGCTTGTGGACAAGATCAATGACAAATGCTCTCTTCCAGATCTGTGCCCATTTCTCTTTGCTTTAAGCCTCCCTGACTAGCTATAATCCTCCATTTCCTCTTCCTCAACTGTGCTCTGAGAAGAGCTGAAAATAGTAAAAATCAACAAAAACCTTTTGACTCCTGAGAGCTGAGATTTAACAATGAATTTCCCTTTGTGGTACATTCATAAAATGTAATGGAGGGGAGGGCTGGTAAACAAGAACGAACCAGGTTTTGTCACCACGAAAAACACCACTACACACACAGAGTCAATGGATTATATATTAGTCTGAAATGTGTGGTCTAAGCCCTGCTTGAAAACAAACTGCACGTGTCTGTGGACCCCATGATCTTCACGAGATCAGATCATCATGTTTCTCTCTCTGAAGCACAAGAAACTGTTCTTTTTCGACACCAAATTCTCTCCTGCTTTTAATTCAAGTCCCATTTCCATTCATTGGGTTTGTTGCAGACACGAAGAGCAAACTGACTTTGAAGTTAATAATCATTATTTTCTCATTTCTTGGGATAAAGGCAAAAAGAATCCCTTTAGCCTTCCCTCAGAAACCGCTCTTTATCCCTTTAATCATCTTTGTCACTTCTCTGAACTCGCTCCAGTTTCCCCACATCTGCACATTACAAGCATGAGTTCTCAGTGTTCCTAAACATGCCCACAACGCCATCTTCAAAAACATCTGCCAGCACTTGGGGCCAAGTCTAGAATTAATTCTGTTTTAACAGCTCTGCTATTGGTCACAGGCTAGCTGTATGCATTGCTTTTTTTCTTTTTTCTTTTTTTTTTTTTTTAAAGAAACTCCTCAGAGAAAAGATAGTTTTAAGGTCACTACCCTCGCTGAAACTGAGGAGGACCTCATGCACTTACTACAGAGGGTCAAGGACTGCAGCCTTCAATATGGACTGAGGCTCAATGTAAGAAGACAAAAATTCTCACTACTGGACCAATCAGTAGCATCCGGATGGATGGTGAAGAGATTGAGATTGTTCACAGCTTCAGTTTGCTCGGCTCCACGGTCAACACTCTTGGCACCAGTAGCC
>NW_006399796.1:11017532-11019240 GCF_000299155.1 Elephantulus edwardii | reverse complement strand
AGAGAGAGAGAGAGAAAGAATATCTCTTAATTATTTCCTTAAGTCTGTCCCACTTGAATTTCAAAACCTTCTCAGGAACAGGTTTGAGGCCTTGAGCACCAATGAGTGTAGACCAAATGAGCTCTGGGAGGATATCAGGAAAATTGTCCAGGAAGAACGCAAAAGATCGTTACAAAGGCTGAAGAAGAAGAAAAGACCAAGATGGATGTCAGTTGAGACTCTGAATATAACATTAGAGAGTACCGAGAAGCCAAAGCTAAAGAAAGAAGAAGTCAAAGAGCTAAGCAGAAAATTTTAAAAGATAGCTAGGGGTGACAAAACAAGATACTATAATGAAATGTATAGAGAGCTGGAGTTAGAAAATCAAATGGGCTGAACTCGCTCAGCATTTCTTAAGATGAAGAAGTTGAAAAATAAATTCAAACCATGGGTGGCAAAACTTAAGGATACTTTGGATAGAATGTTAAATGATCCAGGAAGTATCAAAAGAAGATGGAAGGAGTACACAAAGTCACTGTATCAGAAGGAATTGGCTGATATAGAAGAATTTCATGAAATAACATATGAGCAAGAGCCTATGGTGATGAAGGAGGAAGTTCAAGTTGCTATGAAGGAATTGGCAAAAAACAAGGCTCCAGGAGTTGATAGCATATCAATTGATTTGTTTCAAGAAATAGATCTACTGACTAAGTTGCGCCAAGAAATCTGGAGGACAGCCAGCTGGCCAATTGACTGGAAAAGATTGATATTTGTTCCCATTCCAAATAAAGGTGACCCAACAGTGTGTGGAAATTATCGAACAATATCATTAATATCACATGCGAGCAAACTTCTGCTGAAAATTATCCAAAAACGTTTGGAACAATATGTCAACAGAGAACTGCCAGATGTGCAGGCTAGATTTAGAAGAGGTTGTTAGTAGGGATATTATAGCTAATGTAAGATGATTCTTGGCAGAAGGCAGAGAATACCAGAAGAATGTCTATCGTGCTTCATTGACTATGCAAAGGCATTTGACTGTGTGGACAGCAACAACCTATGGCTGACTCTGAGAAGAATGGGAATCTCAGAACATTTGATTGTGTTAATGCAAAACCTATACTTAGACCAGTCAGAACAGAACAAGGAGATGCTACATGGTTTAAAATCAAGAAGGGGTTCCTTCAGGGATATATTTTGTCTTCATACCTTTTCAATCTGTATGCAGAACAGATCGTCTGAGACGCTGGGCTGTATGAAGAGGCATGTGGCATCAGGATTGGTGGAAGCATCATTAACAACCTGCTTTATGCAGATGACACAACCCTGCTTGTCGAAACTAAGGAGGACTTGAAGCACTTGCTGCAGAAGGTCAAGGATTGTAACTTTCAAAATGGATTGAAGCTCAACATCAAGAAAACAAAGATTCTCACCACTGGGCCAATTGGTAGCATCAATATGGATGGTGAAGAGATTGAGATAGTAAATAGTTTTAGTTTACTTGGCTCCACAGTCAATACTCTTGGTAACAGCAGCCAGGAAATCAGGAGATGAATTTCATCGGGAAAGTCAGCTGAAAGGGACCTCTCAAGAATACTGAAGAGCAACGACATCAGGCTGGAGACTAAGGTTCGCCTGATCCAGGCTATAGTCTTTGCAATTACGTGCTATGCATCAGAGAGTTGGAGAGTGAATAGGGATGATAGAAAGAGAATTGATGCCTTTGAGC
>NW_006399796.1:11005237-11017432 GCF_000299155.1 Elephantulus edwardii | reverse complement strand
GCTAAGAGTCACAAGCGACCCGACGGCACATAACAACAACAACAGGTTACTCTAAGAATGACATTCTTTCTTTGTGACCTCACATACAGTTTGCTTTTCATTTGAGACTCAGGATATTGACAGGACTAGTACACAATCTAGGAATGGCTATGTGACTGAGAGTCATGGAAATTTGTGAGATCTTATGGGGGAAAGGGTGGATAATTTTGGAGTGAACCTCCTGAGTGCCCTCCAGGCTAGCACCAGACTGGAGGTCCAGAGAGTCAGGAATAGAATTTAGCCACTTATGGGAGTCTTACTATGAAAATCTTAAGTATTTACAATTTTGAGAGATGCTCAAACATCTACAAGGCTAGCTGAGCAAAGAATGAATTTCTCTCTCGTTGTCATTGAGTTAGAATTTGCAGCTGACTCCCTAGAGGTTTCAGAGGCTATCAATCACATAGGAGAAAGCCTATGTTTTCTCCATGCTGACAGATTTGAACTACCACTGAGATTTGCCTTTTGGTTAGCAGTGTAAATTCTTGTGGGCTCTGCCGTCCAAAAATGAATAGGGTGGTACTATTTTACAATCCCACCAACAATGTGTAAGGAGTTCCTTTCTCACCACATCCTCTCCAATATTTATTACTTGCTGTCCTGTTAAACTTTGCCACTGTTACTGGAGTGAGATGCTGCCTCATTGTGGTTTTGATTTACATCTCTCTTGCCAGTGGTTTGGAGCATTTCTTCATGTGTCTGTTGACCACTTGAATATCTTCCTCTGTGAAAATTCTTTTCATGTCTTTTGCCCATTTTGTAATTGAGTTATCAGTATTTTTCTTGCAGAGGCCCAGGAGTATTCTGTAAACTTTCATTATGAGACTCTTGTCTGAGATGGTATTACCTACAAGGACAAATATTGTATAAAACCATATTGTAGAATGAATATAAGGATCCAAGGGGGTGGGAGTGGAAGCAGAGGGAGGAGAATGTGCAGGGGGAGGGGAAATTAATCATGGAGTTGTATAATTTGATGGGGTGTGTGTGTGTGTGTGTGTGTGTGTGTGAGGGAAATTGGAAGAATCTGTCCTGCAAAACAAAGTATTAGAATTTTGTAATAATCATTTGTTTTATGGATTCTGCTCCAGTGAAGTCTTCTGGTCCTCACTGACCTTCCCTCTCCTCTCCAACCCTGTAGTAGTCTCTTTGTCTAGAAGCCTGTTCCCTCTCCATTGAATTTTAGAAAACTCAAGAAGTGGCTGATAACCTGTTGGGGGTTTCAAAATACACTTATTGTCAATGAGTTAAGACCAACTCTGAGCTGACCTTAACGTTTCCCAAGGCGGTAGATCACATGAGGACACTGCTCATCTTCCTACCCAGGATGGATGCAAGCTGTTTGAGTGTCTCCTTTGGGTTACAGTGTAACTCCCTATGGACTACACTATCTTTCTTTTAGCCAGCTCACTCACCTTACAGCCCAAACTGCCATTGCAGCTGTGTCCTGTTGGAGGAAGCTTCCAAATACAAACATTTCGTAGTTCTGATGAGCTATTCAGGATTTTTTTTTTCATCAAAGAGCAGCAGAAAAAGAATAACACAGGCGATATGCTTTTAGTAATTGAGAGCCTAATCAATTCCACATTGTAATTGCCCCTGTCATCTGTTTACACACCTTTCATCGGTTTACGATCTTGCTCTTAAAAGGCAAGCTTGCCCCAGCCCTGCAGGTCGAGAAACATCTGTCTTCCTACACTCTGAACACGGCAGCCGTATTATGTTGAAAGATAAACATCAATAACATTTTACACACTGATTTGGGGTGTGTTTTTTTTATTCATCTAATTCATAATTGTGAGTTATTAGAGCTGAGCATCGCTTCCTAACCAAAACAGAGCTTTATCATGTGATTGACTTGTATGAAACACATGATATATTTAGACAATTGGCAAGACTTTAATATGGATTGTTACAATTATGCTAATATAATTTTGAAAAATTTGCAGGCCAGTTATTGTCATCAGACTAAATCAATTTTACACTTTCCAAGCTAAAGTTAGTTGTATATTTTTCTTTTTCTAAAGGTTTCTCTTTTTTTCAATTATAATTTTCACACCTCTTATATGTCTAGAAACTTCACAGGCATCACTAATACATTTCCATGAAGATTGACTTGTAGCAGCTTTCTATAGGCATTAGAGCTGACATATGCATAACAGTGCCTGAGAGGAAAAATATTAATATAGTTCCTGCTATATGATGATAGACATTAGAATGTCATTAACAAGCCAATTTATAAAATAGAAGCTGACATCATATTGGGCATTCTAATCTTGAACTTGACCCATCAGTATGATCTGGCACCAAGACAAACTTGCTGAAGAATCATAAACAACTGGTGCAAGAAGAAGGACTTTCCCTCACCACTTCTAGCTGTGTGACATAAATGAAATTAAGAACACAGTGTGTGGCTTTTCATGATTTTGTTATTGTTGTTGCTGTTTGCTTTACCCCGTAACAGTTTTCACAAGGTTAAATAATAGATTTCTTTTTTTTCTTGAGATAAAATGGGATAAAAGCCTCACCAAGTCATTTTATACTTTTATTTATTAGACTTATTAATGAAATGGCTATAAATGTAGCATATTCAAATGGCATGGAGAAGCTGTTCTTTTTTCCTTTGCCTCTGAGTTTGATCAATTACTCCCATAAAAGATTCCCTCAGCCCAATCTAACAGCATCTCTAGCCAACCCTGTATATAAGAGTGTCTTCAGTTCTGCTGAGGACAGTGTCAAAGTGGTGAACTGGCAGTTGTTTGTCTGGTTTTTCCTGACTCTTCCTAAGCTTTGTAAACACATAAATACCAGAACATTTTAATGCATGTACATTATTTTAATCTTGCCTTTAACAATTTAGCTTAACTATTGTTGAGTTGGGCGCGCTTGTGACCAGTGGTAAAAAGTTGTGCTACATTCCTAAGGCAGGCTATTCAAACCCACCAGCTGCTCCATGGGAGAAATATGAGCAATCTCCTCCTGTGAGATTTACTGCCTCTGAAAACCTGCTGGAGGGTCAGCTGTGGGTTGTTTCTGATTCTATGACACACAACAACAACAACTACTGAGTCACCCAATATATGTTGTTTTTATGTGCCATCAAGTTGCTTGAGAGTCATAGTGACCCAATGTACAACAATCCTGTACCTTGCTCTATTCTAGGCCAACCTCATTTTCTCTGACATCCCCATTAGACCAGTCGCTGAATCAACCCATCTCGTCAAGAGTTTTCCTCTCTTGAGCTGTCCTTTCACCCTCCCAAGCATGCTTTCTGCAACAGGCCCAAAGTATATCGAACAGAGCTTCAGAATCCTTGCCTCTAATGAGCAGCTTGGTTTCACCCTCTCTAGGATGAATGTGTTGTTCTCCTGGAAGTGCATGGTATATACATTGCTCTTCTCTAGTACCACAGCTCAATGACATCAATTCTCTTTCTATTATTTCCTAGTCATTGTACAACTTTCTGATACATAGCAAATAATTGCAAAGACTATGGCCTGGATCAGGCGCATCTTAGTCTCCAGACTGACATTGTTGCTCTTTAGTACTCTGGCAAGGTCTCTGACGGCACACTTTCCCAATGCAATTTGGCTTTTGATTTCCTGGCTGATGGTACCAAAGGTTGTGGAACCAAGCAAACGAAAGCTGTTTACAATCTTAGTCTCATTACTGTCTATCATGATCCTGTCAACCAGTGGTGAGAATCTTTGTTTTCTTTCTTTTTTTTTTCTTTAATTGAGATTTTAATGAAAGCTTACAAAGAACTTGAGTTTCCATTCATTCATTGTTTCGCATTTTCTTCCTTTTGGAAAAAAGTTCTTTCATTGTTATACAGTTTCCCCCCACCCGCCCACTTTACTATGCAGCTTTCATTCTGGATTCTTGTCATGCCAATAATACCTACTAGTATATTTGTTTTGTATAGTTCTTTCCATTGTATGTTTCCATGCCATGTACATTATTTATCCCCTTTTCCTTAGTTTCTCCCCACCCCCCATGCCAGTCCTGTTTTATAACAGTGGCATTATGCAGTATTTGACTTTTTTGTGACTGAGATATTTCACTCAGCATAATGTCCTCCAGGGTCACCCATTTTGTACAATATTTCATGAGTTCTTTGTTTTTCAGTGCTGCATAATATTCCATTATGTGAATATACTACAGCTTCCTCTTCCTGATCCATCCATTCTTTTGTTGATGGGCAGTTGGGTTGTTTCCAACTCTTTGATATTGTGAATAAAGCAGCAATAAACATGAATATCTTTGTTTTCTCGACCTTCTGCAGCAAGCACTTCAGGTCCTTCTCAGTTTCAGCAAGCAGGGTTGTGCCATCTGCATAACACAGACTATTGATGAGTTTTCCTCCAATCCTGATGCCACATTCCTCCTCATAGAGCCCAGCCTCCTGGATGATCTGTTCTGCATATAGATTGAAAATATATGGAAATAGTACATATCCCTGGCATACTCCCTTCCTGATTTTGAACCATTTAGCCATTTCCCTGCTCTATTCTGATGACTGTCTCCAGGTCCAAGTATAAGTTTTGCATAAGCAAACAAGTGTTCTGGAATTTTCATTCTTCTCATAGTAAGCCACAGTTTGTTGTGATCCACACAGTCAAATGCCCTTGCATAGTCAATATATTCAGTGTTTATTATTTGTAAGCCATTCCGTTGGCTATGCAAGGAAGTATAAGAGGCAAGAGGCCCCCCCCTAATTTTCAGGGTGCTGATAACCCAGCAGTCTTTTTTGATAAATACAGTTATCTATTTTTCTTTATGTTGTCTTCTTAAAAATTCATATTCTACTATCTTGAGCTGTTTGGCCTCATTTGCATGAGAGAAGAACCATCTTTTGATATAATCTGTATAAAACTTTTTTCTATTTCTGTTTGTATCATTTTTTAATCTATACAGGTATGCCTTAAAAGAATAAAACCTTTAAGAGGTATGATTATGGTCTTTAAGGGAGATTAAAAAGCCTCAAAAAACTGGATTACTATTGAATTGATTTTGGTTCATGGTGCCCTATAAGTCACAGAATAGACCCTCTCCACAGGGTTTTCAAGATCTTTCTGAATCACATTGCCAGGCCTTTCTTCTCGGGTGCCTCTGAGTGGATTTCAATCTTCAACCTTTAAGTTAGTAGTGTGTGACTTAAATTATGCCACACGAAGATTCTCTAAAGGAGAGAAAGTGACTTCTACCCGTATATTGTTGGGGAAGTTAAGTCCAAAAGGCCCAGAAAAAGATCAAGTTCTAAAGCTGGATACAAAAGAGGAAAAGACTTTGAATGCTGAGATCAGAATTATTTTTTGCCTCTTTATAGACTGGACAGAACCAAACATTCCAGGGGTGATTGCTTACAGGCTATGTTGAGGGCACACAAGCTACTCCAAGCATTATGATTTTGCAGCATGACGTAAACAGATGGCTCATGGTTCAGTCATCTGTCCATTTTGACTATTATGGCAAGCAGACCATCACTAACACCTCCTTCAGATCAGAACATCGTTACTGCTACCTGAAATGTTCTACTTTAGGACTTGCTAAGAAAACACCAGGTTGCTTGATCATGGTTATGAAAAGATATCCAGAAGAAGTTATTGTTGTTACATGCAGCCAACTCATAGGGACCCTGTGAATAACAGATCAGAACCTTGCCCTATCCTGCTCTACCCTCACAATCTGCCAGGTTTGAGCCCACCGTTACAGTCTTTGTGACGATCCATCTTGTTGAGGATCTTCCTGTCTTTTGCTAATCATCCACTTTCCCCAACGAGATGTCCCTTTTTCAAAGACGGAGCCACCTGACAATATGAGCAGAGCATGTGAGACAAAGTTTCACCACGCTTGACTCTAAGGAACAACCTGAGTGCACTTCCTCTGAGATAGTCTTGTTTGTTCTTTTGGCAGTTGATGGCTTATTCAGTATTTGCCAACAACACAGTGTCATTATTGTGGCTTTCCTTGTCTGAGGCAACTAAGAATGCATTTTCATCATAGGATGGTGTGACTGTTTTTTGTCTTGATGCAGTTGTTAGATTCTAATTACCTTTGTTTTCACAGCAATAGCAATTCTGACCTAAGGGTGCCTCCTCATTTTCTGAGCCTGTCATGTCATAGAAACCCTGCGAGTCTGCCGTGCTATCCCTCACAACGTGAGAGAGCAAGCTGTCCAGTTTGGAATCCCATTTGGTTCAAAAGGGATTTAATTGTGGCAAACTGTATTTGTGAACCCATTCTTTCCACCACATCTAACAATTTCACAAAGTAATTGTTAACAGAAGCAGAATTCTGTCTTTATTAATGTTTATTGTTTTTCAGCTGAAATTAATTTTCAAAGCATACTTCTGAGTGCCATTTACATTCAAAAATAAATACAGCAGATGCGTTATTAGGCCGGCTCCAGGAGACTCTGGGAGGCCTAATGTGCCAACATTTACTGCATGAAGGCATATGAGGAAACCTCGGGAGTGATCAGCTCCACGGAACTAATGTTTTATCTAATCCACTGCTTGAATGAGACATGAACAGATTTCTGCTTCGCTACGATACCAGTAATTAGCAAAGTCTCCCTAGGTCTAGTTACATTTAGAATATAGTAAATAACTTATTCATGATTTGTCCATTTTTTATATAGTCCTGTGTCTTTTTAAAAGCAATGGATGAATTAAAGCATGCTGCTTTATATAGCACTCACCATAAATGCTTCCCCAAATAGTGCAGGATTAAAAAAATAAAAATAAAACCGAGAGCTCTCTGTCTTGAAGTCTTTTAGTCAATATTATTCTCAGTGGGCAGCTAGAGATGGCTTTGCAAATACCCCAGGTAGAATGACATCTATTTTTTAACTTCAGAAGACGATAGGCGCAGATACAGTTTTAAGTCTTATTTTCTGGCCTCCATGAGCAGAAGAAGACCTGTTAGAAGGTCTCCTGTCTTTACTTATTTTGTGCATAATCCTAAAAAATAAAATGGACATCTTGTTAAAACATGACAAAATGCCTGTTTTAACTGCAGAAGGCTTCCTTTTCACATAGAAAACGGATCTAGACGTGGGTTCTCGAATTGCCAGCCTTCCTCGACTGAAGAGAGGTGACAGGGTGAATTAGTTCCTCCTCCTTCAGTCTAATGCTTTCCACATATCACCTCTGCGGCGATGGTGCTCCACCTCAGTGAGCTGGCAGGTTATTGTCCGTGACAGGGGAGACATCTGCAGCACCTCTACTCTGCCAGACTTGTCCACCTTCATAAGTCCCGCTCGCGCTGAGACGTAGCTTTTCTCTTTACATCTGTTTTGATGCAAAAGCCACAAATGGAAGAAAGAATTTCCCCTGTCCCAAACACCCTGGGAAGTTCTTTGATCTTAAGACTTGGATGATAAAGCTAAGATACAAATTCTGGGGATGGCAGAGACCTTTGATGTGACAAAACATGAGTGTTAAGCTGAAGGGTGATCTAGGGTTTAAATTTCTAGATTTCAGGAGCACCATTCATTTCTTCTACTAGTGGCTTGGAACACTCTTTTCTTTAGTGATTTTTAAATGTCGACATTATTTCACAGTAAACATTTCAATTTGAGGTTTTTGGTTTTGTTTTTTTTTTTTCTAAATGATGCTTATAATGTTTCCATGAAATCTCTACTGTTGGACAAGTTAATGCTACTGGATAGCACGAGTAATACTAATATCTAGTAATTGCTAAGTATCCCTGGGCGCAGAAGTTGCATGTCATCCCCACATTTAAGTCTAATTTGCTGCCCCATCTGATGGGCAGCTGCACTCAGATGGGAAGCGAACCAAGCTGGGTGAAGAAAGAAGCTGTTTTGTGAGGTTCTATGAGAGACTTGCATACTTACTGTCTTAACCTTATCTTTGGTGGTTGTTATTAGGTGTCGTTGAGTTGAGTACAACTCATACGGGCCCTATGAACATTCAATCTGAACCTGGTCTTATCCAGTGTCATCTTCACACTTCCTGATACCCTAGTGCCCATTGCGGCAGTCACATCTTAATCCACCTGGTTGAGGATCTTCCTCTCATTCCCTGACTCTCCATCCTTCCAAGCAGCGTGTACCTCTCCAAGGAATATGGGAAAACTCCACTGTCATCAAGTTGATTGGGACTCTTAACAACCTTCCAATAGGTTCTGAAACCTACACATATTTAAGGAAGGAGATTGTCCATCTTTCTCCCGCAGAGTATCTGGTGGATTTGAACTGCTGTTCTTTTGGTTAATAGACTGACATGTTATTCAGCTAAGCCATCAGAGCTTTTTTTTTCTTGTGTGGTGATCCCAAAACTGTGGACAATCTAAACAATTTCTTTATTTTGTTTATTTTATGCCTGCAATTTTGTGGTGTTCCCCTCCCAATGGCAAGATGTACCAAATGAGTTGTTATAAAAAGTAAATTATATTTAAAAATTGTCTACTGATGGCACCTACATAATAAGAGTCTAAGCAAGTTGCCACTGAGTTGCTTCTGAGTCATGGTGTTCCCTCCTATGTGTGTGTGTGTGTGTTTGTGCAGGATGGCAGGCCTCAGGGTATTTAAGGATGTGATCTTTCAAAAGCACATCATCAGGCCTTTCTTCAGAGGGGCCCCTGATGGGGGTTGAACCGACAATCATCCAACAGTAGTGGAGTGCTTTACCATCTGCACCACCTGGGCATTCCTACTAGTGACATTAAAGTAAAAGCTAAAAACTTGCTGCTGTCAAACCATTTCTAGCCCTTAGCACATCTTCTTTGGGTTTGCAAGGCTGCACATCTTAATGGGAGGAAATGGCCTATCTTTCTGCTGAAGAGCTGCTGGTGGACCAGTGTGAGAGTCACAGGGTCTTTCGGTTAATGGTGGAACACTCTGAAGATTAAGCCACAAGCTTCATTAGGTGCATAGAAAAGCCCACTCATGGCAAGCTCTGGTGGCCTAGTGGCAAGAAGCTGCACTGCAATCCCAGAGATGAACTGTTTGAATCCACCATATGCTCTGCTGGAGAAGAAGGGACAATCTCCTCCTGTACTAATCAGATCCAATTTGACAGTGCACACATGCACACACACACACACACACACACACACACACACACACAACAAAAACAAAAAACAAAACACAAAAACGCAACAAAACAAAATCCCTAAAACCAAAGAAAAACCCACTCATAGCCAATGAGTCAGAACGCACTTAGAGCTGAGTAGCTCTGAGAGAGAGATGCCAGAGAGGTTCAGCCACTGAATTAGCAGCGGAACTCCTCATGGACTACGACATCAGCAATCCCTTGCTGGTCTGAAGTAAATATTAGTTGGTACTGTATTATAAGAGCTCTGGTGGCCTAGTGACAAGAAGCTCCAGTGCCACCCTAAAGGCACAAGGTTCAAGGCCACCAGCTGCTCCATAGAAGAAATGGGATTAACTGCCTCGGAAAACCTGCCAGAGGTTCAGCTATGAGTTGGTTCTGACTCTATGGTATACAATAACAACTGTATTATATAAAATTTTATGTACAACATCTATGTATTATTATTATTATTATTTTTTATTGTGATAGGCACCACTGCTTTATGAATGTTGTTCTTGTTATGTGCCGTCGAGTCACTTGCGACTCATAGTGACCGTGGTTACATTATTCACAAGCCTGTATTTGAATTTTCTAATAATTTAAAACTGCTCAAGTTCTTTATGTATTGTTGTTGTTTTTATGTGCTGTCGCGTCACTTGCGATTCATAGCGACCCTAAGTACAACAGCCCTAAACTCTGCTCTTTCTTGTGCCAATTTCACTGTCTCTGACACACCCATCCCGATTACCCCAGTCACCGAGTCAATCCACCTCTCAGAGGGCCTTCCCCTCCTGCGCCTGCCCTCCGCCCTCCCAAGTATGATGTCCTTCTCCAAGGACTGGTCACTCCTTACAACATGACCAAAGTATGTCAGACGAAGCCTCAGAATCCTTGCCTCCAAAGAACAGCCCGGTTTAACTCTCTCCAGGATGAATCTGTTTGTTTTCTTAGCAGTCCATGGTACATTCAATACTCTTCTCCAGTACCACAGCTCAAAGACATCAATTCTCCTTCTATCCTTCCTAGTCATTGTCCAACTCTCTGATGCATAACAAGTGATTGCAAAGACCATGGCCTGTATCAGATGTACCTTAGTCTCCAGAGAGACACCATTGTTCTTCAGTAGTTTAGAAAGGTCTCTAACAGCAGACATTCCCATTATAATATGTCTTTTAATTTCCTGGCTGCTGGTGCCAAGAGTGTTGACTGTGGAGCCAAGCAGACTAAAGCTGTGAACAGTCTCAATCTCTTCACCATCCATCCTGATGCTGCCAATCACTCCAGTGGTGAAAAACCTATGTTTTTTATGTATAGGAAAGAAAGAAAAAGGCTGGAGAAAAGAAAATCACTATTTAAAGAAAAGTATATTGACATCATACATAAGATATCTCTGATATTACAAAATATTTCTAAATGGGGAGTTTTGTATTTAAAAGGAAAATAATCAGCTTTAAATATTATTGATAGATCTCTACAATGAGTATATTTAATATTTAGGGTAACTCTATTTTTTATAAGAAATGAACCCAAATGAAATCCACTCTTGTCGAATAGGTTCAGGCTCATGACAACACTCTACAAGATTTCTGAAGCTGTGAATTTTTATGGGAGGAAACTGCCTCAGTAGGTAGATTTGAACCTCACACTTTTTTGTTAGCCAAGCAACAAACAACACACCACACATTTTGAAAGCAAAAAGACAGGGGAAAATATAAAATCCTGCTCTAATGAGATGGTTGACATAGTCAAAGACAACTGAAACACCACTCATATTATCCTGTCTTGATTTTGTTCAATTCAGGCAGGTGGAACCAAGTCAGTTTATTCCATGGTTACATTATTCACAAGCCTGTATTTGAGATTGCGAATAATTTAAAACTGCTCAAGTTCTTTAGCTTTGAAAAGTGCTCTGTTTGTAGTTCTTCAAGTTGGGGCTTCAGAAACTTGAATGCCCTTAAACTACTTTTAGTTCTGTGGGATCAAAATTATTTTCATAGTAATGTTGCTGTTATTGTTGTTGTTATGTGCTGTGAAGTTGCCTGTGACTCACAGAGACCCTACATACTAGAGTTCTGAACCCCACTCTATCCTGAGCCGACCTTGTTGTCTCTGACACATCTAACCCTATTTCCCCATTCATGGAGTCAATCCATCTCATCCAGGGTCTTCTTCTCTTGCTCTTCCTCTCCCTCGACCTTTCCAAGCATGATCTCCCTTTCCAAGGACTGATCCTGCCTTGCAATATGCCCAAAGTATGTCAGACAGAGCTTCAGAATCCTTGACTCCAAGAAACAAGCTGGTTTTACCCTCTCAAGGATGAACCTGTTTGTTCTCTTAGCAGTTCATGGTATATTCAAGACTCTTCTCCATCACCACAGCTCAAAGGCTTCAATTTTCCTTCCATCATCCCTAGTCATTGTCCAGCTTTCTGATGCATAGTAAGTAATTGCAAAGACCACAGCCTGGATCAGGCACAACTTAGTCTCCAGACTGACCTCGTTGCTTTCAGTAGTCTGGTGAGGTCTCTGACAGCAGACTTGCTCCATGCAATTCATCTCCTGATTTCCTGACTGCTGGTACCAAGGGTGTTGATTGTAAAGCCAAGCAAACGGAAGCTGTTAACAGTCTCAGTCTCTTCACTGTCTATCTATCATTTTGCTGCCAATCGGTCCAGTGGTGAGAATCTTTGTTTTCTTGAGGTTGAACTTCAATTCATATTGAAGGCTGCAGTCCTTGGCCTTCTGCAGCAAGTGTTTCAGGGCCTCCTCAGTTTCAGCAAGCAGGGTTGTGTCATCTGCATAATGAAGGTTGTTGATGAGTCTTCCTCCAATTGTGATGTCACATTCCTCCTCATAGAGCCCAGACTCCTGGATTATCTGTTTTGCATATAGACTGAAAAGGTCTGGACAGTACTAGTGCTTTATTTGTCTTTTTTTGTTGTGTTGACATTTTTCCTGATGTTAGAAAACAATGATGGGTAAAACAGCCTTGCAACTTAGCATGACAATGATACCAATCTGGATGGGTAATGATATTCTTTGTCTCCATCACACATGCACACACACACACACACACACACACACACACACACACA
>NW_006399796.1:10981027-11003347 GCF_000299155.1 Elephantulus edwardii | reverse complement strand
TTGGGAGAGTGGAGGGACGGTGCAGGAGAGGAAGAGCCTCAATGAGATGGATCAATTATATGATTGGGGTGGTGAGAATGAGTGTGTTTGAGACAGCGAGGTTGGCACAAGATAGACTGGCGTTTAGGGCTGATATATATAGGGTCACTATGAGTTGCAATTGACTCGATGGTAGATAAAAACAACAACAACAACAAAGGAGCAGTAATATTATTACTTTTAAAAAAAATCTTATCTCCCCCCCACCCCTTTTATTGCTCTGTTTAAGAAATTTACAAAAATGACTTCTACTGCTGCCGAGTGGAGTTTGAGATCTTTTCTGGGGAAAAGACACTTCTGCAGTTGTTTTAAGCTGTGAGCTGAGCTATCGGCCTTTCTTCCTGTGAACACACTTGAAAGAAAGACAGACAAGCCATGGTTATTCAGTCTTGGGCTTTTGGCAGATACTTTCTCAGAAATGAACCAAGTGAGCCTGTTACTTTGGGGAAAAACTGACAGTGTTTGTTACCAATGATACAATTTAAGCTTCCAAGCAAAAATAAGAATTTTGCAAGACTTAGGTCAGTTGATAGGAACTTCATAACTTCCTAGTACTTAGGGGTGCTTTTGATAAGGTCAGTGGTGATATTAGCAAAAGTGCTTTTTTTATATTGTCTAATGAGAGGGTGAAACCAGGCTGCTCCCTGGAGGCAAGGATTCTGAAGCTTCATCTGACATCCTTTGGGCATTTTGAAAGGAGGGACCAGTCCTTGGAGAGGGATGTCATGCTTGGAAGAGTGGAGGGACAGCACAGACGAGGAAGACCCTTGATGAGATTCACTGATTGGGGTAATAGGAAGGAGTAGGTGTTTCAGAGACAGGTTGGCACTGGACAGAGCAGGATTTCGGGCTGTTTTATACAGGGTAGTTCTGAGTCACAAGCAACTTGATGGCACATAACAACAACAATCCGATGAAATATGTCAACATTTAAATAATCCATGTTCTTTATGGAGCAAAACTTTCTAAATGGCCAATGCAAGCTATTACATTGAAAGTGGAAAGCAGATTTTAATGAGGAAGATTAGGAACACTTAAGTATTTGATTTCAGATTGTTGTAAACTACCATTTGCTGAGTTCTACTGAGCTGCATCAATTAGCAACATCGCACTAAATGGAGAAAAGATTGATGTTATCAAGTATTTAATTTCATTTGCATCCACAAAAAATACCCTTGGAAACTGCATTTTCTAAATCAAATGACACAGTGCACTGGGCAAAAAGGTCACTGCCAAAGACCTCTTTAAAATGTGAGTTCCTTCTTTTTCAATGCTGCACAGTATACATTGTGTGAATATACCAGAGCTTCTCTATCCATTTGTTTGTTGATAGACACTTGGGTTGTTTCCAGCTCTTTGCTATTGCGAACAAAGGCACAATAAACATGGGTGTCCATATATCTGCTTGGGTGGCAGTTATGCTTTCTTTAGTTTAAATTCACAGTAGTGGAATTGCTGGGTCAAATGTTATTTCTATTTGCAACTTTTTGAGAAAGCACCATACAGCTCTCCATAGTAGTTGTACCATTTTACACTCCCACCAACAGTGAATAAAGATTCCAGTTTCTCCACACCCTCACCAGCATTTAATGTTTGCTTTTCTGTTAAATTTTGCTATTCTTACTGAGGTGAGAGGATATCTCATGGTTGTTTTGATTTGCATCTCTCTTAGAGGTAGAGATTTTGAACATTTCTTCATGTGTTTGTTTGCCATCTGAATGTCTTCCTTGGTCAAGTATCTGTTACTATCCTGTGCCCATTTTTCAATTGGGTTATTTACTTTTATCTTGGTGTGGTGCTTGAGGACATTATGTTGAGTGAAACAGGACAAAATCTATTGTCTAGGGCCACTGTTTTAAAACAAGACTGACATCAGGGTTGAGGGAAGACAGAAAAGAAGGGGAGGAATGATGTATATTGCATTGAAACAATTGAGGGATAGAACTGTTTACAAGTGATTATATGAATGGGTATTCTTGCCATTACAGAAGTCCAGAGTGAAGACTGAATAGTGGATTGGACTTAGGGGGAGGGATTGCATTACAATGAAAGAAATTTTTCTATTTCTTTTCATGGAGAAGAATGAATTGGGAGGGATAAGGTGGGCAGGGAGAAAAGTGCAACGATGAATGACTGGAAATCCTAAGTCTCTGCAAACTTTCATTAAAATAAATAAAAAAATGTTAAAAAGCAAAGTTGTCACTTTAAGGACACTCAGGTGTTCCTAACCCAGCTTTTATAGTTTCAGTTACCCTGTACACACACAAAAGATGGACAATTGATAAAGAAGAATTGATATAGTTGAATCATGGTGTTGGTGAAGAATTTAATCGTGTTTGTAAACATGTTATCAACTGACAGATAAATAAATCTGCACTGGATGAAAAACCAATGAGAATGCTCTGTCAACGCAGGGATTGTGAGACTTCACCACCTATACTTTGCGTTCAGGAAGGACCAGTCCCTGGAGATGAACATCATACACGGAAAAGTAGATGGTCAGTCAGAAAAACAAAGATGAAAACCCTTTATGAGATGAATTGACACGGTGGTTGTAGTAATGATCTCAAGCACAGCAAACATTGCGATGATGGGGCAGAGGTGGGCAGAGCTTTGTTCTACTCTTCTAAAGATTTATGATTTGGGACTGACTCAGTGGTCTTTTACAACAACAACAGAAGTGTTATATTGAAAATGGGAGTTTAAAATCACCAGAAAAAGCTATCAAAATACTCCTCCTTTACTCAAAGTATGTATCTTAGATATCTCTGTGAAACGAGTTTTCTTTCATGTACTTCAACCAAAAAAAACAACAACCCCACATACTGTAACAGACTGCTTAGGAACAGATATGAGAAAACAGCTGTCTTCTATTAAACAAGACATGGAGGAGATTTGTCAAAATGTAAAGCAATATTACTCTCATTCTTTTTAAAAAATATAGTTATTTTTAAATTTAAAATATCTGTTGACATGTAATGAATTTACTCTGATAATTTGAAATGAACTAATAAAAGTATTTAAAAAATGTGTCAGTTTTTATTTCTACAATGATAAATACAGACGGGTATAATCCACATAAGTAAAACCATCTCTAGAGCCCTCGTCACATTTTTAAGAATGTAACAGATTCTAAGACCAACATGATTGCAAACTGCAATGCTGGATGGTCCCCTACAAAGAACTGAAAAGCCAACAAAAATATTCCAGTTTTGCATACATAATTTCCACTCCATGGTTTGATTCATCCTGGGAATTCACTCCTGGAATGACTATGAATTGGGAAATGTCGTATTCTGTCATGTCCAATATTAGTCTCCAATTCCTCATCATCCCTTGAAGTTATAAAAGCACAGTAACATATCTGAGATGCTGAGACAGACCTGTTAAGCTCTGTTTTACCTTATTCTCCCAAACTATTCAGCATTCCAATTAATAAATGCTTTAGTAAGGAAGTTCTCAGACTTACTCCAAATAAAGTTTTTAGTTTTGTGCTTTGTTGCTGCAGTGGCTGTGTGCTGCCTTGATTCGTTTCACTTTTAAGTAAAAACATCTCCTTTAGCCAAGACTTTCCAGAAGCACACGGCGACCATTTTCTCCCATGGAGCAGCAGGTGGGGTTACATTGCTGAATTCGTTAGTAGCTGAGCACTCAACCACTGTGCTGACACCTCCTTTTGGTATTCTTAGAACACCTTTTTAAAGAAAATTTTTACTTATGAATCTTTCAAATATTCATGTGGTTGTTGTCATGCATGTGGTAATGACATCATCGACTGGGAACTGACTCATAGTTGACCCTTCAGCAAGTTTTCAGAGGATTGAAATTACAGTGGGAACTTTGCTCATCTTCCTCCAGGGAGCACCTGGTGGATTCAAACCACTGCCTTTGGGTTGGCAAAACTTCTTATCACTAGGCCCCCAGCATTCCTTATGAACATTTGTAGAAGCACAGAAAACAACATAGCAGGCTTCCAGGAACCTGCCAGCCAGATTTAAGAGTGGTTACTTCTTAATATTTGTCTTAGATATGCCTCTTCACAGAGAGAAAAGAAGGAAGAAAGGCAGTAAAGATGAATCCTTCTAGAAAGATTTATGCTCATTCCTTATTTGTTTTTGACATTGAAACATGTAACTCACACTAATTTAAAAATTTACTTAAAAACATTCTGTTGTAGAAAAAAAAAATCCGGTTTCGAGATTTAAAAAAACAAATATTTTAAAAAAATATTCTTAGTAGGACGTTTGCTGTTATTGTTGTTCGATGCCGTCATGTCGAGTATGACTCATAGTGACCCTATAAACAAAAAGATCTGAACCGTGTTCTGTCCTGTGGCATCTTCACCCTTCCTGACACATAAAAGCCCATTACAGCATTCACCGTGTCAATCCACCTGGTCTTCCTCCAGAAGGTCTACCTCTCCTTCGCAGACCCTCCACCCTTCAAGGTAAAAATATTTCTCATATTGGTCAAAATTTTTGTTTCAAAACTTTGGGAAGTCTGCCATATATACTCTGATTATTCAAACACTTGGTCTCTCTTTCTCTCATTACCATTATCAGGATCAACTTGTAGGTGACCTTCCAGTGAGTTTGAGAGGCTGTAAATCATGTGAGATGAGATTGCCCATCTTTTTCCCCTACTACAGAGATCTGGGGTTAACAGCCAAACTCTATACCCACTAGACCATGTGGATGAACACCTAGTAATGGCATAAGTTGAACACTGACTCTTTAAATTAGGTGTAAACATATATTCTAAGTAAGTCATTTCTTTAAATATGTATTGCTAATTAAAGTGAGTGTTTTTAATGCTATGAATGATAAGTATGATATCCTTTTAATGCTATGAATGATAAGTATGATATCCTTCTCCAAGGATTTGTCTCTCTTGGCAATATGCCCAAAATACGTGGGGGAAAAATGTAGATCAGAAGAGACCATGGCACTAGGGACTTCATCGCCAATGTTAGAGGATCTTGGCTGAAAGCAGAGAGTGTAGAGGAATGTCTGTGTTTCATTGACTATGTAAAGACATTTGACTTTGTGAATCACACAAATTGTGGCTAACCTTGAGGAGAATAGGAAGCCCAGAACACTTGACAGTGCTCACACACACCTATACTTGGACCAGGAAGCACTGGTCAGAACAAAGCAAGGAAACAAATACTGCATGGTTGCTTTAGGTATCGTATGCATTTCAACATTTCTTGGCACATTGTAATTTTAAGGATTGCTCAAACAAGAGCCTTCCTGGATTTTGTTAATATTCTGTCTCTGAATCAGCAGAGAATTTAATGCTGAAGTGATCTACTGAAAATAATGACTGGTTCATCTTCAGAATGGAGCAGAGTTACTGACTGTGTTCCAATTAGTCAATTCACTATTATAACCATAAGTCTTGATGAATAAACTTATCACTACACATAATAATCATTATAAACTTAAAGATGGGGGAAAAATTCCCTTTCTGAGAGTCACAACATTAAACACGAAAGCTAAGCTTTTTTGAAATCACTCATTCATTACATATAAAAATTCTGTACCACAACATTTTATTGATATGATTTGCATTGCCTTGAAAAATGCTTTGATCCCAGTGAAGTTTTGTGCAAAGAAAGGGAACCATAGCTACTGAATTACATTTAATTGACATAGAAACATCTTACAATTCCAAAGATAAGGTTATATGGAGTTTTATGGCACTTAGAGGAATCAACTTCCAGCAAGTCTTTATCAGAGTTAAGGAGGCCACAAAAAAAAAAAAAAAAGAACTGCTGAAAATGAGAGTGGCTTGGTGCAATATATTTAGAATAAAATCCATTACTGCAGGTCCTGGCAGGAAAGAACACTCTCAATCTAGGTGTTTGAGGGGAGTTTCTAGAAGGACTATAATAAGATATGGATAGGGGTTTTGGAAAAGCAATTAAGGATGGCCAGTAAAAGCAGGAAGCCATTACCATTCAGGGCCTAAAGGGGAAAGTAGAAGGAGCACTTACAGGAAATCGGAAAATGCGTGGGACACTCTGCCCCCATAGCAGTTTTCCCACTGATGGAGAGACACACATGGGCAACCTATGAGGATTCTCATTTTCTTCCCAGCCTCTGCTTCCTGCTAAAAGACAGCGAAGTAGAGGAAGTAACTTAACCCCAAAAGAAAGCAGAGGGCAAAAGGATTCCTACAGGTCAGCCTCCAATTCCATCTCTCTCTCATTGTCTCTCTCCTAAGTACAGGCAAATGGAAACTATTCAGTAACGCCGCCAATTGTTCTTGAATTTGTTTAATCATGGTGACCCTTTTGTGTCATAGCAGGACTGTGTCCTCAGAGTATTCAATGACTAATTTTGTTTTAGAAGGAATTTGTTAGGCCTTTCTCTAAAGGTACATCTTGGTGGGCTAGAACCATCAACTTTTCAGTTAGCTCCTGAGTGTTAGTTGTATGCACCATCCAGGGCCTCCCATAGTCAGGCCTACGATTATCTTGTTGCCATCATCCCAGCCCCTTCACTGGACTCAGTCACACTGACATTGGTACTGCCCTCTGCCCACCACTAGTCTTCCACAGATCAAACATTATCTTTTCAGAGACACTTCTGTCCATTCCTGACTTTCTACCCCACTTGCTTTATAGTTGCATCTTTACTGGCTTTCACACAATTTTTCATTTATATGGCATTTCATGTACTGAAATACACATTATATTTCCTACATTCTTTCATTTATGTTGTATTTTGTTCATGTATCTTGTAGGTATTTCCCTCCTTTCAATCATCTTAATAATAAATGCTTTTGTGAAAATATGCAAATCAGCTGCTTCATGCTTTGTACCTTAATATCCCTATTTTTGAAAGCCAATTTCCAATTTTTCCATCCCTATCAATCCAGTACTGAGAGAGAACAAGTATATTCCTTTTGCTGAAGCATCTTATGTTCGATTTGAAAACTTTGAGTATCTGCATCCGCAAACAAAGCCCAGACCAGAACAAGCCATCAGGTTGCAGCCATCAACTCTAGCTCACATCATTTTCTTTTCATTTTGTTGAGTTCTGGTCAAACCATCCCAAGCCATCTGTGACTAGATTTAAATTCTACCCCACTCTTGTGTCTCCATTTTCATTCGCATGCAGCTTCACTCCCTCTTTGATGAATCTGCTTCGTTTCCTTCACATAACTCTCATTTTCTTGAGCTGTTAACATAATTGTTATCACTCTCTCTTTACAGAAAACTATTTAAGATTCAGTATTGTCTGTCTTGTTCCCTGTTCTATGCCTTGACTGGTCTCTAGCAGACTCTCAAGAAGTAATTGTTGGATCAGAGAAGGAGTGAAGGAATGAGTGAATGAAAGGTTTGATGTGTGTATTATAGAGTGTGGGTGGTCTCACATGTCTAAGAGGTTACAATGTAGTGATTAGATGAAGTGTCCAAGAGGAACTTTGCCCTTTGTGCATTGGGTAGAGATCTGTGGAGTTCTGTAGCATTGAGCATCAAACTATGTCCTTGTGGGGAGTTTGTTAGATTCACTGGCTGCAGGATTGTACTGAACAAAGCCGTTATTGAATCTAACATTTCAGCAGAGCTGTCCTTGCTGCCTGTAGGGAAGTAGAAACCAGAGGTCTAGATAGGTGGCAAAAATGCTCCTGATTTCAGTGAAAACCTGAGAAATACTAGGGAGAAAGTGATTTTGAGAGAAATATTTTTCCCTAAAAGTCTAATAATTTATATAAGTTATTTACATGTTTTCCTACTATGCTTTTAAACTTCCCATTTTATTCTTCTGTTTCATAAAGAATTTATTATTTTATTTCTTTTAATAACTTAAAGAATGAATTTTACATTTATTCAGTGGATACAAATTCTTTCTTGCCCCTTTGGCTGGTCGGTATAGTGACCACAGGTTGTGGGCTTCATAGCAAGGTAAGGGCTTGTCAATAGCTTACACAATTCTATTTGTTCAAGGCTATCTTTAGGTTTTTTTCCTTTCTTTTTTTTTTAACTTTTAACTTTATGGGAGTTATTATGTCTGGATTTTTAAATGGTTCATAAAAACCATATTTCCCTTTTGTTGTTGTTGATTGCCTTTGAGTCAAGCACAACTCACAGCAACCCTAGGAACAAAAGGTTTGAAGCCCCTCTACAACTATTGACATTTATCAAAGTTCATGGAGTTCTTGGATGCATTTCAGATACTTAAAGGAACTACAGTGTGAACATCATTAATTAATTGATGTTTCTTGAATGGCTTACGGGTATGTTATATGGGGTGGGAGGGTTGGGGGCGGGATGTACTCAGCTCTGCTGAAGTGATGATGAATAGGATAGATATGGTTACAACCTGGATGGAGCTTCTTGGGTTTGGGAAGGAGAGCAAACAAATAAATGGAAAAAGATAAAGTCGATATAAGTTGAGGGGTCCCTCATTCGCTCACTCTCATGGCCACGGAGTTGAACCGACTAATAACTGACCCTCCTCTGGGCCTCCTGTGGGAGGAAGGTGACCATTTTTGGATTAGCAGCCCAACTCCCTGTGGACAGCAGCATCAAATATATTTATAAGGACATATTCCAAAGGGTTCTTTGATAAGTTTGCCTCATTAAGACTTAAGGGAATGGGCATGTATGTAATGGGGATCCAGTCTAAAAACTTGCTTTCTGTGGAGGGTGAGAATGGAGCCTTAGGTGGGGATCTGAGCAGTGGAGCTGAGCTAACCCCCAAATGGATCCTGAGGCTTCTGCCTTTCCTCTTCTGCCTTTATCTTCTCAGGCCCTTAGCACACTCAGCTGTTTTTTTATGCCCTGTGTGTCCAAGCCCGGCCTCATTCCCTCCCAGGCTTGTGTGTGTACCACATTTGTACCTAGAGTTCCGAAGGTTTCATGTAACTAATTTATGTGTACTCATGAGTACTTAAATGCCAATATTTTAAACAATTTGATAAAATTCTTTTTAGCCGCTCAAAAAAAAAGTTCCCTTGAGTAGTCCCTACGTGGTACAAGTGGCATACTTAGCTGCAAACCAAAGGGCTGGAGTTTAAAGCCCACCTAGAAATGCCTTGGAAGAAATGCTGGAGTCTTCTGAAAATGCAGTCACTGAAAACCTTACCGAGCACCATTCTACCATGACACATATAAGGTTCTCACAAGCTCAAATCAAGTCAATGGCAACCAGTGAGTTTTAAATTACATGTGTGGGACATTCTTACTGTGCCGGCTTTAGGCTTAGCGCTCAAGGGAGTTTTTCCTGAGAGGTAAACCATAGTGTTGCAGCAAGCAGCTGAAAGGAAGTATGGGGCAGGGGCCACTGCAAACAAAGAGAAAATGTCTTTGGGCTGGGTCCCTGAGGGATGTTTTATTTGATTTATTTGTAGAATAGAAAGATCATGATGAGTTCTGTTCCTGTAAAGAAATAGGGGAAAATGGCATGAGATGAAGTTGGAGAAAAATGCAGAAAGAACATCATTCCTACTTTAGAATTATATTTGTCTTTTTTTGTGGGGAATAGAACAGAAGCAGAAAGAGTGTCAAAATATAGCCCTGTTATAGGAGGCTGTAAACCAGTGGAAGGGGACATGGAAGAAGGGGGACTGATTCAAGTTGTATTATAGAGTTAACTGCAGGTGCTGAAGAGCAACGACGTCCATTTGAAAACTAAGGTGCACCTCGTTCAGGCCATGGTTTTCTCAACCACTTGCTATGCATCTGAGAGCTTTACAATGACTAAACTTAAGAGACCAAGAATTGATGCCTTTGAGATTTGGTGTTGGAGAAGAGGATCAAAGTCCCATGGACTGTCAAAAGAACATCAGAACGGTCTTGGAAAAGGTGCAACCAAATAATTCTTTTGAGGCAAAGGTGGTAAAGCTTTGTTTTACAAACTTGGGGCATATTCCAAGAAGAGGTGATTCTGTGGAAAGGGACATCATGCTTACAAAGGTGGAGGGTCAGTGAAAGGAAGGAAGACCTTCCATGAGATGGATTGATGCAGTGATGACAGCAATGGGCTCACATAGTTTAGAGGTGATGATAAGGGCACAAGATAGGACAGGCTCAGATTTATTGTTCATAAGATCACTGTGAGTCATACTCACTAACACCTAACACCAACACTGACAAGTGATACATTAGATGTAGAGGGTTTGTATTTGGATCCCTAATATATATATTAAGTAGCTCTGGTGGCCTAGTGGTAAGAAGCTGTGCCGCAATCCTGAAGACACATGACTCAAATTCACCAGCTGTCTGAGGAAAAAAGATGAGCCATCTCTTCCCTTGTGATTAACTCCATTGAAAACTTGCAGGAACAGCAACAACAATCATAAATACATTGGCTTTTGAGCTACCTGCAGTTCTTAGTAGCATTTTTATCTTGGGAAAGTTAATTTCTCTGTGCTTTGTTTTTGCTGTTTTTATTTAATCTTTTATCTATAAAGTAGAAATTAAAAAATCTACTTTCCCCGTAAGGATACTGGAAGAAGTGTATAGATTAAGAGCATGCCTACTAACCAAAAGATCGATGGTTCAAACCCAGCAGTTGTTTAGTGGGAGAAAAATGTTGTAGTATGTTGTGATCTGGGTTGGGTTTTTTTTGTTTGTTTGTTTGTTTTAGTTTTTTGCTTAAATTACAGCTCTGCAAACCTAATGGGACAGTTCCACTGTGTCTTATAGTTTATTGTGGGTCAGAATCAACTAATTATCAATAGGTAGCCCATAAAGACACCGTGAGCTTTATAACATTATGCTTATTTGGAACAGACTTGTTGTTGTTATTATGCATCATTGAGTCAACTACAACTCACAGTGACCTATGAATCATAGGTCAGAACCTTGCCCCATCCTGAGCCATCCTCACCTGCTCTAATAAAGTCCAGTCCACTGTCACAGTCACTGTGCCAATTCATCTTGTTCTTTCTCTGATCTTCCATTTTCCCCAGTATGATGCTTCTTTCCCAGGTTGTCCCATCTGAGAACATGCTCAAAGCGTGTGAGAGTAAATCTCACCATCCCTGCCTTTCAGGAGTATACCACACAGTGCAAGTACAGGAAACTGTTAGCTGCTGTTATCTTTTGTTGAAATAAGAAGACAGGATAGAGGTTAGAGGAGGAAAACATCCTACTGGACAGGTAAAATGTCAGTAAGAAAGTAAAACCTTGAATGAGATATAATGACACAATTAGTGTGTCAATGTACACTTGAACACGGCAGTATTTGTGAAGATTGTATGAAGTAGGGCACTGGACCTGCTGTTCATAGTGTTCTACGAGTTGTCGTTGACTTGATGGCACGCAACAACAGCAACAAATAAAAAGTTTTGCTTTGCTGTAGTTTAAATTGCCTATGGGAATTCCAAGTGGAAATATCAAATCAACAGGTGGAATCACAATATGGAGCCGAAAGGAATGATGTAGGTTGAAGTAACAAATTTTAGACATTAGTATAAAGGTGGTTTTGAAACATATGCTACTAGATATCACCAAGCATGGGAGAAGAGAAATATGGAGTCCAGGGTGAGACTCCAAACTCATTCAGAGAAGAAGCAGCCAATAAAAGAGAATGAGAAAAAGAAACTTTTTTCCGATATTTGAGAGAATTCGTAAGGCAAGAGAAAAGACTTAAGATGTAAACACCTATATTTGGAGTGCTGCTGGAAATTCTAGCAAGTGGCCTATTGAGTTTGGGGACCTGGAGATGGCTGACCATCTTGATAAGGACAGTGTCAGTGGGAGGATATCAGAAGGTCACAGACAGGTGTGTTGAGAATACAGCGGTGTGAGGAAGTAGAGACAGCATTTGTAGCTAATTCACGAGGAGATTTCATTGGGAAAGGGTATAAGTGGGGTGGGTTGAAAAAGACATTTTGTATTGTTTACTTTGTTCTAACTAGGCTTAGGGTATTCTGATAAAAAGTGTGAGCTTGATGATGTGCCAGACGGAGAAGATGACTGAAGGAGTGAATCCTTCAGAAGTAGACAGGTAGGAGTCTAGAACAAAGGCAGCCACGTTGTGTCTGAAAGTCTTTAATGCTTCAGTAAAGAAGGACAACAAAGGTGAAGGTGTCGACACAATTGTTGACTCTAGGGAGTAAAAGAGTTTGTGCTTAATTTCTACTTTTTTATTTTTTAAATTTTATTATTTTTTGTGTGTATGTACCATTAAATCAGATCTGACTGGTACAGGAGGAGATTGCCCCTTCTTCTCCAGCAGAGCATCTGGTGGATTTGAACTGCATGCCTCTGGGATTACAGTGTAGCTTCTTGCAATTTCTATTTTTCTTAATGAAGTATGAAGTAGTGCTGTCTTCTTAGAGTAAGAGCAATCAATGAAGGCAGAGGGAAGCAAGACATAGACATCTTATAAAATGGACAGTTCACGAGAGAAAATGGTAGGACTATTGATTCTACCGAGTTCCCATTTGAGGCCTGGGATCCTAAAATGACATCACCATACATGATTATGTAGCTCAAGTGACAGAATTCTTGTCTTCCACACAGGAGATCCAGGTTCTATTCCACATCAACACGCTTCAAACACAACAACCACTTTTCTTTCAGTAGAGGCTGTTCCTGTGATGCTGAAAATACTCTAATGATGCTCGGACACTAAGCCAGATTATGAGAAGATGCCTAGAAAACTACTTCCAAAAAGAAAGCAATAGAACTCTAAAGCGAATAATAATCTGGTAACACAGTACATGGGATCAAGATGAATTCAGAGCCTTCTAGATCACAGTTAACAACATACTTGACTACATAATCATCATCTTGAGTATTCACTAGTTGAAAATCTTCTTGAACTTAAGGAAAGTCTCCTGCATTTTGCATTCAAAGATTGAATTAAAGCTGACAATCAATTAGACTGATGATGACAGTTGTGTTAATGGAAGCTACTCCTAAATTTTTCAAAGAAGGCATTGCCTGTCCTTTCATCATGTTCAAATGCTGTAACAGTCAGTTTCAAAATGAAATAGACACCAAGCAGGGACCTGGAGTTAAGTGCTTATTTGTGACTTATCTGGATGTGCTCACCAAGTTATGCCAAGAAATCTGGAGGACAACCACCTGGCCTACTAACTGAAAGAGATCTATATTTGTTCCCATTCCAAAGAGAGGTGATCCAACAGAGTATGGAAACTGTAGAACAATCTCATTAATATCACATGCAAGCAAGATTCTGCTGAAGATTATTCAAAAATGACTGGAACAGTACATCAGCAGAGAACTGCATGAAATGCAGGCTGGATTTAGAAGGGACCGGGCACCAGCGATATTATAGCTACTGTCAGATGGATCTTGGCTGAAAGCAGAGAGTATCAGAGGAATGTCTATATGTGTTTCATTGACTATGCAAAGGTGTTTGTGTGTATCACAACAAACTGTGACTGACTCTGAGAAGAATGGGAATCCCAGAACATTTGATTGTGCTTATGTGAAACCTATACTTGGACCAGGAGGCAGTTGTCAGAACATAGCAAGGAAACACTGCAGGGTTCAAAATTGGGAAGGGTGTGCATCAAGGATGTGTCCTATCTCCATAACTTTTCAATCAACATGTGGAACAGATTATTCAGGAAGCTGGGATGTCTGAGGAGAAGTGTGGCATCAGAATTGGAGGTAGATTCAACAACAATCTGCATTATGCTGATGACACAATCTTGTTTGTTGAAACTGAGGAGGACCTGAAGCACTTGCTGCGGAGGGTCAAGGACTGCAGCCTTCAATATGGTTTGAAGCTCAAACATCAAGAAAACAAAGATTCTCACCACTGGGCCGATTGGCAGCATCATGATAGACGGTGAAGAGATTGGGATTGTTGACAGCTTCAGTTTGTTTGGCTGTACAAGCAACACTCTTGGTACCAGCAGCCAGGAAATCAAAAGACAAATTGCACTGGGGAAGCCTGCTGTCAGAGACCTCTCTAAAGTACTGAGGAGCAACGATATCAGTCTGGAGACTAAGGTGAGCCTAAATGTAACTTGCTATACTTCGGAGAGCTGGACAATGAGTAGAGATGACAGAAGGAGAGTTGATTCCTTTAAGCTGTGGTGCTGGAGAAGAGTATCTAATATACCATGAGCTGCTAGGAGAACAAACAATTTTGTCCTTGAGAGGGTGAAGCCAGGCTGCTCCTTAGAGGCAAGGATTCTGAAGCTTCCTCTAACATATTTTGGACATGTTTCAAGGTGGGATCAGTCCTTGGAAAGGCACATCTTGTTTGGGAGGATGGAGGGACGACAGTGCAGGAGAGGAAGACCTTCAATGAGATGGATTTATTGAGTCATGGGTGTAATGGGGGTAGATGTGTTGGAGACTATAAGATTGGCAAGGGATAGAGTAGGGTTTAGGGCTGTTGTACATAGGGCGGCTATGAGTCGCAGGTGACTCGATGGCATATAACAACAACAAACATCTGAACGAGCAGAAGGCTGGGCTCCCAATTCTCTGTATAAGGACATGACAGTCTGAGGGGATGTCCTTTTTTCCCGGAATCCATCCCATCCTTCCAGAGGATGTCAGCCTGATACGATTTCTATTGAAGATGTCAGGTAGAAAGTTCCTATATCAATGATTTTCAGGCTAGTCTGTTTACAAACTGAAAGTTAAACTGGACTGAAGGGGACTTGACTGACATGGTTTTATATTTTCTTAACATTATCTAATAGCTTCTGGATTAGTTTAAAAATGCATTGTATGAAAGTGTGCATAAAATGTACACACACTTGTCTGAAAGGAGTTCTGTGGTAGAAAGCTTTTATTTCGGTAGAACTAAAAAGTAGTTCCCAGCATCAGCTCTCCACAGATGCACACAAGCGGATTAGAATGGATGAGAGCACAATCTTCTGTTTCTAAATATGCTAACTCCTCATATTACCTGTTCAGGAAGCCTTTCTATGCACCAGGGCTATGTAACCCTATTCTAAATGTCTTCTCATATCCTCTTTCCACTAGGCCAGGCAAAATTCCTGCTCTTGAGAAAATGTGTGCTGTGAAGGACTTTTATTTGATACAATAACCATTATCAGAAGCAGCTTTGAAATTGGATCCATATGAATCTAAAATGGATGAGAGCAATGACTCTATCTTTTGAAAAAAATGTAACATTCTACTTTGTGAATGAAAAAGAGTTTCACAGAGAAGTTCTGTTGCTTACTCTTTAAAGGATTAAATATTTGTTAGAACAAATTTTGTCTGGAGAATTTTATGATATGCCTAAACATAACTGGGACATTCTGTTATTGGGATGTTAATCATGGGTCGAGTTAATGAGATTGTGGTAAATTCTCTATTGAGGCATAAAGTTGTACATGCAATGGGCTAACAGAAGCACTCAGGGATAGATTTGTTGTCAGCAATTAAGAGCAACTGTGTGGGCCCATGAGTGTCTATATCTTTTCTCTTAATGCAAACTAGAAAATCATGCCCTTTCATATTGGGCAACAAAACAGGCTCTCTTACACTTTTGTGGAAAGCAATGGACTTGAATTTAGAACCTGGCTTTACCAGTTAGCATCTGTCAAAGTTTGAGCTCAAATGAAGTAAGCTTGAGCTTGTATGTTTGTTAAAAAATTTAAATAAACTTTACAAATTAAGATCATAAAACATTTGGGCTGTTAGATGAATCCATTAGAGCCTCTCAACTCTATGATTATATCCTTAGTTGTCTCTAGTTGGTTTACTCTTCTATTATTACTTCTTTGTGTCCCTCCTGTGCATTTATCCACCCCTCCCCCTTTGAAGTTTTTAATGGAGAAGCCAGTTCTTGGCTCCATTCTTATCTCCTGGTTACCATATTGACAGGCCTCATTTTCTACAACCCTTCACCAAATCATGCCCAAGTCTCTGCTATGTAAAATACCACATCTGAGAAACAAGCCTTTCAGCTTTTCAAGTCTGAGATGAAGACCATATGAGCTTCTTTCTTACCTTTTATCCTCTAATCTAGGTAGTCAGTAAATTTTCATTCTCTCCTGGTTCTCTTTATTTTTTTCCATTTTGACACTTAGGGCTTTTGTCATCTGCAAGTAGAATCATCTCAGTAACCTTTAAGCCAGTCTTCTTGTTCTCTGCATTAGTCTTATGCCCAGAATTCGCAGAAAAGACACAAATGGGAATGGGAGTCCCTCACAGCAATCGTTCTCAGCATGTGCTCTGGTAACATCAGCAACTCTTGGGAACTTGTTAGAAATGAAAATTACTGACCCCCATCCCAGACCTACTGAAGGAATCTCTGGGGTGTGGCTCACTTTAACAAGTGCTGCTTGACAACGGGGTGATTCTGAGGTCAGTTATTTGTACTTTGGTGGCTTTGCCTATTGCTTTGATGCTGGAAATTATGCCCTTAGTATTTCAAGTATCAGCCATGGTAGGCAGATTTTTCTGGAGTTTAAAGATTAAGACAGACAAGGAAGAAAGCCTGGCAAGCTACTTCTGAAAATTAGTCAATAAACACACATCGACCACAACAGAAAATTGTCCGATAGACTGTTGCAACATGAACCTTCTTTGTTAGAAGACATTTAAAACACACGATGTATATGAACTTTTTATGCAAACCAGTATTGAAAATAATTTAAAAAAAACAAACAAAACACATGAGGGTGTCAGAAATGGAACTCGGCACACCAAAGATGATGCAGTGATGCAGGACTGAGCACTGTTTTGTTCTATTACACCTGGGGTCGGATTATAGTCTATCCTAAAATCTCTTAAAGCCATTTTTAAAAATGGTGTACCTCTATGTGCCAGCACACAATGAGAATGGTTTCCTTTCCTTTTTTATTTTATTGTGATGAAAATGGATACAACACTCTCATCAATTCTATAATATCTACTTATATTATTCAGTGACATTGATTGCATTCTTCATATTGTACAAGCTTTGTCACTACTGTTTTCTAAATCACCATTATTAACTTAAACTCTAAGCCCCCCCCCCAAAAGATTACCCTTTTCTTCTCCCTCTCCTTCCACCCCTGGTAACTACTACTAACTTGGGCTTCTGTCTGCTTGTTTATTTCGCACAATGTCCTTTTGTGAGTTATTTGTACAGTATGTTTTCTGGATTCTCCTACATTGTGGGATGCTTCTAGTTTCTTAAAAGGATGGCTGAGTGTGCAGAGGGCTTGGTTGGAACAGGAACTGGATTAAGGTTAGTTTGCTTTATTTCTTAATTTTGCTCAGTAAATTTTAGAGGCTTGTTCTTTTTTTTTGGACCCAGAGTCTCAAGAACAAATGACCTTTGTTGGTGCGAGCTGAGTTGTCTCCCTAAAGCTTTATGACAGCACAAGTCCCCAGTACCATGACCCTCTGCTCCCACCCTCTGTAACACTGCCCCTTGTCTCAGTTAATTCTGACCTCACTGGGTAGATGGCATTTGAGTGGGACTCGAGGGTTAAGAAGGAATTTGGTAAATGGAGAATGAAGGGGAAAGATACTTCAAGTCAATGGAATGTTATAAACAAAGGCAAGAGGGATGAAGTTACAGGACGTGCTATGTGACCCAAAAAAGGAGAATGTAGTGGGCTGAACAGAAGAAATGAGGCTTAGAAGTAAACAGTCATGAAGAGACTGCTGAGGAATTGGAACTTTGTTCAGGAGACTATGTAAAAGACATGAAAGAATCATAGCTTTCATTGGAGCACATTTTTGCATCACAGAGATCAACTCTGTCATGTTTTCCCTGAGCCAAACAATAAAGAAAAACAAGTAAGGACATGCAACGGTTGTCTAGGTGGATTCCGATCTCAGTTGAATAAGGCCCAGAAATCCAACCCACGCCTTGCTGTTAACTGCGGTAACAGCTGCATACCCACCAGCACACTAAGACACAGTGAGAGGTCGGCTAAGGCTGAGCTGCAGATGTCTGATTGCTCTTCCCTTGCTTTCTAAGGTGTTGACATTGGCTGTCCAGGTGTGGGAAATTTTCATGGTGCCATATTAGCTCAGGGAGATGGGCGCCAAAGACAGCCCTGTGGTTTGTGAAAGAGAGCCTAAAACAAGGGTGGTTCCTTCTCAAATACTCTCCCCGTGGCTTTCGCTCAGCCACCTTGCCATCTCTTACTACGGAAATGATTTTGATCTTCCAGAGTGAGGATTGTGACTTATTAAAGAAAACAACTGGTGGGTTCCTATTACTGTGCTGTTTTTAAAGAGGCACCAAGACATTTTTCTCTCCGATGGGGAACGTTAACCTTCTTAAGTGACTGAAACGCTAACTGTCCCTGTAGGTGATCAGTGTGATCCTTAGTCATTAGTTTAGCCTCTGGCTGCTTTGATTTCAGAGTGAGGATAAAGAACTTGGTGAAGAAGCCACCGCGGAACTGGTCCAAGCCCACAGAGGAGCTTCAAATGTCTGCCTCTGGTTAAAACAGATTTATTTGATCAGGTTGAAAGATTTGCTGCCAAGACCTGGCTTAAAAGCAGAAGACAAAGACTTAACAAGGAGAAACAGGAGAAGGTGCTGTGAGATCTTTTTTTTTTAAATAAATGAATGTACACTTTCATTGTTGCTTAATTTCCCTTCATTATATGTTGGATGATTAAAGAAAGAAACAAGTCATTCTTTGGCTCCTACTGCAAGACAACTCTGCCTCAACTGATAATAAAAAAGGGCTGGATGGTATGAAGCCCCAGAAATGCAGTTCAATCACTCCCCGCAATTACTGTGTCTTATTGATAACTTGCAGCTCTATCCAGCAAATGCCATCTCTGGAACAAAGCCTGTCACAGATCAGACTGAATCCATTAAAAAGCTTTGATTAACATGTCCCTGGGGTGTGCTGTGGAAACTTTTTACACCAAATGACAGCCTATTGCTGCTGCCTCTGAATTGTCCTCCTGAAATACTCTTGTGTTTTAATCTAGTGCACAGTTTAAATTAAAAAACGGCAATGACTTTGTGTGACCTAAATACGAGCCACTTCTATTCAGGGTGGGATTTATCAACTGCTTGCAGATTAAGTGTTCAGAGAAGCAACAATTAACCTTACTGTGTGGTGGCCAATATTAATTATATACGTATTATACATATGCTGGGTATAATCCCCAATGCTTTCTCCTATTCTTAAATATAGCCCAGAGAAAGGGTCATAGTTAATGTGCATAATTTAGTGGTCACAAAGCTTTGTGTTCCTCCTTAGTGGGAAACAAATTTATGTTTGAGGAGCGCACTCATCCTCCTTCCTGGCACTTTTTCACTGGTATCTGATATGGAGGCTGTAATGAATTACAGGCTTTAGAATCAAGGATAAAGTTCAGTGTCCTGATCGTGAAATTGCTAAGATAAGGAACCTGCCTGTTGTCCATTCAGACATTTCTCTTGCATCCTGGGGTGTGTGTGTGTGTGTGTAAATTGAGCCTTGATGAACCCAATAATAATTATGACATAGGCACACATTCATGTGTGTGTACATTTTTTTTTATTGCTGTCATCTCCTCAAACTATAAGGACTGTCATGATCTACATTATGCAATGAACTAAGGTTATCTAAGAAATAAGATTATTGATTGGCTGCTGCAGTGGGCTCTTGTGTGTCAGGAAGTATGAGGTGCAAGACAGGACTGGATTCAGAGCTTTTGTTCATAGGGTCGGTAAGAGTTGTACTCAACTCGATGGCACCTAACAACAATAGAACAACAAGATGTCACAAAAGAAACAGTGAGAACCCCCTAGAGAAGGAGGAGACCTACCAACTTCTCTTCACAGTATTTGAAATAAAATCTCTGAACCTGATAGAAGACAGAAAGTGATTTTGCTGACAAAATTCTTGGGTCCATTTTATCATCATCAGCCACTAACTGTGATAAAAAGATTTAGATTTCTAGGTAAAAGGGTATCATCTACAGATGGGAACCTTATTACACCATCTAAATGTCTTTTTTTTTTTTCCTTTTTCTGCCTTGGAAGTTATGTCCTATTCTCCTTTGAGGATTAAGATGTTATTGCTGACTTAGAATTCAGTGCATCTCCTGCTTTCAGCCTATCTCTATGCTACACTGGGGAATCTTTGGTGATGGGAATCTTTGATAATTGGAAGAGGTTTTCTACTGAAATTGGAGTTTACAAAAGTACAATGGCTGCACTGTGTAGTAGTGAGCTTTCCGGCATGGAGGCAGAAGTTGGGTGGTATGCATTGAATGAGAACCAGAAGCACATAGGTTCTGAGATTGAGTAGTAACCCATTAAGTAAATGTTTGTATTAAAAAGTTTGGATTTTTTTCTAAATTGAAAATACTTATCTTTGTTCCTCTAACACTCTACCCAAACTTCCTAGTCTATAAACTTTGTGATGGTCGTGTTAATAGTTGCCATAAATTAAAGGATATAATTCAAATGGGAGGAACTTGCCCATCTTCCTCCTCAGGGAGCAACTAGTGGATTCAAACTACTGATTTTTGGATGGGTAGCGCAAGTCTTTACTCACCAGGTCAAACTCTATGAGGTGGATATTTTTGTTGTTTTGTTCTTTGTTGTATCCTTAGCTGCTAGCACAGTGCAAGTAAATACAGAACAAATGTTTGTTGAATGTACCAACATCTCTTTTTATAGTACATTTATTTGCAGTAAATTCATAGGAAGGAGTAGCTCATGAAACACTCCTACTAAAATGAAAATTAAATAAAACCCACAAAACCCAACCCACTGTCACAGATGCTTCTCTGTGTTCTCTACCTCTGTCTCAAAGGGGTGTTAGTCTTCATTTCTCAGACTGTCCACCCTTAACCTGGCACCCTTGCTACTTTGGACACATATCTGCAAATAGATAATCATTTCAAGGGGAATGAATTGGTTTTGACAGAAACATACTTTAACACCTAAAGGGCATCTATCAGTGAACTTACATATCAGTGGGAAGCCCAGCACTTCAGTCAATCTAAACACTATTCCACATTTCTGTTAGTAGGAAAACTGAGATTATTCAAGATCAAAGTATATTAAAAGAATAGAATATTGTCCAAGGAGGATCTGTCTGAATAACATCTTTCAGTCAGATTTAATCTCAGACTAATTCCATTCCAATTCTATCTAAAGCACCATTATCACGCACACACACTCAAACACACACACACACACACACACACACACACGCACACACACACACACAGAAGAAGGGAGAGACAGAGACAGAGAAATAGCATTTTGCTTAAGCCAAGCATGAGATTAGCTAAGAGAAGAACTTTCTTAAGAAAAATGAATAGCTAGGTGTGAAGCAATAGGCCAAGTACTCACTGCAACTGAAAATAATCTTGTATGCTGTAATTTGCTGAAAAGCTCTAGTGTTTTCTAAGATTTTTAAAATTTATTATTCATTTCAATGAAAATTTAGAGAGACTTTGGATTTCCATTCATTCATTGTTGCACTTTTCTCCCCTCCAAACCCTCCCGTCTAGCACACTACCCTCTTGGAAAAGTAAAAGACAAATTCTTTCATTGTTTTACAATCCCTCCACCCAGGTCTACTCCACTACATAGACTTCGCTCTGGACTCCTGTCATGACGAAAATACCTAATAATTTTCCCTTTTAAGCAGTTTTCTCCCGCATCTGTTTCAATGCAGTATATATTACTGAACCCATCCTTCTCAGTCTCCTCCCAACCCCAAGGTCAGTCCTGCTTTACAACAGTGGCACCATGCAGTAATCGTCCTTTAGTGACTGAGATACTTCACTCAGCATAATGTCCTCCAGGGTCACCCATTTTAAATAATATTGCATGAGTTCCTTGTTTTCAATGCAGCATAGTATTCCATTGTGTGATTATACCACAGCTTGTTTTCCAAGATATTTTGTATTTGGATTTGAAGATCCATTTGCCTTTTCCATCTCTGTCCTTCTATTTAGTACTCTAAATCCTGGTCAAGGAAGTGCTACAAAGACATGTGAAAAGTAAACTGCATTTAAACAACCGGCGGGAAGAGGCTCTTCGGGACAGGGACAACGTGCTCCTGGCCAGAAGGGAAGCCTGAAAGTGGTGCACAGGGGGAAGTCACCTCAGATAACAATGAAGAGGCATCTTTCAAAGGTACACAGGGAAAACCGGCAGGCCTGAGGACACAGGAGTTCTACAGGACACGTCACCTTCCCTTGGAGACAGCACAACTAAACTTAAGAGACACTGGTCAAAAAAAAAATGTCAGCAGTCCAGGTATTTGGAATCACAGAAGCCAAGAAAGCTTAAGATACAAGCTGTCAGATCATGGGTTGGACAATGGAAGATATTTTCTGAAGGGACTTGGCAGATGTGAAGGGTTATCCTGGTGGAGGGTGGAGCTGGGAAGTAAGTGGGTCAAGGC
>NW_006399796.1:10974454-10977951 GCF_000299155.1 Elephantulus edwardii | reverse complement strand
GGTGTGTCAGAGGCGGTGCGGTTGGCGCAGGATAGAGCAGGATTTAGAGTTGTTGTGCATAGGGTCGCTATGAGTCGCAAATGACTCGACGGCACATAACCACAACACACAGTAAGCATTCTTCATGACAAGGAAATATTAGAGGAAATTCCATTGTGTAGATAAACGGGAACTTAAAAAAAATAAACTATTATGTAATGCCAGGCTTTGGAGCTTCGTTTTCCAAATGGATTTATAAGAAGGGAACTACTGATAGAGGGAAATATGCATATGAAGTGCTGTTATTTCTAGGTGCCATCAGGCTGTTTACAATTCATAGTGATCCTATGAACAACATACCAGAACCTTGCTGTTGTTTGTGTCATCTGCACAATCCCCATGATGTTCAAGCCCCTTGTTGTAGTCACTGTCACTCCGTCTCACTGAGGACCTTCTTCTCTTTTGATAAGTCCTTTTCCAGTATGATGTCCTTTTCTAAGGGCTGACCCTCCTGACTACATGCCCAAAATATTTGAGACAGAGTTTCTCCATCCTTGCCTCTAAAGAGCAGCCTGTTTTCACATCTTCTAAGACTGATATGTTTATTCTTTTGGTAGTCCATGGTATAGCCAATACTTGTTACCAAAACCACAATTCAAACGGATCATTTTTTTCTTAGTTCTTTACTGTCCAACTTTCACATGCATATGGAGCATTTGGAAAGACCATGGCCTAGACCAGACACATCTTAGTCTTTAAATTGAAATTATTTGCTTTTTAGCATGTAAAATACAGTCTGATATGAAAACATGGGTTACAACTATGAATAAGAGAAAAAGAACATTGATAAACATTGTAGAAGTAACTTTTCATTGAAGGGCAACACTTGCATAGTATCACTTTTCAGAACCTTCAACTATTTTGTAGTGGCAAGCATATGAAAGAGATATGAAAGAGATTATGATCATGAATCTAACAGTAGAAATATTGACTCTCAGAGATGGTAACATATCCAAGGGAACATAGGAGAAAAAGACTAAATGACATTCAAACTCAAATTTTTCTGAAAGTAAACACAAACTGTTGTTGTTAAGTGCCATCGAGTCACAGGCGACTCATAGTGACCCTAGGAAGGAGAGCCCTCGACGCTTGGGTGCCTTTCATCCTCTCTCCAAAATGCAAACTATCTTAATTAAAATAAAAGGATTTAATGTTCAGGTAGTTGCTTTGTTAGTGGATTACGGGTAGGTATTCATATTACATTGTCACCACACTTGTGACAACAAATAGTGATGTTCCTGAGTATATTTGGAGTGCCTGAGTGGTACAGTCAATGTATTTGTTTGCTGACATAAAGTTTGGAGGCTTAAGTGTAACTGAGGTGCCACATAAGAAAGGGCTGGTGATCTGTTTCTGAAAATCAGTCATTGAAATCTTTATGGAGGCTATTCATATTTTGAAACACTTGAGGCCACCAGGAATTAAGAGTTCTCTGGGTGCCAGCTGATTACAGATGAAGTCGTTGCTGTATTTCATCAAGTATGAACTTACACATAGCTGATCCTGCAGGAGTATTTCATGGGAGGAGGTTGTCCATCTTATTCCTATGGAGTAGGTAGCAGATTTGAATCATGTACCTTGGTGTTGGTAACACAATTTCTTACCACTAAGCTATCAGAATTCCCTATGATGGATTATGAGTATGTTTAATTTCTAATTGAGAGAGGAAAAAGAATGTGATGGATTAAAAAATAATCATAGTCTCAGTCAGGATTATTTTTTTCCCCTTCTCTTAGTGACCTGTGCAGATGCATCTCTCATGTTCCTTAAGCTGTAAGGCACAGGCTCATCTTTGGGGATCAAAAGAAATAATGTTAATAATTTAGGGCTGAGAGGTAAGAATATGATCTTTTCCTCCCTCCTTCTAAATGTTAGATCTATCCAATTTACAAAATTAAACTTGTAAGTCTATCTCCCCATAGATATCCATTCCCTATGAGTCTTGTCTCAATAACTTATCTACATGTCACTATTTACCACTAGATTAAAAGATGTTTCTAATATCTTGATTTAATAACAGAAAATTTATCTTAATCTTGACTGTTTCTCCTTGTCAAACAAATCTTCTCACCTTTACAACATATCTAGTCTTTTCACATATTGGAAATGCACAAAGCAAATTTATTTTGTAAACAACATATGAAGACAATGGCAATGTTCCACTTTTCCTAGGAAGCATATTAAGTATTAATGTGTGTTACATCAGCACTTTCTGTAGAGCAAATTCTAGCTTCACTCTATACCTGGTTAGTTTAAGAGACTGCTTGGTCTGGAAGGCAGGATGAGAAGGACTCGAGAGTTTAACATAAGTGGGATGCTGAGCAAGTTATTTAATTATTCAGTCCCTGATATTACTCAGGTGTAAAATGCTTATAAGATCTGCCTGATAAGGATTAGAAATATACAATATGTATGTGGAAAATCTGGCATAAGGAATCCTAACTTATTTATAACATCTTGGTAGACCATGATATAACTGTTATCAAAATGTGCCCCTCAGACTAGCAGAATCAGTATCAAGTACTAAAAAGAGGCAAATTCCTGGTCCCAATGCATATTTATGGACTGTAGTGTTTTAACAAGTTCTCCAGATAGTTCTGAGAACTGCTCAAGTTTGAGAATCACTAGCTGAATGGTTAAGCAAGGGGACTCTGGGATCAGCTTGCCCAAGCTGGTGAGGTTGACTAAGCCATTTCTCACCTATAAGACCTTAACCTCAGGTGGCTAGACACATAAGGGGTACTGAATGCACTGTTTCAGACATGCTTATGATAAAAGATCATTGTTTATCTGAAAGTCATGTTTAACCGGACTTGATTTTCTAAATCTGGTAATCCTACCTAAGGTAAACTACTTAACATTTTATGTCTCGTTTCACTCATTTTAAAAATGGAATAATAAATACATTTACTTTGCAAGGTGGTTGTAAAAAGCTTTGAACAGTGTTTGCACTTAATATGCACTCAATAAATGTTAGTGTTATTTACCTCTGAGAGTTTTCTGAGTTTATATGCTGGAAAGAATATTTGAGACAAATATTGTTCAGGTTCAGCAGGTAAAGTATATTATCTGTTAGGTACACAGGGTTTGAATTCAAACAACCTGGGCTAAATTCCCAATTCTATCACAGAATCCATTGGTCTTGTCTTCATCATGCCCCTAACTTTTCTGCCTCGATGACAGTCTCTGTGAAAACGAGAGTAGAAAGAGTACCTACCTCAAGTAATTATGATGGCATGACTCAAGTAATATGCGTAATAAGGTGAATTGGTTGAAAATTTTAGTTATTAAGATTTATCCTCCTAATAGATTTCATATGACTGCATTTACACAGTTATCTGATAATTTTTTGTTCTTCTAATATTTTGCTTTGGGCAGAATATTAAATGATCCAGGAAGTATTAAAAGAAGATGGAAGGAATATACTGAGTCATTATATAGAAAGGAATTGGCAGATA
>NW_006399796.1:10972470-10973016 GCF_000299155.1 Elephantulus edwardii | reverse complement strand
CGCTATGAGTCGGAAACGACTCGACGGCACATAACAACAACAACAACAATATTTTATTTCAGAGGCCTGCTATTTCAGAAGTGGATGGCCAATCCTTCTTCCTAGTCTGTCTTTATTTGAATCTTCCTACTTGGAGAAGTATCAGACAGACAAGCATTTTATAGAAAAAGTGAAAGTTATATCCCTTATTGTGGAGTTAACCATTAGTATCAGTGCTGTCCCTGCCTTTGCAACATGTGTCTTTACTCACTTATTTCCCTGCTCCACCATCCACCAGGATACCCATCCACTTCTACCCACTCCTTTCACATTGACCAGTCCTTGATCTAATAGCTTATATATGAAGCGTCCTTGGCTTCTGTGATTCCAAACACATCGGCTGCTGGTAGTTTGTTATGTTGGGACCAGTGTCTCCGAAGGCCTCTGAAATAGCAGGCCTCTGAAAACCCTATGTACAACAGAACACATGTAGATAACAGAAAGGGCAACTGAGGTTGAGCTTTCAATTGTGGAAATACAAAGGAAGAGGAAGAGTTGTAAGCAGAC
>NW_006399796.1:10947170-10971988 GCF_000299155.1 Elephantulus edwardii | reverse complement strand
GACTGGAATGCAAAAGTTGGTAACAGAGAAGAAGATTCAGTAGTTGGAAAACATGGACTTGGTGACAGCAATGGAGTTGGAGATAAAATGATTGAATTTTGCACAATCAATGACTTATTCATAGCAAATACCTTTTTTAAGAGACATAAACGCAGGTTATATACTTGGATTTCACGGAATCAGATCGACTACATCTGTGGAAAGAACCGCTGGAGAAGCTCAATATCAGCTGTGAAAACTAGGCCAGGAGCTGATTGTGGAACAGGTCACCAACTATTCATATGCAAGTTCAAGATGAAGTTGAGGAAAATTAAACCAAATCCAAGGCAACCAAAAAAAGACTTTGAGTTCATCCCATCTGAATTTCAGAACCATCTCCGGAACACGTTTGAGGCCTTGAACACTAATGAGCGAAGACCTGATGAGTTGTGGGAGGATATCAAGGGTATCATCCAGGAAGAGTGCAAATTGTTCATTACAAAGACAGAAGAGAAAAAAAAAAGAAAAGAAAGACCAAAATGGATGTCAGAAGAAACTCTGAAGATTGCACTGGAGCACAGAGAAGCCAAAGCAGAAGGAAGAATTCAAGATACTCAAGAGCTGAACAGAATTTTCCAAAAGGCAGCACAGGATGACAAAGCAAAATATTACAATGAAATTTGCAACAAGCTAGAGTCGGAAAATCAAATGGGCCGAACTCGTTCAGCATTTCTTAAACTCAAAAACTGAAGAACAAATTCAAACCTCGAGTTACTATAATCAAGGATGCTTTAGGCAGAATAGTAAACGATCCAGGAAGTATTGAAAAAAGATGGAAAGAATATACTGACTCACTGTATCAAAAAGAATTGGCAGACACAGAAGAATTTCGTGAAATACCATATAAGCAAGAGCCTATGGTGATGAAGGAAGAAGTTCAGGGTGCTTTGAAGGAAATAACAAAAAATAAGTCCCCAGGCATAGATGTTATGCCAACTGACGTATTTCAGCTAACAGATGCTACCCTGGATGCCAAGTTATGCCAAGAAATCTGGAGAACAACCACTTGGCCAGCTGACTGGAAGAGATCTTTATTTGTTCCCCTCCCAAAGAAAGGTGACCCAACAGAGTGTGGAAACTATAGAACAATCTCACTGATTTCACATGCAAGCAATATTCTACTGAAGATTATGCAAAACTGACTGGAACAGCACATCAGCAGAGAACTGCCAAAGGTCCAGGCTGGGTTTAGAAGGGGTCATGGTACTAGGGATATTGTATCTGATGTTAGATGGATCTTAGCTGAAAGCAGGGAATACAGAGGAATGTCTATCTGTGTTTCACTGACTATGCAAAGACATTTGACTGTGTGGATCATAACAAACTGTGGCTGACTCTGAGAAGAATGCGAATCCCAGAACACTTGATTGTTCTAATGCGAAACCTGTACTTGGGCCAGGAGGCAGTCATCAGAACCGAGCACGGGAACACTGTATGGTTCAAAATTGGGAAGGGTGTATGCCAGGGATGTGCCCTATCTTCATACCTTTTCAACCTGTATGCAGAACATATCATCCAGGAGGCTGGGCTCTATGAGGAGAAATGTGGGGTCACGATTGGTGGATGATCTATCAAAAATCTGCATTATGCAGATGACACAACCCTGCTTGCTGATACTGAGGAGGACCTGAAGCACCTGCTGCAGAGGGTCAAGGACTGTAGCCTTCAATATGGATTGAGGCTCAATGTCAAGAAGACAAAGATTCTCACCACTGGGCCAATTGGCAGCATCAGGATGGATGGTGAAGAGATTGAGATTGTACACAGCTTTAGTTTGCTTGGCTCCACAGTCAACACTCTTGGCACCAGTAGCCAGAAATGAAAAGGCGCATTGCCATGGGAAAGTCTGCTGTTAGGGACCTCTTCAAAGTACTGAAGAACAATGGTGTCTCTTTGGAGACTAAGGTGTGTCTGATACAGGCCATGGTCTTTGCAATCACTTGTTATGCATCAGAGAGTTGGACAATGATCAAGGAGGCCAGAAGGAGAACTGCTGCTTTTGAGCTGTGGTGCTGGAGAAGGGTATTGAGAGTACCATGGACTGCTAGGAAAGCAAACAGATTCATCCTGGAAAGTGTTAAACCAGGTGGCTCTTTGGAGGAAAGGCTTCTGAGGCTCCGTCTAACGTACTTTGGACATGTTGTGAGAGGAATATCATGCTTGGGAGGGTGGAGGGACAGCGCAGGAGGGGAAGGCCCTCTTTGAGGTGGATTGATTCAGTAACTGGGGTAATCGAGATGGGAGTGTCAGAGACAGTGCAATTGGCACAAGATAGCAGAATTTCGGGCTGTTGTACATAGGGTCGCTATGAGTCTCAAGGGACTGGATGGCACATAACAACAACAATACTATTTTATTGGTTTGCATAAGATAATTCATAGACATTGTGTTTCATGTATGTAAACTGTGTTTTATAGAATCTTCACTTTACATTGTGTTTTATTTATGTACATTGTGTTTTACATACTCATTTATCATGTATTTTATATGATTGCTATTGATTTGTGCCTATTATTCACTCTCTTTTCAAGTCCTCAATGAGTCTTATCTATTAGTTCACCACTCCCCCACATCTGCCCACTAACCTCTGCTATCCTAGTGTTTCTCTTCTTCTCCCTTTTCAGTCCATTCCCTCCTTTCCCCTTGTGCTTTTGAACATTTATACACATCTTGCCCAGTTATCCTTCTGTTTTTACAATAATTGTCTTATGTACTATTTGTCCTTATGAGACTGAATTATTTTACTTAACATAATGTCCTCTACATTCTTTCACATTACATAGTATTTTATGAAATCAGTGTTCCTTCGTGCTACATTGTATCCCATTGTGTGGATGTGCTATAATTTCTCTACCCACTCATTTGCTAAAGGGCCTTTGTGCCTTTGTACTGTTCCCATCTTCTTGCTATTGTGAATAATACCACTGTGAACATAGGTGTATATATCTTTTATTAGTGACCCAGTTCTAATGTCTTTGTATTCTAATATTCCCAGTAGTGGAATAGCTGGGTCATAAAGTGATTTCTATGTTTAGCTTTTGAAGGAAATGGCAAGTGATTTCCAATCTCTCCACATCCTCTCCAACATTTATTGCTTGCTGTCCTGTTAAACTTTGCTATTTCTTCTGGACTGAGACAGTTGTGTGTGTGTGTGGTTTTTTTTTTTGTTTTGCATTTTTACCTGACATTGTTGTTTTGCCTTGCATCGCTCAGATTGCCAGTGATTTTTAACATTTCTTTGTGTGTTTCTTGGTTATTTGAATGTCTTCCTCTATGAAGAGTCTTTTCATGTCTTTTGCTCATTTTCTGATTGGGTTATCAGTCTTTTGTTTGGAGAGGCCTTGTAATATTCTGCAAACTTTCATTGTGAGACGCTTCTATGAAATGCCACTGCCAAACAATTTTTCCCCAGTCTGTAAGCTTTCTTTTCACACTATTGGGAGGGAAAAAAAAAGATGTATACAGAGACTTGAGCTTTAAAGGTACCATTTTTCAATTTTATCCTCTTCTGGTGTGCATTTCTGGCTATATTTGCAAGCCTATTTATGCCATAGGCTAAGGCTTCTAAGTGTGGTCCCATTTTATCTCTTATGTTCCTTATGGGAGTGGCCTTTATATAGGCCACTTTGATCCACCTTGAGTTAATTTTTGTGTATGATGTGAAATGGGGATTCTGATGCAGTTTTTTTTGAAAGTTGATGTCCAGTTTTGCTAGTACCATTTGTTGAAGAGATTGTTTCCCTATTTGATAAGTTTTGATTCCTTGTGGTCAAATACTAATTGACTATAGGTAGATGAGTTTATTTCTGGGTTCTTCATTCTATATCATTATCTCTCATTGTACCAACATCATGCTATTTTAATTATTATGGCTATGTAGTAGGTATTGAAATCAGGGGGTACTATACTTTCCACTTAATTTTTATTTTTTAGAAGAGCTTTGCTTATTTGGGATCTCTTTCTTTTCCAAATAAACCTGCAGATTGTATTTTCCATTTCTTTGAAGAATGAGTTTGGTATCTACATTAGGTTTGATTTGAATCTATAGATTGCTTTTGACAGATTGTCATTTTCACAATGCTGAGTCTTTCTGTCCATGAATACATTTTTGTTTTTTCATTTAGTAAGGTGTTTTATTGTTTCTTATAGTAGTGTTTTGTAGTTCTCTTTATAAAGGTCTTTTGCATTTCTAGTTAGGTTTATAATAAAAATTTCATCTTGTGGTTGACTGTTGTAAGTGGTATTGCTCTCTTAAATTCCTTTTTCGTATTATCTTTATTACTATAGAGAAAATACACTGATTTTTTTCGGTATACTTATATCTTGCCACTCTGCTAACTAGGTCTACTAAATCTAACAAGTTTCTTTGTACACTATAAAATTTCTCTATTTTTGTCTTCTGGTAACTTCCAATTAAATTTCTTTTCTTTTAGCTCACTGATTCTCTGTTCCATCTCTTCTGTCTGGTTTTGTGGTTTTTTGGTACATCTTGTTGTTGTTGTTATGTGCTGTTGAGTTGCTTGTACATCTAGCATGTTGAAATATTTTACCACTTTGTTCTTAATATTCTGGGTTGCATTTTCATGCATTTCTATTGTTTCTATTACTGTGCTTGTTGTACCCTTTCTGCCTTGTGATGATGTAAGATTTTTTTACCTCTTTATTTATGTCTCAATTCTTTTCCCCCAACATGTATAACTTTTTTAGTAGCAGTTCATCGAATTCATGGAACTCCACATAGATAGTTATTCTGCCTCTCTATCTTTAGAGTATTCATTAGGTCTGCAATCTAGTTTACTTGTTTAGGAGAAAGTTGCTTCCCTTTTCTTCAAACCTCCCCCCCCCGCCCCCGTCCCACCCATAATTTTTGAGCCTGCCTGCTGCAGCTGTGACATTATATGAAGTTCTTGGCAGAAGTGAAACAATTTCTGTTGTGTCTGGGTAGGTTGTTGAGAGTTCCTTATCTTTCTTATGCTTTTGATAAGTTGTAGATTTTGAGTTGTCCCTGATTCAGTTTCCCAGTGGCAGTTTTTCCTGCTGGTCTTCTATGGGTGGCTCTGTGCCCATTTCCTGTGGTTTTCTCATCTGGTTGTCCTTTGACGGACATTGAGTTGGGAGGTCTCTTCCTTTGCCTAGCTGTGATGACCCAGCTTCTCCATTCTGTTTTGCAGTTTGATGGGAAGATGGGAGCATTTTCCCCCAGGGGTAGGCAAAAGACTAGGTGTGCTCTCTGGGATGTTTTGCTCAGGGAGAATGCCCAGCAAAGTGACAAGGTCCCAACAATGCAACCCCCAAGACTTAGTAGGTGCTAGTTGCCAACCTGAGTACCTGTCTCCTCTCCTGTGGCTAAATTAGAGGGAGCTATTCTCACCTAAGCAGATGAAGTCCCAAGGAAGAGACAAGTTTCCACTAGTGCAGTTCCCAAGTCTCAGTAGTTGTGAATGGGTGACCTGCATGCATGTCTTCTCTCTCATGGCTAGTTGGGAAGCAGCTATTCCTGCCTGAACAGACAAAGGCCCAGGGAAGTTACAAGTTCCCAAGAGTGCAGTTCCCAAGTCTCAGTAGTTTTTCCTGACCATTTTTATATAAATATCAAAAATAGTCCTGGATAGTTTTTATCACAGATTCTTCCTCTTTTTTAAAGGAACTTCAGTGTATTTCATGAATTTTTGCTTTTTAAGCATTTGAAGCACAACATAGCCCATGACTTCTGATGAGATTCATGGGTGTATTTAATTTGCTGTTCCTTTTAAAAAGCAATATGAATATTTAAGAAATAATTGTAGTTAGTTATCATTCTCTATGACAGGGTTAATCTACCTGCACATCTCTTGATGAAAGACAGGAGAAACACTAATATGGCCATTTTTAGTACAATCCATATCTAGTTTTATGTTCTAAGATGAGGTTTTGTTATGTCTGAAGACCTGAGAGCCTTCAGGCTGGCTGGAAAGCAGTTAACAAAAGGCTCTGTAGAAAGGATGTGCATGCTTAACAAACCTGCTTTTGCTGCTCTCCATTACTTTCTTTCAGCAGGTGTAAGGCTTTATTCTTGATATTCCTTTCCATTGTAGACACCTGGCTCTAAGCCTTCTTTGTTTCCACCCAGATGCCAGCTTCTAGTTAACTATTCACTTTTTTTTTTTTAAAAAGCTACCAACCATCTGGAGGGAAACTGATTGGGGCTGGGGTCATTTTTGTACCTTTTAAAATTGCTGTGTAGATAAAAGGATTTGTCAAACCCGTGAATGACCCGACTCAGGTCTCAGAGGCACTTCAGATTGGCAAAGGGTTTCTTCATGAAGAAGCCGAGTCAAGCAGAGGCAGCCACAGAGAGGAAAAGGAGCTCACTTGTGCTACAAAATGGGCTGAGGAATATAGATCTGCCCAATTATAATTCAAACAAAAACAAGTGAGAAACTGTAGTCAGTTGAGGCACTGTTGGCCGAGCATCTGGGCTTTGCATGCATGCATGCATAATTAAGCTTCAAGCAGCTGCAGGCTTCCACAGTGCAACAGGGCGGGCAGGATATCATAATACACAGTAGGTTGCATATCAATGGAACTCTTTTTAAATTCACATGAAGCACAAGATAAAAAGACATCAGCAAAAATTAAACAGCATTCAAAACGTCAGTGAGTAGTGATATAGGCCACCAGGAAAACAATGGAAGCTAACCTGGTTTCCCCCATTGTTTTGTTTTCTCCCCACAAATAGATTAGAGCAACAGTGCTGACTTTGTTTTAAAATACACACATTCATTAGATCAAAGAGATCAATGTACATTTAAGCAACTTTCAAGGCAACACAGGAAGACTGAACTGGTTTGCTTTGTTTTGAAAGACAACAGAGAAAATCACACACGTGCAGTTGGGTGTTGTGATATGCAGATGATTAGCCTTCAAGAAAACTAAACATTCAGAGATAATAAAAATCACCTACCATTATATTTTTAATACATGTGAAGCTTTGGGATCAGTGCCCTCTGTGCTCACATTATAGACAGTTCCTGCTTTCTACACATATCAGGGAAAAGGGGGGACGCAGCTGCATGCTGCTGTATTATCTATCCCCCATCCAGTAAGTCTTTCTACAGCGAGGCTGTATCCTGGAAGCCAGTTAAGCAATTGAAAGACATTTGTCCTCTCTTGACTTTTATGTCGTTGATTACACCAGTTGTCATCAAGTGGATTCCAATTCATGGCAACCCGTTATGCTTCAGAGTAGACTTGTACTCACAGGGTTTTCAGTAGCTGATTTTTCAGTAGATAGCCAGGTCTTTCTTCCAAGATGCCTCTGGCTTAGGACTTAAACTTCTTGCCTTTTTGTTAGCAGCCAAGCCCATTAACTACAGTATTGGCCTTTCTTACCCAGGGATTCCCTTGGATGCAGTCAATGGCAAAGACCAGCAGTTGTGTTTGGTCTACTAATCCTCTCCCCTAAATCCTGCCTTCATTAAAAGGAGAGTGCTAGCTAGAGTGACAGGAAATCTTTCAGGTCTCTGACAGAACAAGTTCTCTGAGGTACCTGAATTGAGGACAGGATATAATTTCATTTGTGTCTCTTTTCTTTAGCCCAGGTGCAATGCTATACTTCTTCCCACTATTTGTTGTTTTAATGCATACTTTTGTTTGACAGAGAATCAAAGGGATTTCTCAAAGACTTTTAATCTGATTAACCACACATGGTTAACAGCCTTCAGGGCTGAGATGCTGTAGGACAAGGGAGCTTTGTCAGATGGGGCTGGCTTTGCCATCTCTGAAACTTCATACCCTCAGCCCTTGTCTTTCCCTAATATACTCACCTCATGCCCCATCTCCCCACCTCACAGGCCAACTCGCTCAGAAACCTGCACTGAATGAAGTGTTTTTATTTGGAAAAAATGATGAAAAAAGATGTGTTTGCTCTTCATATGATGCAAAAATAATTAGTTATAGATCAGTGAAAAGAATGAAACGAAATCTGCTTTAAAGAGGGGATTAAGGAGGGGGGAAAAAGAAATACTTCCCTGGATTTCAATTTGGATCTGAATTTAACTCATTTTAAGCCAATTTGGAAATGGACTTTACTGATTCTGGTATCTGAAGTCCCCTACTCTTACATTCCATATTATATTGTCTTCTCTGTGCTTTACCCTCTCCCCATACTCTCAGACCATGTACTCTTTGGAAGCTGAATAATTAAAGAATGATTAAGGCAGAGTTGTCACAGCATTTTGCAATTTAGTTCATTGTATTTTCATGTCACATAGTTATTTGATTAGCTTCGGTCTCCAAGGCTTAGTCTTTCCTTCTTCTCACTGCCAATGTCCTCACATAAGGTCAAATTTATCTCTTCCAGTTAGGATTAAAAGTATTTTCTAGACTGTGCTTTTGCAGCTCTGTTTTAAGTATGAGCATATGTTGTTGTTGTTGTTGTTGTTGTTATGTGCCATCGAGTCCCTTGCGATCATTGCGACTCATAGTGACCCTATGTACAACAGCCCTAAACTCTGCTCTGTTCTGTGCCAATTGCATCGTCTCTGATACACCTATCCCGATTACCCCAGTCACTGAATCAATCCACCTCATAGAGGGCCTTCCCCTCCTGTGCTATCTCTGCACCCTACCAAGCATGATGTCCCTCTCCAAGCACCGGTCCCTCTTTACAACATGTCCAAAGTATATTAGACGGAGCCTCAGAATCCTTGCCTCCAAGGAGCCGCCTGGTTTGACCCTCTCCAGGATGAATCTGTTTGTTTTCCTACCAGTCCATGGTACCCTCAATACTTTTCTCCAGCATCACAGCTCAAAGGCATCAATTCTCCTCTCCTCTTTAGTCATTGTCCTACTCTCTGATGCGTGACAAGTGATTGCAAAGACCATGGCCTGTATGTACCTATATTTCTGGATCCAACATATAAATAGATAATTGGTAATTGGCTCTAACATCAATTACCTGGGAAGAATGATATTTCATGATGAGGAAGACCTTCAATGAGATTAATCGATACACATAAGCCTGTTGTTACAGGGATTGTAATACTGTGCCTCCTCAGAGGTACAGTACTGGGCTAGATCAGTTGCTCATCAGGCCATGATAAGTTTTACTTGACTCAACAGTATCTAAAACCAACAGGTTATAGCTGACTCGATGACCCACACCAGTAACAATTTTACCATGCATGAGATTGCTGTGAATCTATGGGTCAGCTTGAGGACATGAAACCACAAAATGGAGTAAAATGGTTACTAGGGTATCAGTCCTTTCTTTCATGTCTAGCCCAGCGGTCAGCATCATTAGATGTGGATAGGAGATACAGTCCTGAGCCTGAGGTCACCCAGTGGGCTGAGTGGTGAGCAGGGCAGGGAGGAAGGCATCTTCATACAGAGAGGCAGGAGACAGCCTCTGATCAGGATGTGACATTTCCCACCAGTGCAGCATGCCTCCTTTACCTCATCAAGCTACACTCCTTCTGGGAAAAGGTCTAGTCATTCCGTTCCAAGAGGAAATGGTGATTATTTACACCTTTTTCTTTGGACCAGTCACAATGAAAGCCCTGGAGTCTTTGGGGAAAGAAGAAACCTTGTTTGGCCAGTAATCACACTGTCTACATTCCACATGTGAAAATAGTGCCATTAATTTTAACAGCATTTAAAAAAGCAAGAACTCTCCTATTTCTCCCTGTTGTCCCCTTCTTGCCCCCAACACTCTTGTGACAGCTCAGCTGTGTGATTTTCCGATCTTTCTTACAAGGATGTTTCCAGAGAGATAAGTGGTCGGAATCAATGCACACCATCTTAATTACCAACTACAATTTATTTTATTGTCAGCCATTTATCTCCCAGTGGCTATAAGACAAATGTACTGTTCTCATGCTAAGGATTTGCTTACTTTTCTAAAATGGCCTGAAAACATTTCTTGGATAATTCAAACACTGCCAAACAGACTTTTCTGTGCAAGGCATTCTGAACTTCAGGAGAAATTATCTGAAAATTTCAGCTTAATTTATTGACCCACCTTATTTTAAAACACCTGGTGTTAGATCTGAGGCTTCATTCTTTTGTGGTGACTTTCTCTAATCCTTGGATGGTTACGGCCCTACCTGTGAAAGACAAGAGTTCTGTTGGGAGTATTTTTTAAAAATATTTCAACATACATGAATATTTTTTTAAGTTGTCAAGAATTTCAATTTACTTGGCATCCACAACCCACACTTACACATCTGAAAGTTGTACAAGGAATGAGAAAGACTAAAGAAGAATTGATGCCTTTGATTTGTGATGTTGGCCACAAATTGCCAAAATAACAAACAAATCTGTTTTGGAAGAAATGCAAGCAGAGTGCTCCGTAGAAGCAAAGATGGTGAAACTTCATCTCACATACAAAGAGCACGTCAGGAGGGGAAAGTCCTTGGGAAAATATACAATCATGCTGGTAAAGGTCTAGGGTAAGTGGAAGTTCACACAGTAACACACAAATACGAGATAAAGATAGAGATACTAAGGTGTATACATACCATTCTTGTTAGTTGCCATTGAGTCAATTCTGAATAAAAAGATTGTCTGGTCTTAGGCTACCTTTCTGGTCTTTGGTGTGTCCTTCTAGTGATTGGTCAAAGTAAGTGAGTCAGAATGTCAGACAGAATTCCAGAGGGTTTTCATGGACTGACTTGCAGAATGAGACCACCAGACTTTTCTTCCTAGTTTCTCTTAGTTTGAAATCCATTGAAATCTGCCCGTGATGAATGAATGACATTAGTGCTGTAGCTTTTGCTGCAGTGCAGCAGTGTGGAAGCTACTGCAGTTGTACAAGCTGGCAGACAGGAAATGGAAGGAGCACTAGGATAGACTTTCCCAAACCCCCTGGGAATAGGCAAATCATCCACAGGGAATTGGGGAGCATTGCAGGTGGTTAGAGGTCTTTATGAGCACCCAAAGGATTAAGTTGGAGATCTAAGAGCATAGGAAGACTTTTAATTATTTGTCTTTTCCACTTGCAAGTCCTACTTATTTTATATTCTAATACTTATAGAACCTATGCTATCTTATCTTGCTCCTTACCTAGCTTCTTATCTGATAGTCTTTTGTAAATAAGAATCTGACTTTATCAACTCCCTATAAAACCCTTCAGCAATTTCCTACCTCCCACAGGACAAAGGTGGACAAGCCCACTCTGTGTTTGGTCTTCACCACATCACCGCATCAGCATCTCTTATCAAAACCACCCTGAAGCCCCAGGCCAATTGAAGGTTCAGATCAGTACATCTTCAGCCTCCAGATCTTTCTCCCTGTTCTTGCTGTACCTAGAATGCCATTCCCCACCTCTCCTGCCAGGCTTGTTCCTTTATCCCTGCAGCCATTAACACTCACCTTATGAATGACCTCCTTCAAATGTTTTCCTATTTCCTCACTTCACTAGAGGGTTGTACATTAGTCTGCAAGAACTGAAATTCAACCTGGTGCTTAGTTGTGATTCTTGCTGGAAAGGTTCCCTGCACCAGACACCCTTTGCGCTTTCCCAGGCATTTTTACCTGCAAGAGAAAGGGCAACATGAAAAAGCATAGAGAATACTGAGATGGGAACACATAAGAGAAGCTTCAGGCATTGGGACTAAAAAGGGGGGGAAAAGCCCCAAGAGGAAGTAGAACCAAAAGGAAAACACATCTGGACTGCTTGATAAAAGTGTGAGTTATCCTTTTTACCCTTCTATTTGAAGAAATGATGCAGAATTGAAACAAAAATATTAATCCATTCACTTTTGATTGGGAGAAAAATGTTCCCTTGGCTGCACTAGAGGTGTATGTTAATTTGATTTTTTAAAAATGTTGTGGAAAGGGTGTGTGTGGGTGTGCTTTAATACTCCAATAATACTAGAGTGTTGTTGCCTTTCGTGTTCATACGTGATTCTCCAACTGATACCGTTGGAGACAAATAAAACACAAAACCAAACCTTTCTCTTTGAACTACTAACCTTTTCAGTCTCCTTTAGGCTCTTGTTAAATATATTTTCGACAACATATGCACTGTGAGGAAAATTCAGGCTTCATGTGAAGGATTACAGGTAAATATGACCATGAAATTAGATCCCTTTTAGATATGTCACATTTAATTACTTTCACTTAAATCTAGAAAGCACTAAAGATGGTAGCAGATGAAAGGAGCCTTGATAGCATCTAGTTTAACCCACCTGATGGTAAAATGAATGTCCTGACTTAGGAGCATAACCTCAGATGCCAAATGACCTGGATTTGCCTCTGACACACAATGTCTTCTGGCACTATTTAGGGCAGATTGCTTGACTACCGTAGGTTCGCTTCCTCTTCTATACAATAAGGATGACAGGGTATTTCCTTCTTCCTGTAGGGGTGCTCTAGTGGCCTAGTTCATAGGGAGTTAGGCTCTTAACTACACTGTATTGCCTTTCTGGTAGTTCAGCTCTACCGGCGACTCTGCAGGTTAAAGATAATCTATCTCCTCCTGTGCAATTTACAGACTAAGAAACCTGCTGTGGGACCAGCTATGAGTTGGAATCAACTTAATAACAAAGAGCTGGATGAGAGCTTGTTCAAGTTGTAAGGAAGATTGGCAGGTGCATAATAAGTGCTCAATAATGTTTGCCATTATATGTGGGACCTCTGGTGGTTTAGTGGCAACAGTTAGAATTCATCAGCTGCTCCACGGGAGAAAGATAGGCAATTTCCTCCTGTGTAATTTATCGTCTCTGAAAAGTGGCTTGAGGGTCAGCTATGAGTCTGTCCCAACTCGAGGCCACATAACATCAACAGCAACATCATAATTATTGTTGTTGTTGTTGTCTAAATTATATAACAAGCTGAAAAAAAATGCAGACTTTCTGACTCTGATTCAGGTTCTTTCTAATCATCATAATCCTTCTTTCTAATCATCATGATCACATCACGTCTTTACGATGTGGCCACAATCAATAAGTCAGTATCATGTCCCAAATCACAGTTACCCAATTTTCCTGCACTGACTGAAAGTTTCTATATTGTTGTTGTCATTGTGTACTATCCAGTCAGAACTGACCCATAGTTGGCCGTCCCACAGCTTGTCAGAGGCAGTTAATCATACGGGAGGAGACTGCCCATCGTCCTGTGGAACAGCTGGTGGATTCGAACTGTGTGCCTTTGGTACTGCAACACAGATTCTTATCACTTGTGCTCACCAGATCACTTCCTTTTCTTATACCCCTAAGGTCTACATTAGTGCTTTGCACACAAGGTCATATGTATTTTTCCATCTATCTCCATTTATCTGTCTTGCTGGTCTCCTCATGCCTATCGATCTTGATAATTCAATTCACAAAAGCTCTATGGAGATTCCTTAAGACAATTAAACATTGTAGAACAAAATTGTCACCTGCTTTTGGAAAACCTAATTTAAACAGATACCTTCAAATGTCTACTCCTTAGGGATGGTCACAGAAAGTCAACTGAAATGGCAAAATATAGGGGAGGTCCACATAGGCCAAAGCTCACTCCTCTCTACCAAGGTCCTCCTCACTTTTTGAAAGCCCCCTACCTGACCTCTATTCTCAATGACACAGACACTGCCTCGGTTGAGGGACCTCCAGTACATTCTGTAGTCAGGTGAAACACTGGTACTCTCATTGAAGTCAGGACCCAGGATTAGCTCCCAAGCTAATAGTGTCAAAATTGCCTCTGCTTACTGTAATCTCCCTGGAAGCAGGAGCTGCATCCACTTCCAAAATGGCTTGCCTCTGGAAACTCTATGTACGAACAGTGCTCGGGCTGTTCATTCATAGGGTCGCTATGAGTCATCTACGACTCGACGGCATTAAACAACAACTGTAATCTCCAGTCATCACCAAAACTCAGGTATTTATTCTTGACACAGTGTGTGGCATAGTCTGCTTTATCTTTGCTTTAAAACAGTTAAAATGTTGACTCTCTTCACTCTCAAGCCTTTTGATCCCTTTCTTAGCTGGTACTTCTTGTAGCATGACTCTTCCCAATTTATATATTAATTCCATTTCATTCTCTCTTCCCCATTCTCTGACATTCACTTATTGAACTCAAAAGATCATTTCTATCACATCAATTCTTACTACAAGATTCTTTACAGGACAGAATTTCCCAGTATGGTTTCCAAGGCTATACATATTTATATATTCAGACTGCCACATCTGTGGTTGTAGAAATGGTTCGTAGGTTCAAACCACTGACCCTTTAATTAGCAGCCAAGCACTTTGTATACTGTGCTAGTAGGGTTCTCTCTTCATTGAAATTACTTGAATGCTTTCTCTCTTTCTTCTCCTTGCCCAACTGCTTTCCCAACACACGTGCTGCTAGGTGAATTGGAAGACAATCTATTCAACCTTGAGCCAGGAACAAGCCTTTCTGCAAATTAGATCTTCTGTTAAGGAGCTCTCAATGACTGGCCCATGTGAACCGCCCCTGGAGCAGGGAGAAAGGAGTAGGCTGGGGCTCTGGAGAGGTAGCATTCATTCATACAAATTTTTTGAGACTGTTAGTCTCAAAAAATACATTTCCATAGAAGAGCGGTACAGTTTCAGGCCCTTTTCTTTCAGGAGTATGCTATTTTTCCATGCAAAATTGTTGGGAAAAGAACACTAACTCCCCTAATACCAACACCATTCCTCACGCCTTGATCTATATAATGCTTGAATGTTATTTCACAAATCAAGTGAAGTAGATCTATCTATGCCAGTATACTCCCAAACTTCATAGTCTTCAAGTCTGTTCAGACTATGAACAACCCTATAGGATAGAGTAGAATTACCCAGCAAGATATCTAAGGCTGGAAGTGATAATTTTAAAAGCAGACTGTCACATCTTTCTCCCTCAGAGAAGCTGAAAGGTTTGAATCACTAACTTGGTGTTGATGCATTTAACCACTGTGCCACCTGGACTCCTGTTGTGTCCATATAATGAAGACAATTTCCTCTCCTCTCCTCTCCTCTCCTCCCCTCTCCTCTTCCTCTCTCTCTCTCTCTTTTTCCCTTCCCTTCCCTTCTCTTTTTTCCTCTTTTTGTTTCATTTCATTTCTTTTCTTTTTTACTAGTTTATTTACAAAATTTGAATACATTGTTTTTGAGAACAGATTCTTCTAATTTCCCTCACTCCCCCACCCATCAAATTGTATAACCCCATGATTAATCACCTCCCCCGTTCCTGCATATCCTCATCCCTCTGCTTCCATACTCCCCCCCCCACTACCTCCCCCTTGGATCCTTCTACTCATTCTACAATAATCCTTTTATACAATATTTGTCCTTCTGGAACTGAGTTAGTTCACTCAACATAATCCTCTCCAATCCTTCCCAAGTTAGGTAATAATTTACAAAATCATTGCTTCTGCATGATGCGTAATATTCCCTTGTGTGAATATAGCATATTTTTTCAGTCCATTTATTTATTTCTTTGGTTGAACACTTGGGCTGTTTCCATGTTCTTGCAATGGTGAATAATGTTGCTATGAACATTGCTATATAAATCTCCATTTATGCCTCAGTTCTCATTCTCTTGAGGTATATTCCAAGCAGTGGAATAGCTGAGTCATAGGGAATTTATATGTTCAGCTTTTTGAGGAAGCACCAAACTACCTTCCAGAGTGGTTGTACCATTTTACAGTGCCACTAACAATGTATAAGAGTTTCTTTCTCACCACATTTTCTCCAACATTTATTACTTGTTGTGCTGTTAAACTTTGCATTGTTACTGGAGTGAGATGGTGCCAATTTCTTTTAATAGCAGTACTGCAAATGTTTGTCACACTCTTAGGAAACACTAGATAAACTTGTGCTATAGCACTAAAGAAGCAGGATGATCAATGATAATTGATTATTTTAACTTTTTTATGGGAGAGGATGGATGAGTGAAGATGAGAAAAGAGGAGGGAGAGAAGTTGTAGAGAGAGCCCCTCTACTTTGGAGAGAGGAGATGAGGCTAGATAATGAGAGAAGGGATTACTGGAAGGTCTGTCTAACGCGTGCCTGCATGCGTGCTTGCTTGTGTGTGTGTGTGCCCTGGGACACTATAACATCTCTTAGACTACCCTGGACTCCCTTGGAGTCATTTTGGTTGTTGTGACTTTCCTTTGTTGCACATACATCACCTCTGTCTCCAACCCTGCTGCTATTCATATGCTCACCAGTGCTCTGTGGCCCGTTCTCATCACCTGCAGAACACCATACAGCCCTGGGAAGCAGAAACCCTGGAGGCAGCACGGGCTCCAATACCAATCTGTAGGACAGTTTGCAGTAGCCTTAGAAGAGGACTTGGACTTGAGGCCCAATCGTGACTGTATCTTCGATGTCCAGGATGGAGTGCCAGCCCACATTCTGACTACATCAATATTTTCTATCCCAACATTAATTGAACACTGACCACGTGTTAGGTGCTGTATTAAGTGGTTTGCTACTCATTCAATCCTCGCAGCCACCCTGCAGGGTGGGTGCTGCTACCTCCATTTCACAGTTGAGAAACCTGACATGCAAATTCGCAGCTGCTCTGCAGTAGATTGATTGTGGTTCTTGCTAAACATTTTCCAGTGAACTCTCCTCACCACTTAGAGGTAAAGTGCCAGGCCCCCGAGGGCCTATAGAACTCTGCCAGCGTCTCCGCTCCCATTTCTTACCTTTCTTTGTCTTACTTTCAATGCCCCAGCCTATTAGGCATTTGTGTTTTTCTCATTCTCATTTTTGAGCTCTAAAACCACTGTTTCATCTTCCTGGCACACCAGTTCACTCTTTCTGGGTCTGGATGACCCTGACAGCCCTGTTCCCTGATGGCATCATCATCTCTGAGACCACATGCAATGCATACTATGTCCTGCCCCAATGACTGGTGTGTATTCTGTTCCAGGGTTCACTGCATGGGACTGGGACTCTTCCCTGGTTGGGACTGACATATAGAACTTGCTCTGTAAAGGGCTGAAGAAAGCATTCCAGTGAGCGAAATAATGATTATTAAGGATGAAACCAGAGTTTGGTTATGTTCATTACTAGTGAATACACAACGAAGTTGCAGAGAGGAGAAAAGTACAAAAATTGGGTAGTGACTCCGAGATTTTGTCTTTACTTATCCACATATGATAAGTTGTTCTATTCTTCTTTCTCACTCATGTACTCATCTCTATTTTCTACTCTTATTTATAATCCCATTTCCCAGAACTTTAAACATCCTTGAAATTTTAGGTTCCTTTCTTGCATGATTAGTAGATGTAATCAGGAGAATAATGACCCCACAGAGATGGTGACATAGGCCGGACTTCATGAGGAAGAATGTGGCATCAGGATTGGAGGAAGACTAATCAATAACCTATGTTATACAGATGACACAACCTTGCTTGCTGAATCTGAGGGAAGCCTGAAACATTTGATTCAGAGGGTCAAAGACTATAACCTTCAATATGGATTGAAGTTCAACATCAAGAAAACAAAGATTCTCACCACCAGGCCAATTGGCAGCACCATGATAAATGGGGAAGAGATTGAGATTGCTAACAATTTCAGCTTGCTAGGTTCCATAATCAACCCTCTGGGCACCAGAACTCAAAAAAAAATCAAAAGACAAATTATATTAGGAAAATTTGCTGTCAGGGGCTTTTCCAGAGTGCTGAAGAGCAACAATGTCAGTCTAAATACTGAAGTACACCTGACCCAGGCTGTGGTCTTCTCAATTACTTGCTATGCATCAGAGATGGTGACAGTGACCAAAGATGACAGAAGAAGAATTTATTCCTTTACTTTGTGATGTTGGAGAAGAGTACTGAACATACCATAGACTGCCAAGAGAACTAGCAGATAAGTCTTGGAGAGGGAAAACCAAATTGCTCCTTGGGAGCAAGAATTTTGAGACTCCATCTCACATACTTTGGCATATTGCTAGGAGGAACCGGTCTTTGGAGAAGGATATCATGCTTGGAAGGGTAGAGGGACAGTGCAGGAGAGGAAGACTCTGGACAATATGGATTGACATAGTAACTGGGGTAATAAGGGTGGGTGTGTTGGAGTCAGTGAGACAGACTCAGGATAGAGCAAGGTTCAGAGCTATTGTGCATAGGATCACCTTGAGTTGTAGTGGACTCAACGGCACATAACAACAACAACAAGAGATGGTCACATCCCTAATCCCTGGAAATTGCCACTTTGTTACAATAAGTAACAGAGGAGGGAGAATGTTGCAGGTGGAATTAAATATGCAAATCAGCTGGCCTTTATATAGAGATCTTCCTCAATTATCTTGGTGAGCTCTGTAAAAATTACAAGCTTATTAAATTAGAAAGAAGAGGGAGGCAAAAGTAGAAGTTGTAACTTTGAACGAAGGATCAGAGAAATGCATGCTACTGGCTTTCATGACAACCTTGTACCAGGGACTCAGAGCCGCCTCTGGAAACCTGAAAGGATAAGGAATTGGATTCTCTCTTAGGGTCTCCAGAGGAACATAGTCCTGATAATGCCTTGATTTTAATTCAGTGACAACCATAATAAACTGTTGTTGTTCATTGCTGTTGAGTGGGAACCAACTAATAGCTGACACTCCAGCAGTTTTTCAAAGGCTGTAAATTGTATATGACAAGATTGCCTGTCTTTCTCAAGTGGAGCAGATGGTGGATTTGAACTACTTGCCTTTTGGTTGGTAGAGTAACTCCTTACCCATCAGAGCTTGCTTGACTTTTATCTACAGAACTGTGAATTAATAAATTAGCATCACTAAATCTATAGTAATTTGTTAGAGTTGCAACAAGAAATATAGGGAGTTACTATGAAAATGTCCATGAAAAATTGTATCCCAGGCTGCGATGCTGCTGGGATTCAATGTGTGGCTTTTTGAGATGGTGATTATATTCCTCTGTAAATTGGACACCACTTAAAATGACATCCAGGACTTATTTTTTCTTATTTTTTCCCCCTTTGTTGTGGTTGTGTACCAACGAGTCAGAACCCACCCATAGCTGACCCTCTGACAGGTTTTCAGAAGCAGTTAATTGCATGGGAGGAGATTGCCCATCCTTCTCCCACGGAGCAGCTGATGGCCTCAAACAGTGTGCCTTTTGGATTGCAGCACAGGTTCTTGCCACTGGACCACCAGAATGTGGTTATAGGACAAGGAATTCTGGTGGCACAGTGGTTATGCATTTGATTGCTAACTGAAAGGTTGATGGCTCAAACCTAACAGCTTCTCCACGGTGGGGGGGGGAAATGTTGGGGAGTGGGAACATGTGGCAATTTGCTTACAAAACACTTATGACCTTGAACATCCAGTGGGCAATTCTACCTTATATAGGATCATTGTAAGTCAGAAGTGACACCATAGTACTGAGCTCACTTGGGTTTTTTATACACAGCAAGGTTTAAAACCCACTAATTTGAAAATCTGGGTTCAAACCCTAACTTAACATCAAAGTCTTGGAACTGATACACTTGAAGAGACCTCTGAAATATGGAAAATTTTTCAAGCTAAGTCCGTGGCTTAGAGAATACACAAGGGAAGCTGTGCATTTAAATCAGATGAAACATGGTATTTCACAAAATCAACTGATTGCCAGTGAATAAACAGGTTTGGTTTTTTTCCTAGCTGCGCTGCTAGGAAGGTGAAGTTAGAAAATCAAGTTAGGTAACGGCATATTTTTTAACCATTTTAAGAAATTGTTTAGCAACTTATTTCAAGATCTGAGAGAGGAGGGGCATGTTGGCTTCGTAAGGAAAGTTTATTTGTCAAAAGGTGAAGATGAAAGTTGGTTTTTTCCCCTCATGATAAATTCGTAGCCTTTCACTATTTCTGTCTACTGATGCAGAGAATATTTGCATTAGTATATAGAATAGTTTTATACTTTATTTGCATTTCCAGCTGACGGTTTCCAATGCAAATCAAAGTATTTGTACTTGCAAAGAGCACCCACCTGCAGTCTGAGGATAATACAGTGGAAAGCTACGTCTCTATATTTAAACTGTCATGTCCTCCCTTCTTCTCTTCTTCCACTACCAGCAGTCTTTCTGTAAGCCTCTGATTCTGTATCGGAGTGCAGCTTCTGCCACTAGGCCATTTCAGCTCCCTTAACCCTCCAATTCTGGTAAAAACAAACTAAACAACCAAATGTTGGGTTGACACCCACTCCTGGTGACCCCACGTGTGTTGGAGTAGAACTGTGCTCCAAAAAGTCATCAATGGCTGCTTTCTTGGAAGTAGATGCTCAAATAAATAATTTTCCCAATGTGTCTTCTAGATAGAGCCGGGCAATCAACAGTTAGTTCAGTTAGCAGTGAAGCACATTAGCCGTTTGCATCACCTAGGGACAATTCTTGTCAAAATGTTCTTTACTTTCCCCTGCTCAGCTTTGTTCTCTTAGTGGCAGAATATAGACTCCACAGTTTTCATATATTATTATACATGCCAATATCCCCTTGTCACACCCCATTCCCCAATCCATGCTTCCATTCCCCTCTGTCCAGACTATCACTGCAGCCTCACAACTTTAGCTTCTTTCTTTCAATTTCTCCCCTCTATATGTGCAATTATTTTTCTGAAGTATTGTTTTGAGATACTCACTTCTCTTCAGTTTGCACAAATTTTCAATATTTCTTGAGTCACTCAGTTAAGTATAAATTTCTCATCCCAACATTTAAAAGTCTTCTTAATGTTCTTTCCAAGGTATCTGTATTCATTCTATCTATCTATCTATCTATCTATCTATCTATCTATCTATCTATCTATCTCCAATTCTAAGGTATCCCTCATATATGTGTGTGTATGAGGGATACCTTAGAATTGGAGATAGATAGATAAATAGACACACACTGCTGATGCTGCTGTGTATTGTTGAGTTAGAACAGACTCATAGCTGACCCTCTGACCCTCAGCAGGTTTTCAGAGGCAGTTAATCACATGGGAGAAGATTGCCCCTCTTTCTCCAATGGAGTAGCTGGTGGATTTGAACTGAGTGCCTTTGGGATTACAGCATAGCTTCTTGCCACTAGGCCACTAGTGAGAGTGATACGTGTGTTCTTGTTTACCATTGAGTGAAAATGGACCCATAGCTGACCTTCCAGTGGATTTCCAGAGGCAGTTAATCACATGGGAGGAGATTATGATCTTTTTTCTGTGGAGCAGCTGGTGCATTTGCATTGCTGACTTTTCAGTGAACTGCTCAGCTTGTATCACACTATACCACTAGCATACCAGGGTTCATTCTCTCTCTTTTTTGCATCAGAAATGACTTTATGGAAGCAGGATATGTCATTGATTTCTCTAGAGAACCCTATAAATACTCTATATAGCAAAATTTGCCCTGAATTTGTCCCTTGAAAGAAGAAATACTCTACTCTCTGTGGGTCATGACATAGTTTGCACATGTGCTTTGAAATCAGCTGTTAACCTAAAGGTTTGCCATTCAAATCTACCAGGTGACTCTGCAGAAGCAACACCTGGAGAATTTCTTCCATAAAACGTTACAGTCTGGTGGGAAGTGGCTCTTACTGTGTGGCATGGCTGTTTTGGGACCTTAACATTGCTCTGCTGCAGATGCCAAGGACTGTGTGGTATGGTGGGTCTGGGAGCTTCTTCCAACCACCACTTCCCCACTCTCTGCAAAAGATGGTGGCCCAACCCACACACACTTACACCCTGGCTGGGGACCGAACCACTGCCTGCCAGAATGATGAACTGCAGTTTCACCGCCCAGCTGCTGCCCCCACTGTCCAGCACCAGGAGCACCAATATCACAGTTACTGAGGGAAACACTGCTATTTAGCTACATGAGGTGAGATCCCTTAAGCTCAAGTGGAAGGGGCTGAACCAGACTGATTTGGGCCAAGTTGCAGCTTCTGGAAAGCAACAGAGTTCCCTGTTCTGCATTCAGGTACTTTGGGAAAAACATTACTGTCTAGCTATACCAGGTGGGATCCCTTAAGCTCAAGTGGAAGGGGCTGGATGAGGCTGAGTCAGATTCTTGCCCTTGTGGGTCTTGTGACAAGAAAGGAGCACAAATATACAGGTCCTTCATACAACACTGTCATACACTAGGTCACCATATAACATCTACTAAGAAAAGACTTACATAATGTCAGGAAAGCAGCAGTCTGCCTCAGTCATCACGAAAAAACAAAGTAACACTTCTCCTAAAAAAAAGTAGACCCAATGAATATCCCAGATAGGAAGAACCAGAAGAAATATGTTGATATAGAGTTATTTGAACAGCTATAGAAGAATATAAAAATGATGGAAGAAACATTGCAAGCCATCAAGAGAGCAAATACCCCAGAGACAACGATACAGAATAAATATATTGATGAGAAGCAACTTGAGCAGCTATGGAAGATAATGCAAAACATGAAAGAAAGAATTGATGGTATAGCTAAAGTGGTTTAAAAACTCAAAAAATCATCACAAGACAGAAAAGTTACAGCCAACATATTCTTGGAAATAACGGAAAAATATAAAAATGCAATCCAGAATATTCAGACCTAATTGGCAGAATTGTCCAACACACTGCCAGGATGAAAAAGTAAACTGAAGATATGGAACAGAGAGTCAGTGAGCTGGAAAGCAAGATCCTCACTGGAAATATACTAGAAGAAATACCAGAGATGAGATGTAAAGAAAATTAAGAAAACATTAGAATCATGTGGTATGACATCAGAAAGAACAACATGTATATGATTGGAATTCCAGAACATGAGAGTAACAGGGAAATAATTGAGAAAATAGTGGAAGAAGTACAAGAAGGAAACTTCCCAGGTATTTTGAACAATGGGGAAGTCCACATTCTAGAAGCGTAGTGAACATCAAATAGACAATACCAAAAAAGAAAAACATCAAGATATAGTAAAATTCTCCAAATTAAAAGATAAGTATAGAATACTGAAATAAGTGTTGAAAAACAAAGAGTTACCTACAAAGGGAAAACAATTAGATTAAGATCTGACTTCTCAGCAAAAACCATGCAAGCTAGAAGACAACGGATGGTATATATAGAAAACTGAAAGAAAATAACTACCAGACAAGGATTCTATACCCAGCAAATCCTTCCATCAAATATGAAGAATAAATCAGATCCTTTGCGGAAAAGAAGAAACTTAAGGGATTTGTGAAAACAAGACTAAAATTACACAAAATTTTAAGTAAAATCCTTTACATGGAGATACCAAATGAAAGTAGATTGGCCTTAGTAACCAGAAACAACAGAAAAAGAAACACAGCAAAATGGCAACAGTAAAACCTGGCCTGAAAATAGTCACACTTAATGTGAAAGGAATAAATGCATTAATTAAAAGAGTAGTAAAAAGGAAGAAAATAAAGCAAAGCCTATCTATATGTTGCCTACAAGAGACACATTTGAAAAAAAGAAGAGAAAGACAGATTCAAAATCAAAGGCTAGAAAAAAAAATAAACCAAGCACATTGCAACCTTAAAAAAGCAGGAGTAGCAATACTAATCTCTGATAAAATAGACTTCAGAATGAAAATCAACATCAAAGATAAGGAGGTGCATTACATATTGATTATAGGCACAATAAATTAAGAAGGCATAGCCTTAATCAGTATTTATGCACCAAATGATAGACCTGCAAAATACATAAAACAATGGTTAACATAATTGAAGAAAGAAATAGACCACACTATATAGTGGTGGGGGACTTACATATATATATCACTATTATCAAAGGTAGGTCAACTCAAAAGAAACTAAACAAAGAGCAGAATATCTAAACTATATGATCAGCCAAGTTAACCTTGTGGATGTAGCCAGAGCAGTGCACCCAAATAAAACTCAATTCCTTTTCTTTTTAAGGACCAATGATACATTCTCCAGAATCTATCACATATAAGAACACAAATTAAAAAAAAAAAAACACGAAAACACCCTACATTGAAATAATACAAAGTGTCTTATCAGACCATAATTCCCTAGACTAGAAATTAACCACAAGAGGGTAAAGTTTGCAAAACTACCCATGTGGAAACTCTCTTCTAGAAAGCTCTCTTCTAGAACATAATTGAATTGTAAAAGAAATAAAGGATGAAATTTAAAAAGTCCCTTGAAACGAACAAAAATGTAAATAAAGCATGCCAAAACCTGTAGGATACAGCTAAGGCAGTCTTCAGGGGACAGCTCATAGCAATAGGCACACACATGAAAAAGGAAGAAAGAAGAAAGATCAACAATCTAACTGAACACCTTCATCAAATAGAAAAAGGACAACAATCAAATCCTACAGTCTTTAGCAGAAAACAAATTATAAGGACAAAAGATGAAATCAATCAGATAGAGGACAGAAAAGCAATTGAAATCATCATTAGGGCCAGGAGCTGGTTTTTTCAAAACGGTCAGTAACATTGACAAAACACTGGCAAACTTAACAAAAGAAGAGAAAGATAAAAGAGAAAATACAGGTAATTTGATTAAGAAATGACAGAGGTGACATCACAATAGAATCAGGTGAAATTTAATTGATAATATCAGAATAGTATGAAAAGATATACTTTATTAAATTTAAAAAGCCCAGAGGAAATGGACACATTCCTTGAAACTCATACCCTACCAATGTTGACAAGGACAGATATAGAACACTTAAACAAACCTATCACAGAAGAAATTGAAAAGATCATACAAAGACTTCCCCATAAGAAAACCCTGGACCTGAAGACTTTACGGCTGAACTCTAACAAACATTAAGTGAAAATTTATCACCAATTCTACTAAAATATTTTCAAAACATTGAAAAAGAAGGAACACCTCTAGAATCATTCTGTGAAGCCATCATAATCCTAATACCAAAAATACACAAAGAT
>NW_006399796.1:10944925-10946080 GCF_000299155.1 Elephantulus edwardii | reverse complement strand
CCTCTGGTACTCCCTGCTTTCAGTTAAGATCCATCTAACATTAGTTACAATATTCCTAGTATGACAACCCTTTCTAAACCCATCCTTCACTTCTGGCAGTTCTCTGCTAATGTGCTGTTCCAGTCATTTTTGGACCATCTTTGGCAGAATCTTGCTTGCATGTGATATCAATGACACTGTTTGATAATTTAATTTCTGTACTTTGCCAGATCACCTTTCTTTGGAATGGGAACCAGTTGATTGTCCTCCAGATTTCTTGGCACAACTTGGTGAGCACATTCAGGGCAGCATCTGTTACCAAGAAGAAAACTATAGATCAATTTCTGTCATGAATTATAGATGCAAAAATCCCTAATGAAATCCTAGCTAATCCAAAAACACATAAAAAAATAATTAATCATGACCAAGTGGTATTCATAATAGGTGTGCAAGATGGTTCAACATAAGAAAAACAATCAATGTAATTCACTATATTAACAAGGTAAATATTAAGAACCATATGCTCTTAGCAAATGATGCAGAAAAAGAAAAAAAACATTTGACAAAATCCAACATCCCTTCCTGATAAAGACACTCAGCAAAATTGTAATAGAAGGGAAATCCCTCAATATAGTAAAAAGTATATATATAAAACTAAGAGCGACTATAATTCTCAATGGAGAAAGACTAAAAGCATTTTCCTTCTGTACAGGGACCAGGCAAAGATGCCCACTGTCACCACTTCTATTCAGTATTAAATTGGAAGTGCTTGCTAGAAATAGGACAAGAGAAGGAAATAAAAGGTATCCAGATCAGCACAGAGATGGTTAAATTATCACTATATACAGATGATATGATAGTGTATGCAGAAAATTCCAAAGACTCAACAACAAAAAAGTTGTTGAGCTAGTAGACCAGTTTAGTAAAGTGGCAGGGTACAAGATCAGTATCCAAAATTCAGCAGGATTCCTCTACAGTAACAAAGAGGACTTAGAGAAGGAAACCAGGAAAGCAATACCATTTACAATAGTCAACCACAAATTGAGATACTTGAGAGTGAAACTAACTACAGGCACAAAAGACTTGTACAAAAAAAATTACAGAATATTTCTATGAGACACAATAAAAGAACTAATTAAATGGAAAATGTACCCTGTTCATGGATAGGAAAACTCA
>NW_006399796.1:10943411-10943965 GCF_000299155.1 Elephantulus edwardii | reverse complement strand
AGGAGATCTAAAGGGAAATTATCAAGTTTATTTGGAGAGAAAAGAGACCTTGAAAAAGCAAAGCACTCCTGAAAAACAAAAAATGAAGTAGGAGGCATAACACTCCCTGACCTTAAAACCTACTAAACAGCACCACAAGAAGATAAAAGTAAATAACCCAATTGAAAAATGGGCACAGGATATGAACAGACACCTCACCAAAGAAGACATTCAAACAGCCAACAAATACATGAAGAAATGTTCAAAATCCCTAGCTCTAAGAAAGATGCAAATCAAAACAACTATGAGATATCACATCTCACCCCAGTAAGAATAGCAAAATTTAACAGAACAGCAAACAACAAATGCTGGTGAGGTTGAGGAGAAACTGGAACCCTTATTCACTGTAGGTGTGTGTGTAAAATGGTGCAACCACTATGGAAGGCTGTATGGTGCTCTCTGAAAAAGTTGCAAATACCATTTGACCCAGCAACTCCATTACTGAGTATATATCCTAAAGAAACCATAACTGCCACCCAGGCAGATATATACACACCCATGTTTATTGCAGCTTT
>NW_006399796.1:10941496-10942652 GCF_000299155.1 Elephantulus edwardii | reverse complement strand
ATAAATCAATACATTATAGATAAAATATCTAAGCATAAGATTAAAAAAACCTACTTCACAGCAGTACTAACCAAAACCGCATGGTACTGGTACAATGATATAGACCAATAGAATGGAATTGAGAGCCCAGAAATGAACCCATCTTTCTAAGGTAAACTGATGTTCAGCAAGGAAACCAAAGCTATCAAATGGGGAAATGACAACCTCTTCAACAAATGGTGCTGGCAAAACTGGTCTTCCACCTGCAGAAAGCTGAAACAGGATCCACATCTCATACCATATAAAAAAATCGACTCAAGATGGATTAGAGACCTGGGAGTAGAGCCCCAGACCATAATGTTCGTAAGAGATAAACTAGGATCAAGCTTAGATGTCCTAGTCTATGGTATAAAAAGACTGCCAAATACAGCCAGAAATGTACAATCTTAAAAGGATTAAATTGACAAATAGGATTTTCTAAAGATTAAATCCTGTCTGCACTAAAACCCTTTTTTCAGCATAGTGAAAAGAAAACCTACTGACTAGGAAAAATATTTATAAATACCATCTCAGACAGGGGTCTCATAAAAATTTTGCAGAATTCTACAGGGCCTCCACAATAAAAGAAAAAAATAAACTGATCATACAAATACAAAATGGGCAAAAGACAAAGAAAGGAATATTTTCACAAAGGAATATATTCAGATGGCCAGAAATGCTCAATAATCACTGGCAATAAGAGAGATGCAAATCAAAACTACAATGTGATACCGTTTCACTCTAGTAGCAGTGACAATGTTTAACAGGGGAGCTAACAATAAATGTTGGAGAGAATGTGACAAGATAGGAACTCATACGTTGTTGGTGGGATTGTAAAATGTTACAGCCACTCTGGAAGGCAGTTTGGCTCTTCCTCAAAAAGACGAACATAGACATTCTCTATGACCAATTATTTCACTGCTTGGAACATACCTCAAGAGAATGCCAACTGAGGCACAGAGACTTGTACACCAATGTTCATAGCAGCATCATTCACCATTGCAAGTATATGGAAACAGCCCAAATATCTAATCACAAATGAGTGAGTGGGAAATTACGGTACATTCATATGAAAAAATATTATGCAGCACGCAGGAGCAATGATTTTGTAAATTACTACCTAACTTAGGAGGGACTG
>NW_006399796.1:10938902-10940906 GCF_000299155.1 Elephantulus edwardii | reverse complement strand
GCACATAGTCTCACGATAGGATAGAATCATCTGAATGTCAATGTCTCTCTCTGCTTCCATGACCAGAAAGCTAGTAGCAGGTTAGTTGGGTGATTCGGACTCCAGACCTCTCATGACGTTGTGGTCAGGATGTCAGCTGGAAGTACAGTCAATCATCTGAGACTTGATGGTGGCTGGAGGATCATCTTTCCCAGTGATTCATTCATATGGTGAATTCAAGCTACTTTATAGGCAGGCGAGTGAGTGGCTTTGTTTTTCACCATGAGATCCTGTGCAAACGGAATCTTTAGTAAATACTAACACGGAAGCTGACTTCCTTGGGAGAATGATACAAGCCAGAGAGCAAGAAGGAAGAGGCAATGTTGCATATAGCCTTACGGGAGAGAGCATACATTGCCATTCACACATTGTCATTTCCACATTATTCCATCAGCTAAGAAGATCAGCCCCGCTCAGTCTAGAAGGGGATACGTAAGGCATTTGTGCCCCTAAGGTTTGTGGGATCATCTTGAAGCTGGTTATCACATCGTAGTAATTACTGTCGATTTATACCTTTAAAACTCCAGCAAAAAGAGAAGGGTGTTTGGTGGGGTTTTTCCCCCCCCCTGTAATTTCATGGAGTTTGGTAAGGCTCAAGGGACTATTCATCATATATATGGAATTGTATGTTTTGGCCTTTCTTTCATCTTTCTGAGAGACCACTCTCCTCACTCCAAATATTCAAGGCCTGGGTTCCTGTGCCTCTCAATCACTTTTGAAAGATTGCATCAGCCTCTTACTAAGTCCATAGTCATCAGTGATTTTAAGAGCAAGAAAGTGATTAAACATTGGAAAGTTAAGTTCTGATGCCGCCAAAATGCCCCGAGTACTTTTGACATTTTTTGGTAGGGTTCAAATCTAGGCTGATTTTTTCCGAATGGAATCCTTGAAGAGGTATTTTGCGTTCCCTCTGGAAACAAATTCTTTAATAAGGCTCTGGATTGGCTTCAGTTATTTACTCAATACTCTCTCAGCTGCAAGTTGATGATTAGATGCATTCCATTTCGGTGACACACACATTTGAAAGGATTCATGCTTCTAATCATAAAAAGATAAAGGTTTTCCCCCCCCTTTTTTAACATCTGGAGTCTGATGAATAATTACTATAATTAAACAAGAGGCCATTGTATATTTGGGCATTTTTTAAAGCTTCAAATGCCTCTCTGTGTGTGAGATTCACGTTGTGCGCTCTTTGTTCTAAAGCATTCTACTGTGCAGTGCTTAAAATCTACTGAAGAGCTTTAGTGGTTGGCATTAAAAGTAGGTCAACATGGCCTAGTGTTTATTGCTTCTTTAGTCGGCTTCTTCAAGATCCTTGAAAAGTAAATTTACTGCTCTGTTTCAGAGTGCATATCACACCATGGTTTACTAGAGAGGCAAGGAGCCAGAACGGACACTTTAGGAGGCTGTTAGTATTCCTACAAGCTCCTCTCCTCCCCTCACCACACTTTACACCATCTTGGAGAGCAGTGCCATGTCAACTGTTGTTAAATTCACACTCACTACTGTCCAGTTACTTCTAATTCACTCCATCTGATTTTCAAGGCTGGACTGTCAAGAGACCATACAGATATGTGATATGCCTTGGAGAAGGTAAGCAAGTGCTCGTTGGTGGCAAGGATGATGAAGCTTCATCTCACATACTTTGGGCATGTTCCTAGGAGATGCTATTCCTTGGAGAAAGATGTCATACTTGGAAAGGTGAAGGGATGGCAAAAGAGAAAAAAATGCTCAGACAAGTGGATTGACACAGTGACTGCAGCAATGGGACTAAGTGTGTCAGAGATTGTGAGGATGGCAAAGGATAGGACAGGGTGCAAATCTGTTCATAAGGTTGCTGTGAGTCGTATTCCATTTGACAGCTCCTAAAAGCAATAATATCTTAGACGGGAGGTGACTACCCATAGTCTCCTGTAAAGCTTGTGGTGGATTTATGTCACTGAAGATCTATAGCATTTTGATTAG
>NW_006399796.1:10919727-10920698 GCF_000299155.1 Elephantulus edwardii | reverse complement strand
ATCTGGGAGCTTCACCATTGATAGCATCTTTCAGTATTCCAACTCAAGGCTTAAATTTGTCTCAGTTTGAGAAGTGTAGAGCGAGTTCTTCCCTTTTAATTCTACAATTCTATGTCACTGCACATTCCATTATAATATTTTGGGCTGTGGTGTTGGAGAAGAATACTGAACATTACATAGACTGCCAAAGGAACAAACATATATGTCCTGGAGAAAGTATAGCCAGAGTGTTCTTTGGAGGCAAAGATAATAGTTTCGCCTCACATAATCCAGGCATGTTACTAGCAGGGACTATTCCTTGGAGATGGACATGATGCTCAGAGAGGCAGAGAATTGACAAAGGAGAGAGAGACCCTCACCCAGGTAGACTGCCACAGTAACTGCCACAGTGGGCTTTAGTGTGTTAGCAAATGTGAAGACTGCACAGGTTAGAAGAGGGTTCAGATCCCTTTGTTCATATTGTCACTATGGGTCATATTCAACTCAATGGCACCTAACAACATAGCAAAAACACTAATATCATACACAAGTAAAATATTGCTAAAAGTAATTTAAAACCTTCTGAATAGTATATAGACAGAAAACTACTAGAAAGTTAAGTTAGAGTCAAAAAGGGCTGTGGAACAAAGGATATCAGTGTGATATCACATAGATCTTGGCTGAAAACAGGGAAGGAATGCCAGTAAGAAGTATTTTTATGTTTTATTGACTAAGCAAAGACATCCCACTGTGTGGATCATCGTAACTTACTGAAAATATTGAGAAGAATGGAAATTTAAAAACACTTAATTGTGCTCATGCAAAACTTAAGTGCAGACCAAGATGAAGTTTGAACAGAACAAGGAAATACTGTATAGTTTACAGTTAGGAAAGGTGTACAACATGGTTTCATTCTTTCTCCATATCTAGTTAAACTGTATGCTAAGCAAATATTTAAATAAGCTATACTGTATGAATAAGAATGTAGCATC
>NW_006399796.1:10910951-10914237 GCF_000299155.1 Elephantulus edwardii | reverse complement strand
AACAAACTGGGAGGAGGGTAGAGAGAATAGTGCAACAATGAATGAGTGGAAGCCCAAAATCTCTGTAAATGTTTATGAAAATTAATAAAATATAGAAAAAAAAGGTTTTGAAAATGGAAACTCACAAAAAAAATTAATTCATTTATTTAGCTATATGACAAATTATTATAATATTTACATTTTTAGAGAAGCATATATAGAAAACAATCAGCAAGCTTTTTTCTCACACTCTAGAAGTCAAGTGTAGCCATCTTATCCTTTTTGGATCATTCATTGCTGGATTCTGAACACTGAACACACTAGACTTAACGTGGCTGCTGTACTGAGGAGATTCTGAGAGGGATGAATGGGAGATACTGCGGGTGAGGAAGGGGATAAGATGGGGTAGGGTAATCTGACCATTAGGAAACCTCTACAGTAAAAATATCCACTATTTCCCCTGAGCTAGACACTCTCTAGGTGCTGGGGTACATGGAAGACTAGATCAGAAAATTCTGTTCTTTAAAGAAATTTATTTTTCTAGTAAACTACTAAAAAAAAAAAAAAAGCCAACAAAACAACTCCACAACAAACAACAAAGCCGCCAATAAAAATAGATCTGTGATAGCACCTAAGAAGCCTGAAAGGGGTGGGTGTGTGTGTGTGTGTGTGCGCACGCGCGCACACGCACATACACCGCCCCACCACCACCACCAGTGTTCTATTTCAAATAAATGAATTAAGGCCTCTCCTTGGAGTTGAAGGGGAAGGCAGGGAGGGGCTCTTCCAATCTCCAGAATGAGTGTAGGCTCCTTCCCATACCCTCCCCTACCCATTTCATTCTGTATCTGACTTCTCACAAACTCAGAAGCTGATCCAGATGCAAGAACTCGTTTTCTTTAAGTTCTAGGAAATATCTGCGGGGTAGAAGTGGGAACAGGAAGAGATACTGTGAATCCTCAGAAAGTAGCAATTTTGATATTCATTCCAAGTTAATTTTGTATCTCTATCACATACATTTTCAAGTCATCTTCATCTCAGAGTGCGATCTTACTAGTGCCAAAGTGTATGTGGGAGCAAGTTTGGATATTATACAAACTCTCTGATGTAGAAAAAGAAAACGATTTCACATAACTGCAGTGTTTTCTATGGGTAAAATGAAAGGTAAATACAAATGAGGGTAAGGTAGTCACCCAAGGAACTAACAAAAAAAAATGCTTTTTCTTTGAAAAGTAGTTAAATTACGGTAGCAATCTATTGTATATTGGGTCACTATGATTCCAAGTCGACTGGATGTCATCTAACAACACCCTAAAATAAGGATTTTATTTTCACCATTTTTAGCTCTTTACTGAAAACCAGTGAGCTACCCTATCAGGAACGCTCATGTTCAGACTTGTTAATAGAGTTCATTCCATTCCAGGCACAATCTCAGGGTTCCATGAGATGAAGACCACAGCATGAGAGATTAATGCAGGGCAGTGACTCCACTTCAGGTCATTATTGCAATTAGTCTTGTTCTTATCAAGCTCTATTGGGAGAGGATTAATGTTTTAATGTTTATAAACTGTTGCCATGATTTGGTTGTGGGCTGTGAGCTGTGAACTATTAAATCAGAGTTTTCCTTAAAAATATTCATGTTTCTCTAATCTTATCCAGCCAGGTAGAGTGGATTTTCCTCTTAGCCTCAGAGTGAGCATGGGGACACAATGGTTTGAGGAGCATCTGTTGGTGGCGAGGCTGGGTCATCTGGTCAGAGTGCTTTTACAACCGTACACAGAGGACAAATAAAGCAAGGAGCTACCTCCTCTGACACCACAGAAGGTTCTATTGAAATCCATTAATCCCCTTCAAAGAAAGGAAAGTGGAGACAATGACAGGACAGAGGTGTGGGACTGAAGAAATATGATAAGCAACTCTATTTTGTTTACATCTCTAGTGGCTTAGGATCCTGGAGCTTTTCTGAGGATCAAACAAAGAAATGGAGAAACTTCAACAGCTTTTGAGAATGATGCTTTCTCTTTAAGTCACCTTAGAAGGGCCATATTGTTTATTTTGAAAACTCAATAATCCTTGCAAATTTTGCAAAACTAAATTCTTCTTACACCTGTGCCCTTAATAACAAGCAGATAAATGTCTTTCCATTCCAGAGTTCAAGTGCAATTTTAAGTAAGAAATTAAATAACCTGGCATTATAAATTAAACCTAAACAAACACATCTAAACTGCTCACTGAGATTTAAATACATGTCTTATGTTCACTCAGCTATACCTAATCAGAAAAACGTACCATGGGTATGGCCTTGAGCCAAATGAAGAAATCAGGGAAATGTATTCTTGGCACCTTTCAGGCTTCACCAGGATGCGTGCCTTCCTCCTTGACAATCCTTCGCTTTCTCTCTGCTAATTCCCATATCCCAGATGTACACACTTCATCTAACCCCTTAGCATCTGTGCTATGATGAGATATTAAATATGACTTTTTAATCATTGGCTTTGACTTTTACCACACGACTGGGTAGGACTACACACATATGAAGTGTTTGTGCTCCCCAATTAAAGTCGATAGCTTGCTAATATAAATAAATAGCAATTTGGGGGTATGGACACGCAGATAAAGTATGTAGACCACTAACGAAGGGATTGATCAATTTCACTATTTTGCCAGGTTTAAATATTATAGTTTAGAAACAGAAAATGGGAATCTCGGTCCTGTATAGAAAGTGCATCCTTTGGGCCAGGGAACCAGAACTGAGCTCCTTGACCTAGATGGAGTATGCGGACAGAGCTAAAAGAGCTTTTGGATACTTTAGAGACGTGAGAGAAGGCCCAGGGCTAAGAGGTTGAAGGTGCAATACTGGTCTGCCCTCAACCACACATGAACAGAAGCTGTCTTGACAGAAAAATTGTATCTTGAGTATTTCCAACCTTCAATGAAACTTACTATTTTGATAATAAATCTTCTAATTTATTTCCAACTTGAATTATAACTTTTACTTCCTTAATAAAACCCATCATTTTGGGTATTGTTTGTGCATTCTGAGTGGCCATTGCCATGGATTCTAACTAAAGAACCCCTCAAATTTGTTGCTGATGCATCAGAACTGATTCCTAGCTGACCCTTCTGTGTGTTTTTGGAGGATGCAAATTGCTTGGATACCTTTTCAAGCCATATGCAGAACAGATCATCTGGGAGGCTGGGCTCTATGAGGAAAAATGTGGCATCAAGATTGGTGGAAGATCTATCAACAATCTGTGCTATGCAGATGACACAACCCTGCTTGCTGAAACTGAGGAGAACCTGAAGC
>NW_006399796.1:10909399-10910851 GCF_000299155.1 Elephantulus edwardii | reverse complement strand
TGGATTAGTAGGCAATACCACAAAGATGAACAGACAATTACATTTGCTAGCAATTTTATTTTACTTGGACCCACAGTCAACACTCACGGTAACAGCTTTTAAGAAATCAAAAGACACATTTTATTTGAGCAAATGTGCTGATAAGAACCTCTTTAAAGTGCTAAAGAACAAGAATGCCATTTTAAAAACTGAAGTGTGTCCAGCCCAAGTCTTTCTATTTTTATAAATTGGTTTATATGCCTGTGAAAGCTGGATAATAAATAAAGAAAATAGAAGAAGAATTTGGATTATTTGTGATTACACATACCAGGCAGGACAAGAGCAAACAAAGCTCTCAGGGCAAGTGAAACAGGGTGCTTCTTAGAGCCAAACATGGTAACACTTGGTTTCACATACTTTGGGCATGTTGTTAGAAGTTGTTTGTCTTTAGAAAAGATATTATGTTGGGATAAGTAGGGGGCCAGCAAAAGAGCATACCTTCAATTAAATGGACTTTTACAGTGACTGCAACAATGGCCTTGCACATGGTGGTGATTTTGAGGATGGCACTCCATAGGGCCAGATTTTGAACTGTTGTTTATAAGATTGCTTTACATCATAGCCAACTTTAAAGAACCTAATGACAATAACATAAACGAGGAGAAGCTAAGAAGCTCTTGTGGCATAGTCTGTAGCAAGTTATGCTGTGAGCCCATAGATCACGTGAATCTATTGCAGGAGAAATATGGGCATGATCCCTTCATGTAATTTACAGCCTCAGAAACCCAATGAAGGGTCCTCTGTAAGTTGGAACTATCTGACAGCCATAAGGAAAAAGATAGGAATGACTAATTTGTATATGGAAAAATAAAAAGCAGATGAAGTAGGATTTCAAAGAGAATATTTAAAGTAAAGAAGGAACAATTTGTTTTATTTCAGAGTTCACTTCAAGAACATGGACCTCAGATCCACATCCTGGATATGCTTTCTAGTTATATACGCAACTAAAAAACATCTTAATATAATTAGTGTAAAAATTGGAAGATGCAAAAATTTATAATGGTAGGATTTTACCTGTGTTTGTTTTATCTTTCCAAGAAATTTATAGCAATTCAATTTAAAAACACTTAAAATCAATCAGCAAAAGTGCTTCACTATTTTATTATGTAGCATTGAATCCTTTCTCTATACATTTTCAATCTATATGCAGAACAGATCATTTGGGAGGCTGTATTTTATGAGGAGCAAAGTAACATCAAGATTGGAGGAGGACTCATCAACCCACATTGTGCATATGTTACAACTTTGCTTGCTGAAACTGAGGAGGATGAGGTGTTTGCTGTAGAAGATCAAGGACTGCAGCCTTCAATATGGATTGAAGCTCAACATCAGGAAAACAAAGATTCTCACCGCTGAGCTAATGAACAGCTTCATGATAGATAGTGAAGAGATTGAGATTGTTGATAACTTCAG
>NW_006399796.1:10901178-10903904 GCF_000299155.1 Elephantulus edwardii | reverse complement strand
GCTTGGGAGGGTGGAGGGACAGTGCAGAAGGGGAAGACCCTCTACTGATGTGGTTGATGTGAATTCTTCCTCCATAGGGGGTTAATGGAGGTAAAACAACACCCCTTTCCTGCCATCTGCACTGTTTTTATAGGATGTTTGGTCCCTGTTTGTAACTGGCTACTCCAAAGTTTGCTCTGACATTAACTAGTAATTCATCTCTGAATAGGTCTTAACAAGCAAAGGGTCTCTTCTGGGAGGTGTCAATGTCAAGATGAGGAAGGAATAGAATATAATCAAGTGGCAAAATGGTGACTTTGGAAATTTAGAGAATACGTGTCCATTTGCTGCTTACTTACATTCACTTACTGGTAGGTGCCATCAAGTCATCTACAGCCCTTAGTCCCAGTGAACAATGGATCCGAACCTTGCCTTGTCCTGTGTCTCCCTCATCATTTCTGAGCCCATTGTTACAGTCACTCTGTCAATCCGTCTCATTTAGAATCTTCTATGTTCTGCTTGGAAGCAGGAGTGGCATCCACTTCTGAAAAAGCTTGCCTCCGGAAACCCTGTGAACCTGAAGAAAGGATGAAAGTTATACAAGTGTCAAGGTCTTTTGTTCATATCACCTACAACTCAACGACACTTAACAACAACATGTCAATCCATTTCATTTAAAATCTTCCTCCCTTTGGCTAACTCTCCACTTTTCCAAACATGAAATCCTTTTCCAAGGACAAATCTCTCCTAATAATATCTCCAAACTTTGTGAGATGAAGCTTCACCATCCTTGCTTCCAAGAAGCACCTTGGCTACACTTTCTTCAACACACATTTGTTTGTTCTCTTGATAGTTTATGTGATACTCAGTACTTTATCACCACAACTTAGAGGCATTAATTTTTCTTTTTAGTCATTGTCTAACATTTAAATGCATAACAAGTAATCAAAAAGATCATTACTTGAATCAGATGTCCCTTAGTCTTTAAATTGACATCATTATTCTCTAAAACCTTAGAGAAGTTATTGACACAGTCACTATTGTTGTTGTTAGGTGCTGTTGAGTTGAATATGACTCATAACAACCCTGAGACACTCAAGAGCTCATTGCAGCAATCACTGTGTCAATCCACCTGGTTGAGAATCTTCCTCTCTTTTGTCAAGCCTCGACCCTTCCTGTCATCATGTCCCTCTAAAAAGAATTACCCCTATTAGCAACATGCCCAAAGTATGTCAGGAGAAGCCTCATCATTCTTGTCTCCAAAGAGCTCTCCGGCTGCACCCTTTCCAAGACATATATGTTTGTTCTCTTGGGAATAATAACATAGGATATTCAGTGTTCTTCTCTAATACCACAGTTCAAAGGCATGAATTCTTCTTCTGTCATCCTTATTCATCATTCATCTCTCAGATGCATATCAAGTCACTGTCCATTAATTCAGCACTGGTTTAACAATTTTTATTCCTTTTGCTCCCACAGACTTTGACTGTTAACTAAAGTCACTGGAGTTTCTTCCTTCTCTGTCCCAAGTATAGCCCCAAGTCTTAAGAAAATGAGAGAGCTTTAAACAAAAATGTAACTGTCTAATTAACTGAAAATAATAATCTAAAAGCAGGACTTTGCTAAAAAATGAAATTCCATTATATACTGTTGTTGTGTGCTGTCAAGCTGTGTGTGACTCACAGTGACCTTACTCACAATAGCTCTGAAAGCTGGCCTAGCCTGAGCCAATCTCACTGTCTCCAATACGCTTGTCCCCATTATCCCAGTTACTGTATTAATCCATCTCATCCTGGGTCTTTCTTCCTCTCTTGTCCTGTCCTTCGATGCTTCCAAGCATGACGTTCGTTTCAAAGGACTGGTCCCTCTTGGAAATGCACCCAATGTATGGTGATACGGAGCTTCAAAATCTTTGCCTCCAAGGAGCAATTTGGTTTCACCCACTCGAGGATATATTTGTTTGTTCTCTTGACAGTCCAAAGTATCTTAACGCTTTTCTCCAGCACCACAACTCAAAGGCATCAATTCCTGTTCTGTCATTATCATTGTCTAGCCTTCAGATGCCTAGCAAGTAATTGCAAAGATCATGACCTGGATTAAGCACATCAAAGTCTCTAGACTGACATCGTTGCTCTTTAGCACTCTATAATGTCCCTGCCAGCAGATTTTTCCAGTGCAATTCACCTTTTGATTTACTGACTGCTAGTGCCAAGGGTGTTGAATGTGGAAGTAAGTAAACTAAAATTTTAACAATACCAGTCTCTTCTGCATTTATCATGGTGTTACCAATTTGCCCAGTGATAAGAATCTTTGTTTTCTTTATGTTGAGCTTCAATCCATACAGAAGAATACTGTCCTTAACTTTCTGCAGCAAACACTTCAGGTCCTCCTCAGTTTTGGCAAGCAGTGTTGTGGCATCTCCATAATGTAGCTTATTGATGAATCTTCCCCTAATCCTGATGCCACATTTGTCCTCATAAAGTCTAGCCTCCTGAATAATCTATTAGACATGTAGATTTAAAAAGGTATGGAGAAAGGATGCATCCCTGACACCTTCCTTTCTTGAGTCTGAACTATGCAGAGTGTCCTTGCTCTGTTCTGACGACTGCTTCCTGGTCCAAGTATAGGTTTCACATGAGCATAATCAGGTGTTTTAGAATTCTCATTCTCATGATTAGCCACAATTTGTTGTGATCCACACAGTCAAATGCCTTTGTATAGTCAATTAAACACATAGAGATACTCTT
>NW_006399796.1:10898319-10901078 GCF_000299155.1 Elephantulus edwardii | reverse complement strand
AATTTTTCTTTTTAGTCATTGTCTAACATTTAAATGCATAACAAGTAATCAAAAAGATCATTACTTGAATCAGATGTCCCTTAGTCTTTAAATTGACATCATTATTCTCTAAAACCTTAGAGAAGTTATTGACACAGTCACTATTGTTGTTGTTAGGTGCTGTTGAGTTGAATATGACTCATAACAACCCTGAGACACTCAAGAGCTCATTGCAGCAATCACTGTGTCAATCCACCTGGTTGAGAATCTTCCTCTCTTTTGTCAAGCCTCGACCCTTCCTGTCATCATGTCCCTCTAAAAAGAATTACCCCTATTAGCAACATGCCCAAAGTATGTCAGGAGAAGCCTCATCATTCTTGTCTCCAAAGAGCTCTCCGGCTGCACCCTTTCCAAGACATATATGTTTGTTCTCTTGGGAATAATAACATAGGATATTCAGTGTTCTTCTCTAATACCACAGTTCAAAGGCATGAATTCTTCTTCTGTCATCCTTATTCATCATTCATCTCTCAGATGCATATCAAGTCACTGTCCATTAATTCAGCACTGGTTTAACAATTTTTATTCCTTTTGCTCCCACAGACTTTGACTGTTAACTAAAGTCACTGGAGTTTCTTCCTTCTCTGTCCCAAGTATAGCCCCAAGTCTTAAGAAAATGAGAGAGCTTTAAACAAAAATGTAACTGTCTAATTAACTGAAAATAATAATCTAAAAGCAGGACTTTGCTAAAAAATGAAATTCCATTATATACTGTTGTTGTGTGCTGTCAAGCTGTGTGTGACTCACAGTGACCTTACTCACAATAGCTCTGAAAGCTGGCCTAGCCTGAGCCAATCTCACTGTCTCCAATACGCTTGTCCCCATTATCCCAGTTACTGTATTAATCCATCTCATCCTGGGTCTTTCTTCCTCTCTTGTCCTGTCCTTCGATGCTTCCAAGCATGACGTTCGTTTCAAAGGACTGGTCCCTCTTGGAAATGCACCCAATGTATGGTGATACGGAGCTTCAAAATCTTTGCCTCCAAGGAGCAATTTGGTTTCACCCACTCGAGGATATATTTGTTTGTTCTCTTGACAGTCCAAAGTATCTTAACGCTTTTCTCCAGCACCACAACTCAAAGGCATCAATTCCTGTTCTGTCATTATCATTGTCTAGCCTTCAGATGCCTAGCAAGTAATTGCAAAGATCATGACCTGGATTAAGCACATCAAAGTCTCTAGACTGACATCGTTGCTCTTTAGCACTCTATAATGTCCCTGCCAGCAGATTTTTCCAGTGCAATTCACCTTTTGATTTACTGACTGCTAGTGCCAAGGGTGTTGAATGTGGAAGTAAGTAAACTAAAATTTTAACAATACCAGTCTCTTCTGCATTTATCATGGTGTTACCAATTTGCCCAGTGATAAGAATCTTTGAAAAAAAAAAAAGAATCTTTGTTTTCTTTATGTTGAGCTTCAATCCATACAGAAGACTACTGTCCTTAACTTTCTGCAGCAAACACTTCAGGTCCTCCTCAGTTTTGGCAAGCAGTGTTGTGGCATCTCCATAATGTAGCTTATTGATGAATCTTCCCCTAATCCTGATGCCACATTTGTCCTCATAAAGTCTAGCCTCCTGAATAATCTATTAGACATGTAGATTTAAAAAGGTATGGAGAAAGGATGCATCCCTGACACCTTCCTTTCTTGAGTCTGAACTATGCAGAGTGTCCTTGCTCTGTTCTGACGACTGCTTCCTGGTCCAAGTATAGGTTTCACATGAGCATAATCAGGTGTTTTAGAATTCTCATTCTCATGATTAGCCACAATTTGTTGTGATCCACACAGTCAAATGCCTTTGTATAGTCAATTAAACACATAGAGATACTCTTTTGACATGCTTTGCTTTCAGCCAACATCCACTTGATGTTGACTATGATGTCTTTTGTACCACAGTCTCTTATAAACCCAGCTTGTACTTCTGGTAGTTCTTGGCGATTTTGGATAATCTTCAGCAGAGTTTTGCTTGCATATAATTTTAGTGATATTGTCAGATAATTTACAGATTCTGTTGGGTCACCTGTTTTTGGAATGGGATTAAAATATGAATCTCTTCCAGTCATTGGACCAGGTAGCTCTCCACCAGATTTCTTGGCATAACCTGATGAGCGTGTCCAGGGGTGCATCTATTTTTTAAATAATGGTAATTGGTATTGCACAGATGCCTGGGGACTTATTTTCGCTAATTCCTTCAGAGCAGTTTGAATGTACTTCTTCATCACCATTGCCTCTTGATCATATGTTGTTTTATGAAATTCTTCAGCATCAGCCAGTTCTTTCTGGTATAGTTAGTCTATATACTTCTTCCATCTTCTTTTGATGCTTCCTGGTTCATTTAATACTCTGCTCATAGCATCTTTAAGGGTTGCCACACAGGCTGGAATTTGTTCTTTAGTGTTTTCAGCTTCTGAAATGCCAAGGGAGCTTGTCCCTTTTGATCCTCTGACCCCAGCTCTAACTGGAAGAATCCAGACACTAGAAGAAAATGTTGCATGATCTTCTAACACAAAACAGCAAGAATAAATGAACACATAAAGACAATTGTTACCAGGAGATAGCAGAGAAAAAGAAGAATGTGGAGTTAGTACTTAAGAAGAACAGAATATTCTGTTTGAGATGGTTTAAAATCTTAGATATAGATAGTAATGATGGTGGTGAAATGTGGTCATAATAAATAATTTCACTGGGTTATAAACATAACATGGATAAAATAATATTTT
>NW_006399796.1:10894160-10897200 GCF_000299155.1 Elephantulus edwardii | reverse complement strand
TCTCCTTCTGTGCAATTTACAGCCTCTGAAAACAGGCTAGAAGATCAGGTATGAGTTGATTTCAACTAGAGGGTACATAACAACAACAACAACAGATGTTTTTGACATAGAAGGGAGGTCTATTTTGGCCTCTTGGGTAGTGGTAAGGTGCCAAATTTTGAAGAAATGAAAAGAGATTCAAGGAAAAGTTATACCAATTTTTGAGCTTTGTGAATTTGCAGAATTTAGAGGATAGACATTCTCAGGTGTTTTAAGATGTAAACAAAATGAATGGAAGAAGAAAGAGAACTGTTTAGAAATTCAGCTGTGGGCTAGATTTAGAAGCACATCCTCTTCATAAAATAGACTTTTCAGTTACTACATAAGCTATCCAGAAAGAATGTTTTGTTAGATGAATTGAAAGCGCCATGTTTTAGGAGGCAGCTGCAGCTGGCATCTGACTATCTTTACCTTCAGTAGCATTATAGAGAATAATTCTTTGGAACTACCATTATCAGACTAAAAACTATTTCAGTTTAAACTATGAAATCTACCTCTAGGGATTATTACGTTTTATGTCATGCTTAACCTGCCAACAGCAAGCTGGACAGTGATGAAAATGGTCCAGCACAATGTCTTCACTGATGTCCTTGGACTAGTATTGATTAAAGTTTAAAGAGTGGGTGGAATTTGTAGTTCATTTATTTGCTGGTTGTGTCATGCTATTCCAAAATTACTACACCATTTTTTCTTTTATTTTATAAAATACATGACCAGAAAATATGCAATTGGGCTCATTTTATTCTGTTCATCACTAAATGTACTTTTTGGAAAGAAAAATTTATCTTATGCAAACATAATTCATTAAAAATATGATTTTTTTTAAAAAGCATGGTTAAATAAAGGTATGTAAAGATACAATTGGTGAATAGCTACTAGGAACTCTTGTTAGTAGAAAGATGACAGGATCTAGAAAATTCCTTTCGTACCCTTTAAGGGAAAAGAATTTAATCTATTCCTGCAACAAATTGTGTTTAAAAGATGGCTACAAAATATCTCTTACCCAATATGATATGATTTTTGCAGTATAATTGACTATTTCCAGTTAAAGTTGCATCTCTGTTACCTCTCTTTCAGATTGTCAGAGTTTGGTAATTGTTTAAACCAATGTGGAGGTTTCCAATGGAGGAAGTGAACTATACGTCATGTGATACTAGGTCATAAAGGTAATTCAAATTCTGCCTTACTTGCTACAGTGTTTGTTCTTTAAACTTTCACCCCTCATGTCAACAGCCAAAACTCTCAAATACTACCATATTGTAAGGATATTCAAAATAACCTATATAAAGAAGGCACAGGCCCAAACCCCAGAGAGGAAGAGCTGCCTATTGTGTCCAGAAGTTGTCCTGACCCTCCATAGTTCCAAACTCATCCCGTAACAGACCTTGAAACATAACTACCTAGGTAAATTCTTAACTCAGAAGATCCTTGAAAGAAAATGAAATAATTGCATTTATTTTAAGTTTCTAGCTTAACGTTTCCTGGTTCTGGATCAACAACATTTTGTACAGTTTCTAATAGTAAACTGGGTTGGAGGACAAGCAACCAGGGTGCTCCTCGGACGCAAGACTGGTGAAACTTCCTTTAACACAAACCAGTTACTGGAAAATAATTGTGCTGGGTAAATAGACGGTCAGTAGAAAAAAAGAATACCCTCAGCTAGATGGATTGCCATAGTGACCGTAATAACGAGCTTGAGCATGTAGGAAATATTGAAGATGGCATGAGAGAGGGCAAGGCTTAGATTTCATGTTCACAGTGTTGCTATGAGTTGTAGTCAACTCACTGGCACCTAAAAACAATGGCAACAACAACAAAAAAACTGACCAAGAAACATATTTTTACAGCTATGGAAATTCAAACAAGAATGCTGTATTGAAAAGTGGAAAAAAAGATCTAGTTTTCTGTAATATTACATAAATTATGGTATTAATATTATCACAGTGGTTGTGCTGTTGTCCAAGTGGTAAGGAAGATCTTTAGAGAAGGATTAGGCTTAGAAAATGCAGCCAGAGTATTCCTTCGAGGCAAGAATGATGGTGTTTCATCTCACAAGTTTCTGGGATGTTGTTAGAAGAGGCTATTCCCTGGAAACAGACGATACACTTGGAAAGTTGGAGGGTCAGCAAAAGAGAGGGAGACCCTCAATGAGAAGGACTGACATGGTAACAACAGCAGGGCTCAAGTGTATCAGTGATGATGGTGATGGTACAGGATAGGACTGAGGTAGAGGTCAGATCTATTGTTCATAGTGTTGCTATGAGTTGTAGTATATATATATATATTTAATAAAAGAGGTTCTTATTAATCCAAGCATGATTCTAAGAATAGCAGCACTGATGTCACCTGGGAAATGTTTAGAAATGGATACTCTGGAGTTCAGACCGCAACTTTTGCACCAGAACCTAACCACACTACCAAATGAGTCTATGCACAGTAGACTTCTGAGTACTAATGCTTTCACCCTTAGTACCCCCCAAGGATTTGCATTTTGGATGCTTTCTTAATAATGGTGACATGAAGATCTCTTTCACACTTATCCTTGAAAGAATGTTATGGAGAAGAAAAAAATTAATGTTGAGTGATAAAGTGTTCTGAATTTGTCTATTGTTATTAGATGCCATTGCAGCTTCTATGACTCAGAGCAAGCCTATGAACAGTAGATCAAAATCCTGGCCTATCTTGTACCATCCACACAGTCCCTGCCATGTTCAAGCCCAAAGTTGGAGTTCTTTTGAATCCACCTACTTGAGGGTCTTTCTTTCTTTTATTTACCCTGTTTATTTCCCTGCATGATGGCTTTTCTCCCAAGAATGTTTTTCCCTCCTTAAAACATGTCATCTTTTTTCTAAGGATGTCTTTTTTTCTTCTGACAACATGTCCAACCTATGTGAGATGAAGTTTCATTATCTTTGCCTCTAAGTAGCTCCTTGATTGCTCTTCCTCCCAGATAGACTTGCTTGTTCTTTTGAAAATCCATGGTATATTTAGTACTCTTCAT
>NW_006399796.1:10891485-10893350 GCF_000299155.1 Elephantulus edwardii | reverse complement strand
GAGGGACAGCGCAGGAGGGGAAGACCCTCTATGAGGTGGATTGATTCAGTGACTGGGGTACTCGGGATGGGTTTGTCAGGGGCAATGAGATTGGCTCAGGATAGAGCAGGGTTTAGGGCTGTTGTACATAGGGTCGCTATGAGTCGCAAACGACTCGACGGCATATAACAACAACAACAACAACAACAATCCTTTAGTGGCGAGACTATGTAGAAATAATAATAAATCCCAGATCATAAAATATATGTGTGCTTTTAAATATATCTCTGATTCTATAAAATGGTGTAGTTAAAATTGTCGTTAAGTGGCACTGAGTCAGAGCTGACTCATAGCTGACCCCTCAGAGGATTTTCAGATGCTGTGAATTGCCTGGGAAGAGATTGCCCATCTTTTTGCTCATAGAGTGGCTGGCTGGTGGGCTCAAAATGCCTACCTGTGAGTTGCCAGTTAAAGTGCTTACCATCATTGCTCCCTACAGTTGTAAATGGCATCTCAGAAACTACTGTTTGTGAGATATTCAACTAAGTCCTAAGCACTTGGCTTCATAAAATTTTTGTGAAAGATTTTATTCTTTTGAGAAGAGCCAGTCTATTAACTAAGTGGCAGGGGTTCATCACTTCACCTCTACTTACCCTTTTTATATCTCTCTCCACTCAGTAACTGAAATCAATACTGAAAATAACGTTGCGCTCATCATCTAGCGTGTTGTTTCTCATTTGAATTTTGACTGTATGTCTACAAGCTTCCCCTTGGTAAAGATTAACTACTTCTACTCTGGACTCTGTTTCTTTTACTTCTGTTTGTAACATTCCTATTTGTACTTTTCACAGCTGGAAAGTGTATTTCTTGAACTTATACAAGGTATAGACATTATGCATATGTGATCAATGGCAGGTGAGTGACACAAGTCCCTTGTGGAGTCAGATGGACAAAGATCCCAACAGTAATGCAGACAGATAATTTAGGCACCATCTGGTCCCTCGGGGTTTGTTCTGCTGGAAAACATTTTCAGCTCCCAGTAATAAAGATGACAGACAGTCACTGAGCCTATATGGAATTGTATTCTGTCATCTTTACTCAGGAAAATAACCCTATGAAGTCAGTGGGGGGGTTTTAGACCAAGAATGGGCCATAGAATATACCCCTTCAAGTAAAGACAATAGATATTAATGTTTCACTGAGCAATTCAAAAAGCACTTCAGTGACATGTCTGAGAAATTATGGAAATTTCACAATTTCTTTTATAAGTACATCATCACATTACTAGGAATCCTGGTAGCCATCAATTCATTTCTAAGGACAGATTTGACTGGCTTATTCACAGAATCCCACAGGGAAGTAATTTTTTTCCTTTTCCTTCCCAAAAGTCTATTAAAAACTTCATATTATCACTGAGTTCTGGCTAGTTAATATCAGCATGAAGTGCCAGATGGGGATTTAAAAATAATACCCTTTACTTAATTTTCAGAAGAATTTTGTTTAAGTACTTATGTGAGCATAGAGTTAAGATTACAATCAATGTGGTTGTTGGAACTCCAATATTAATTCCAAAGCAGAAAGGAAAACTAGAACAATCATGGAACAATGGAATAATGGAACACGGAACAACCAGTGAAGCTGCAAGCTCCACATTTCTGATTTGTGGCTTAAACATCAGAAAAGGTCTTCCTTCTTCTTTTCCTGACAGCCTTCTCCAGATAATGATAGTGCCTGCTGTGTAGCTGGAATCATAACTCTATGCTACATCCTCAAAATATAGATATTATTTTAAAAATAAGCTTTATCTTTAAATTTCTGTTGTGCTATTTTGGGAGTTTCTTATGCTCAGGGCACAGTATTGATTGTAACCCCTCAGTAACCATAAA
>NW_006399796.1:10883380-10890687 GCF_000299155.1 Elephantulus edwardii | reverse complement strand
GCACCAGCAGCCAGGAAATAAAAAAAATGTATTGCAATGGGAAAGTCTGCTGTTAGGGACCTCTCCAGGGTACTGAAGAGCAATGGTGTCACTCCAGAGACCAAGGTGCATCCGATAGAGGCTAAGATCTTTGCAATCACTTGTTATGCATCAGAGAGTTGGACAATGACTAGGGAGGATAGAAGGAGAATTGATCCTTTGTTATGTGGTGCTGGAGAAGAGTATTGATGGTACCATCGACTTCTAGGAAAACAAACAGATTCAACCTAGAGAGGATTAAACCAGGCTTCTCCTTGGAGGCAAGGATTCTGGGGCTTTGTGTGACATACTTTGGACATGTTGTAAGGAGGGCCAGGTCCTTGGAGAGGGACATCATGCTTGGGAGAGTGAAGGGATGTTGCAGGAAGGGAAGACCCCTTATGAGGTGGATTGATTCAGTGACTGGGGGAATTGGGATGGTTGTGTCAGAGGCAGTGCAATTGGCACAGGATAGAACAGGGTTGAGGGCTGTTGTACATAGGGTCGCTATGAATCTCAGGTGACACGACAGCACATAACAACAACAAACGACAATTCAATTTCTTCCTATAAATCTGAAATTTAAAAAACAAGTCGACGGCACTTAACAAAACAACACCGATGGAGACAGAGAGCTCTTTGGGCCTGGTGGATGTAAAGTTATGCTACCAATCAAAGGTGCATGATTTCATTGTTTTGTTCAGACATTCCTCTAGGTCATAGAGCACTGGTGTACAAGTTGCTGTCCCGTGGTCACTTGTGGTTGCTGTGAGGCTGAACACTGTGACACGGATGTGTCAAATGCATTAATGGTTGGCGACCCAATGCAGACTGAGAGTGGGGTGGAGCTCCCCAATTAAACAAGCGTGGAAGGAGGAGTGGCATCCACTTCCATAATAGCTTGCCTCCGGAAACCCTATGAACCTGGACAGAGGATGAAAGGCACCCAAGCATCAAGGACTCTCCTTCATAGAGTTGCTATGAGTCACTTGCAACTCCACGGCACTTAACAACAACAACAACAACAACAACACAACAACAATCAAAGGAATGATTTTAATCTGCAGCCCTCAGGCTTGGTTTTAATTGTTTTTGGTCAAACATTCTTCTAGGTTGTCTAACACTGGTCTGTCCATTTGTTGTACAGAGGTAACTCATGGTTGCTGTGATGCTAAACACTGTGACACTGATGTGTCAAATGTGATAACGGTTACGCATAGTGGACAGTGCTTGGTGGAGCTCCCTGGTTAAAACAAGCTTGGAAGCAGGAGTGGCATTCACTTCTGAAATAGCTTGCCTCTGGAAACCCTGTGAACCTGGAGAGAGGATGAAAGTTATACAAAGGTGTCCAGGTCTTTGGTTCATAGGGTCGCTATGAGTCATCTGTGACTCAACGACACTCAACAAAAACAACAGGAAGGATGGAAGAATTGGTGTCTTTGAATTATGATATTGAAGAAGTGTATTTAATATCTCATGGAATGTCAGAAGAACCAATAAATCTGTCTTGGAGGAAGTGCAACCAGAGTGCTCCTTAGCAGTAAGGATAGCGATACCTCATCTAACGTATGTTGGGCATGTGCTGGGAAAAGTGGAGGGTGAGAGAGAGGAAAACCCTCAACAAGATGAACTGACACAGTAACTTTTACAATGGGCTCCAGCATGTTAGAGTTGGTGAGGCTGGTGCAGCATAGGACAAGGTTCACATCTGTTGTCCACAGGGTTACTAGGAGTCTTAGTTGACTGAATGGCACCTAACAACAACAAATCACAAAAGCAGACTCATGGTCATCAAGTCAATTTCAACTCGTAGTGGTTTCTCCAAGAGATTTGTGAGGCTATAAATCTTTACTGGAGGAGATAGCCTATCTTTCTCATGGGCGTGGCTGAGTGATTCGAACTGCTAAACTTTTGGTTAGCAGCTAAACATGTGATATCCTACTCAGTTGGAACAGGTTCATAGCTGACCCTCCAATGGATTTTGAGGCTGTAATTTACACAGGAGAAGATTGTCCACTTTTCTCCCAAGAAGCTGCTGGTGTCTTTTAACTACTACCGAAGTGTGACCTTTGAGTTAGCAGGGCAACTCCCGGAGGATAATGCCACCAGACCTCCCTCCCTCACTGTTAGTACTGCTTCATTCCTCCCAGAGAATTCTCTTCTCTTTCTCCTTTTGGTTTGAATTTTTGCCTTGATCATGGAATGCTTTATGACTTTTTAATGACGTTTTGACTGAACCATGGGCACAGACATTATCTCTTTCCTTTACACCCCACTACTCTCTCAGACAGTATAGTATGTCTTTGGTTATTAGCTCTCTGCACCAGCTGGATTGACTGGAATATCTGAATGAAGACAGCCCATGCTCTGTTTTCTATCTGCTGCCACCTTACTTTGGGGCTGTCTCCCTTCATTTGTGCTTTCCAACCTGTAGACAGTATAACCAGATCATCAGATGAGTTAAATTTATGCCCACTTTTTTCTCTCCCTTTGTTAAACTGACTCTAGTCCTGAGAATTCCTTTCTAAAGGAGCAACATTTCACTAATCTTCCTGGAAAATGTTGTTGACATTATAGGTACTGTGTTGTCTGCATCAGATTAATGTGGCAGTGGATTTGCATACACAATAGGCAGTAAGCAAATAAACTCGATTGTTGGCTGGGATGTTATCAACCGGGTGGCAGCAGCAGACAATGACCTCAGCCAAAACAAAACGTTTGGAGATTTCAACATCAAAATAGATCTCCCTGAATCTCTTCCACCTGCCGCCTGATGCCAGTTTGTCCAGGTTTCTATTGAATATGAATGACTCCAGATAAATGTCTTGCCATTATTTTCTAATGCACTCCTGAGCCTGGCAGCTTAAATTTCTGTCAGAATCCAAGTGTGAAAAACACAGTGAATAGAACAAGATACCTCTGCCCCTCAGCTCCTGCTTTGAGGAGCAGAGTGAGACAGATTCAGATGCCTGATAGGCCAGTGCGCTCAGTGCTACCGGGTGCTTCTCTCCCTGCCAGCACTCTGTAATTAAAGAAGAGAGACATCAACGTGGAACCGGATCCCAGGCGCTGTCCGGTTGAAAAGGTCACTGCCGCAAATGAGCAATTAGTGCTCCCTGCTGCCGCGGAGGCTTTGGCTGGGGAAAGCGCTGCAGAAACACAATGCCCAGGCAAACCGGCTTTGTAATCTGCTTGTCACAAGTCCAGTCATAAGGGATCTGCCCTGAATTGGAAAGGATAACGCTGGACAGATTGGGAAAAGTCAGGTTTAAAAAACATAGTCTTAGACAGAGCCCAGCACCCAACCGGCTGTTTCATTTGTCCGCTGGAAGCCGGTGTGGTCCTGGCCTCCGGGCAGCTGTGGACAAAGCGCCAGGCTGTGACTTTGAAACCTCATTATCAACCTTAAATATTTGAGAGTGGTTTTCTCTGGCTGCCTCAGAGCTGGACAGCAGAGCTTTGCTGCCTGGCAAACTGAGATTTGAAACAAAACAAAACAAAAAAAGGGTTATGCATGCCAGGGTTAAATTGACCTTGTTATTAGTGCTCCAAGAATCAGCTGCTTTTTCAGAAAGAGTTCCTAAGAATGTTTCATTTTAAACTCAGAATCACTGTTTCTCCTTAATAGGAATGGGAAACTTGAGCCCTGAGGAGGGGTAGAGGGGGGCTTGGTGGTGGTGGGTTGGGAATGATGGCTGGGGCAGGAGAAGTCAGTAAGGAAAATGTCTCCCCACATATTCTGGCTCTGGCCTGGGCCTGTGCTAACCACTCACCTCCTTAGACTCCAGCATACAGGGAGCAACACAGACATCTCATCAGCCTTTCTGGAGCGGGAAGTTTCACTGTGAAGGCAGGCTCACTTTCGAGGGCAAGCTCAGTATCATTTCATTTCTTTCCCTACCTAACTCAGAGACAGTATTCATTTTCTCACCCCAAAAAAGGGAAGTTTTGCTTGATGGTATAGACAAAGGCCTAAAATTGCTTTTGACAAGTGAGTCCCTCAAATTGAGAATCACCTAACGTGTTGACACGTGAAATCTAGACTTTTCCTTTGTGTTATGAGGCGCATGATCAAAATTTATTTAATCAAAAGGATGTGGCAGCTCCCTCACCCCGCTCCCTACTCAAAGCAGACCTTTTCACCCCCACTAAAATACAGGTCTGCTTTTTATTTTACAATGTTAAGAGTATTTATCTTCTAATCTTTAGTTGGAAAACATATCATTTATGTGGAATTCTGCCCAGATTTTGTAGATATTTTTGTGCATGTAAACTGTAATGCCTAAAACAACAACAATATCCCAATTAGTTACTGTTGAGTCAATTCTCATTGTGACTTCATGCATAGTGGGGTGAAATTGTGCACGTAAGGATTCCAAAGGCTGATGTATTCCACAAGTAGGACATCAAACCTTTCTTCTGAGGTGCCCTGGCGAACTTGACCCACCAAATTTACAAGTGTCAGTGCAACATGTTAAATGAAGGGACTCCCTACAATTTCTGTTTTAGTTGCATATCATCAAATCAATTTGAACGCACAGCTACCTCATGTAACAAAGTGGAACTTCTCCATAGGGTTTTCTTGGATGTAACCTTTACTGAAGGGAGCTCTGCCGTCCTGGTGTTAAGAAGCTTCAATCCTGAAGGTGTGCAGTTCAAAACCTCCAGCTGTTCTGTGGGAGAAAGAGGGGCTGTCTCCTCCCGTGTGATTAACTGTCTCTGAAAACTTGCTGGAGGGTCAGCTGTGAATTAGTTCCAATTCAACAGGACACAACAACAATCTTTACTGGAGCAGACTGTCACTTCTTTCTACTCTAGGGTTTCTGAGCAAATTAAAAATCCCTAATCTGTAAATTAGCAACTGAACACTTAACTATTGTTTCTCTAGAGCTCTTCCTCCAATGCCTAAGCCAAAACCAAACTGCTGAGTTGATTCCAGCTCAGAGCGAACCTCCACTGAGTTTCCAAGGCTGTGAGTCTTTATACAAGGACAGGGCCCATCCCTCTCCCTCAGAGCAGCTGGTAGATTTGAACTACAGATACTTTTGATTGTTTTTATTATGTGCTGTCAAGTAATACCAACTTATAATAGACCCTTCAATGGATTTTCAGGGGCTGTGAATTGCATGAGAAGAGATTGTCCATCTTTCTGTAGTGGATTGACTGGCAGATTCAACCCGTAGGACTTGGGTTGACTATGCAACGTCTTACTACTTACGGTCACCAGAGCTAAATGAAGCTGTGCTTTAATCTTCTAGGTGTGTGATTTGAATTCACCAGCTGCTCTGCGAGAGAAGGATGGAAAAGTATGGGCAATCTCCGCCGTGCAATTTACTGCCTCTGAAAACCTGTTGGAGGTTCAGCTACGGGTCACACACAGCTAGACAGGCAGATAGCACAGAGCACAGACGGATTCCAATGAGATAGCACACAGCAGCGAGAGCAATCCCTAATATTAGTAAATGGTATTCACTTTCTTCTATCTTGCTGTAGAAAAGTCCTTTTCTGTGTGTGATCTGAGTGAAATTGTTTTTCCACTCAACCATTTATTTTTTTTTCTTCCCCCTTATAATTAATTATGATACCCACAATATAATAGCCCTTTCCCTGCTTTCTCTTTATAATTCTTATTTCTATTACTCATTCTGCATAACGGAGATTGTTTGCTGAAACTGAGGAGGACCTCATGCACTTGCTGCGAAGGGTCAAGGACTGCAGCCTTCAGTATGGACTAAGGCTCAATGTCAAGAAGACAAAGATTCTCGCCACTGGACCAATTGGCAGAGTCAGGATGGATGACGAAGAGATTGAGAGTGTTCACAGCTTCAGTTTGCTCGGCTCCACAGTCAACACTCTTGGCACCAGCAGTCAGGAAATCAAAAAGTGTATCGCGATGGGAAAGTCTGCTGTTAAGGACCTCTCTAAGGTACTCAGGAGCAACAGTGTCTCTCTGGAGACTAAGGTGCTCCCGATAGAGGCCTTGGTATTTGCAATCACTTGTTATGCATCAGAGAGTTGGACAATGACTAGGGAGGACAGAAGGAGAGTGGATGCTTTTGAGCTGTGGTGCTGGAGAAGAGTACTGAATGTACCATGGACTGCCAGGAAAACAAACAGATTCATCTTGGAGAGGATTAAACCAAGCTACTCCTTGGAGGCAAGCATTCTGGGGCTTCGTCTGACATACTTTGGACATGTTGCCAGGAGGGACGGGTCCTTGGAGAGGGACATCATGCTTGGGAGGGTTGAGGGACAGTGCAGGAAGGGAAGACCCTCTATGAGATGGATTGATTCGGTGACTGGGGTAATCGGTATGGGTTTGTCAGAGGCGGTGCGGATGGCGCAGTATAGAGCAGGGTTTAGGGCTGTTGTGCATAGGGTCGCTATGAGTCGCAAACGACTCGACGGCACATAACAACAACAACATTACTCATTCTGGGCTACCTCTGCCCACTGTCTAAGTCATTTTGTTGGCAAGATTCTCTTAATGCCCTGACTAAAAAGTATAACTCTGGACACAGTGCACAACACAGGACAGTCTCAATGCTGGAATTCAGAGGATGTGGGATTGAAGCGGGGGCGTGGTGGGCTAACCACCTGCAGTAATGCAACCCTCAGCCTTATCTTGCATGCTTTTTTTCTCATCTCTGACTGGGATTATGTTAAAGGACACCATCATTCTGCTTCCAACTCTTTCAAAAATAGATTTTCCTAAGTTTGGCTTTTCAAATTCCATTTATCTTTTGTTATTATGCAACTTGTCTGAGCCCCTGTGGAGGCTGAGATGGCAGTTGGTGCTAACTTCTTGGCACTAAATGCTGCTTTTCTTTACAGAGGCTCGGCTTATTTCACTGAGGCATTTTGTTGTCAGATTCTGAGTTGACAGCACAGAATTACCATCACTCTTTAAACAGAAACCAAAGTTTATAAGCTTGTAATTAGTGTTTAGTGTTTAATATTTACACAAAGCTTTACAAAGCTCAAAACATTCTAGAAAGAGGAAAAGGAAAGTAGGCAAAACAATAAAATAACATTAAAATAAGGACCTCCTAGAATGTAGGATCTTTAGTTTCTATGCAAAAGACGAAGGATATGTATGAGTAAGAATACCTTTCTTTCTGAAAGAAATTTCCAAGACTAAATCTTTGCAGGAGTAGACTGCCCATCTTTTTCTCAAAATATGGCTGGCAGATTTGAATAGTTGATATTTGTTTCAGTGAGAAGACCAGCATTTAAATTTAACTTGGTAGGACTCTATTTCATATATATGTATATGTATATATGTGTAA
>NW_006399796.1:10869852-10883135 GCF_000299155.1 Elephantulus edwardii | reverse complement strand
ATTATATATATATACACACACACACACACACACACACACACACACATATATAGTAATACAGAATAGGACAAGTTTCTGTTCTGATTTATGTAGAACTGTTGTTGCTGTTGTTAGGTGTCATTGAGTTGAGTATGACTCATAGTCACCCTATGATCTGAACCCTGTCCTATCCTATCTTGTGCTGTCCTCACCATTTCTGACACCCTTGAGACCATTGGGTCAAAATGAGTTGGAGCCAATGCACTGGCACCTAATAACAAAGAGCAAATTACAACATAAATGCACATATATACTTATTTTTTACTTATACATTGTCATTTCTATTGTTGTTGTTGTTACATGTTTTTGAGTAGCTTGCGGCTCATAGTGACCCTATGTACAAGAGCCCCAAACTCTGCTCTATCTTGTGCCAACCTCACCATCTCTGACACACCTACTCTTATTACCCCAGTCACTGACTCAATCCATCTCATCAAGGGTCTTCCTCTTTTGTGCTGTCCCTTCAACTTCCCAAATATGATGTCCCTCTCCAAGGACTGGTCCCTTCTTACAACATGTCCAAAGTATGTGAGATGAAGCCTCAGAATCCTTGATTCCAAGGAGCATTCTGGCTTCACTCTCTGCAGGACAAACCTGTTTGTTCTCCTAGCAGTCCGTCGTATATACAACACTCTTCTCCAGTACCACAGCTCAAAGGCATCATTTCTCTTTCTATCATCCCTAGTCCTTGTCCAGCTCTCTGATGCATTGCAAGCAATTGTGAAGACTATGGCCTGGATCAGGTGAGCCTTAGTATCTAGCCTGATGTCATTGTTCTTCAGTACTCTGGAGAGAGGACCCTGACAGCCGACTTTCCAAATGCAATTCATCTCTTGATTTCCTGGCTGCTGGTACCAAGATTGTTGATTGTGGAGCCAAACAAACTCAAACTTAACAATCTCAATCTCTTCACAATCCATTATGATGCTGCCAGTTGGCCCAGTGGTGCAAATCTTTGTTTTCTTGATGTTGTGCTTCAATCCATATAGAAGGCTGCAGCCTTTGACCTTCTGCAGCAAGCGCTTCAGGTCCTCCTCAGTTTCAGTAAGCAGGGTTGTGTCATCTGCATAATGCAGGTTGTTGATCAATCTTCCTCCAATCTGGATGCCACATTCCTCCTCATACAGCCCAGCCTCCCAAATATTTCTATTACTTGTGGTAAAAAGTTGTTGCTATGTGCCATTGAGTAGTTTGCAGCTTAGAGAGACCCTATGTACAATAGCTCTGAACCCTGTGCTATCCTGACTCAATCTCACTGTCTCTGACATATCTAACCCCATTACCTCAATTACTGTGTCAATCCATCTTATCTGGGATCTTCCTCTCCTGTGCTGTCCCTCCACCCTTCTAAGAATAATGCTCTTCTTTAAGGACTGGTCCCTCCTGGACTTTTGCCCAAAGTATATGAGATGGAGTTTCAAAATCCTTGTGTCCAAGGAGCAGCTTGGTTTCACCTTCTCCAGGACAGATCTGTTTGATCTTGTGGGCACCCTTGTTATGTTCAATACTCTCCTCCAGGACCATAACTCAAAGGCATCAATTTTTCTTCTATCATCCTTATTCATTGTCCAGCTGTTGTAAAAATTAACATTAGTCGAATGTTTTATTAAGTCTAAATAACAAAATGGCATGCATAATTTTTATTGCATGTTCCAGCAACAGACTTTTGTCTACCCAAGGCTCTCTTTTTTCTTTCTCCTTGATATAAGTTAAATTGTGTCCTTTCTGAAAATATCTGTTGAAATAGTAACCCCTGTACCTGAGAATATGACCCTGTTTGGAGATCAACATTTTCTTTTGTCTTGTTAACAAGGCAATGCCAGAGTAGGGTGGATCCTAAATCCAGTAGTTTAAAATAACAACAAAAACAAACAAACCCCAACATTGTGTTTCATATAATCATTCCCATAAAATTATTTTAATGAGCTTTTGGTGACATTTTTACACAGCAAGTTAAGCTGTTGTTTGACAATTTTCACACAAATTGTTCAACGAAATTAGTTGCATGAACACACTATGTCAATGGTCTAGTTGATTGTTCCTTTTTCCAAATGCTCTGTTTTCCCTGTCCCCTGACATTTTGTCTCATGCCGATAGTTTTTAAGAAAGGCATAGCTTTTACAGGTAATATATTTATTTTTGCTACCCTCTCTGCCATTTGGCTAGAAGTTGATCTCAGGGACAGGTCTAGTTCTAGGTTTTAAGTGTGTCTCAGGCCACAGTCGGGGGAGTCTTCTGTTCTCTAAGCTCCAATTTTTCTGGCTTTTCATCTTTAAATAAGAGTTAGTCCTGCTCCATATTTTTTCCATCTTTCTCTCTGGGACCAACTACTGTGGCTCAGCAAACTTAATCATTTCTAGGTTATAAAAAAAAAGCAGACTATATCTAAGTTATAAAAAGGGCAAAGACACACACAGGGGGAAGACAGGCGCCGAGGAAAGCCAAGGAGCCACCTACGTACGAGGAAGGACTTGGCCATAAATCCTCACCTCCAACTTCCTGAAATAGGAGAAAATAAATATTTCATTCTTTAAAGTCTCCCACTTTCCTATTTGTGTTACGGCAGCACCAAGGGACAAAGCTGCTCCTCTTTGCTGTTGTTCAGTGTATTTTAACATTTAAGTTCATAAAAGTGTATCAGTGTCTTCTTATTGTAAAAGCAATCTAAAATAAAGCTGAAGTTCCTCTGACATACCCCAAAGCCAACTGCCCTTTGCACTGATAATCTCTATTTCTGTTTTGGTATGAATCCCCCTATGTTATTTTCTCTATATGCATATGTGATTAAGTATATACTGTACTATGTGTATACACACAAAGAATATTTAGCATGTGGACTTTGGAAAAAATGAGTAAAAGTAGCTGTTAACATTTTTTTAATGCCTATTATGTTTCACAGAATAGAGCAGAGTTCAGAGCTGCCGTACATAGGGTCCCTATGAGTTGCAAGCAACTCAGTGGCACATAACAACCAATGTTTAGCAATGCAGGCACAGCTCTATGCATGTTAACTTTAGTCTTTACAACATGAAAAACCAGGAACCCAGAGAGGTTAGTACCTTCCCTGAGATTGCACAGTCAGAATTTACATGCAGGTCTAGTCTTCTTCCTTTTTTAAAAAAAAATAAATAAATAAAATTGTGATTTTAACCAAGGTTTACAGAAAAGTTGGAGTTTCATTCATCCATTGCTGCATATTTTTCTCCCTAGCCCCCTCCTTTAACTTTTTAAGGGGGGGAAAAAGTATTCATTGTTGCATAATTTCCTCCCTCCCTCTCCCCCAGTTCACTTTGCTATGCACCTCTTATTCTGGACTACTGTCATACAAATAATGCCTAATCATATATTTCTTTTAAACAGTTCTTTCTTTCCTCTGTTCCAATTCAGTGTTCATTATTTATCTCTTCTTTTCTTAGTTTGCCCCCAACCCCCATGTCAGTCCTGTTTTATAAAAGTGGTGGTGTGCTTTATTTATCCTTTTCCTTCTAAGTGCTGTGCCTTGTTGCTCTGTGAAAAATTATATTCTTCTTCAGACATTTCACTCAGTACAAGCAATACTGTGTCTTGTAGAACACCTTGTTTTCAATTATTTTATTCTTTTGAAGACTCTCTGGGTTGTACAAGCAGTTAAATGCTCTTGGAGGTTTACTGCAAGTTTGGTGGTTCAAATCCACCAGAAACACCTATGAAGAAAAATCTGGCAATATATACCCAAAAGAGCAGCCACAGACAACCTTCTGTGGGATCTCTCAAGTTGTAAACAACTCAATAGAGAGTGGCTAGAGTTAGTCTTTGAAGTTGCTGCAGAGTTTTTTTGTTTAATGGATAAGCTACATTGACTTTAGAAATTTTTTTTCACTGATCAATGTTTTGGTTGTCACTGAAGTTTTTATCATAAATAATTGCAGCCTTCAATATGGATTGAATCTCAAAATCAAGAAAACAAAGATCCTCACCACTGGGCCAACTGGCAGCATGATAATGGATAGTGAAGAGATTGAGATTGTTAATAGTTTAGTTTGCTTGGTTCCACAATCAACACTCTTGGCACATATCAGCAGCCAGGAAATCAAGAGATGAACGGCATTAGAAAAGCCTGCTGTCAGGGACCTCTCCAGAGTACTGAAGAGCAATGACGTCAGGCTGGAGACTAAGGTGCGCCTGATCCAGGCTATAGTCTTTGCAAGTGCATACTATGCATCAGAGAGCTGGACAGTGACTAGGGATGATAGAAAAAGAATTGATGCCTTTGAGCTGTGGTGATGAAGAAGAGTGTTAAATATACTATGGATGGCCAGGAGAACAAACAGGTTTTCCCTGGAGAGGGTGAAACTGGGCTGCTTCTTGGAAGCAAGGATTCTAAAGCTTTGTCTGACATACTTTGAACATGTTACAAGGAGGGACCAGTCCTTAGAGAGGGACATTATGTTTGGGAGGGTGGAGGGACAGCGCAGGAGGGGAAGACCATTGATGAGTTGGATTGATTCAGTAACTGGAGTAATGGGCATAGGTGTGTCAGATAATAAGCTTGGCTTAGGATAGAGCAGGGTTTACGGCCCATATACATAGGGTCGCTATGAGCTGCAAGCAACTTGATGGAACATAACAACAACAATTGCTGCAAAGAATAAGATTTTGTGTCTCCCAGATAATCAACAAGCATTTAGTAACAACAGAAAGAGGAATTTATAGATTGGTGAATATTATGTCTATATAGCCTTATGTGCATATATATATATATATATATATATATATATATATTTATATTAGTTGTATTTCATATTGTCAAACTGCTTTCAAAGACTGCACTAATCGGCATGCCAAACCTGTAGCGTATGACAGGATGCATTTCCTGTCCTTCTTGGCGAACCTGGCCATCATCAATATTTAAAGCTGATGCTAACTAGATGAAAGAATATTTGACATCTTATTGTTTAGATCTGTCTGTGTTTCTTCATAGAGATTTGACATTCTAATTTTATTTTTTCTAATTTGCAGTTGTGAGTTGTTGTTGTTAGGTGCTGCCAAGTCTCCTGTGACTCACAGTGGTCCTATATAAAACAGCTCTGAAGCCTGCCCTGTCCTGAGCCAGTTTCACTGATTCCAACATTGCCCCAGTTACTGTTTCAACCCATCTCAACTGGGGTCTTCCTCTCCTGCCCTGTCCCTCCACCTTTCCAAGCATGATGTCCTTTTCTAAGGGCTGGTCCCTTCTGGCCACATGCACAAAGTGTGTGAGACAGAGCTTTGAAATCCTAGCCTCTATGGAGAAAGTAGGTTTCACTTTCTCCAAGACAGACCTATGTTTTCTTGGGGAGGTGGGGGTTGTCCATGGTATGTTCAAGACTCTTCTCCAGCATCACAACTTAAATGCATTGATTCTTCTTCTGTCATCTTTAGTCATTGTCCAGCTCTTACTTCACAAATAATTGTGAAGACCATGGCCTGCATCAGATGCACCTTAGTCTCTAGACTGACATTGTTTCTCAGTACTCTGGAGAGGTCCCTGACAGTAGATTTTCCCAGTGCAATTAGTCTTTTGATTTCCTGACTAGTGGAGCCAAGAATGTTGACTATGGAGCCGAGCAAGCTATAATTGTTAACTCTTGTGAGTAGTCACTCAGAATTTTATTGCCACCAGCTTTTCCCTGACCATACCTTCTGGATGTGCAGATGGAGTAACTTTAACAGCAGTAATGCATGTTGAGCATAATGACTTTTATTATTATTATTAATTTAAATGAAAGTTTATAGAGACTTAGGGTTTCCATTTATTGTTGCACTTTTCTCCATACCCACACGCTGCCCTCCCCCAGCTCATTCTTCCTTGAAAAGAAAAAGAAAAGCTCTTACATTGTATGCAATCCCTCCCCCCAGGTCTACACCACTGTGCAGCCTTCACTCTGGGCTACTTTCATGACGATAATACCCTTTAATACGACACTTTTAAATAGTTCTCTCCCTCATCTGTTTCAATGCAATATACATCATTTTCCCCCTCCTTTTCTGTCTTCCCTCAACCCTGATGTCAGTCTCATTTTACAACAGTGGCCCTATGCAATATTTGTCCTGTTGTGACTGAGATATTCCAATCAGCATAAAGTCCTCCAGGGTCATCCATTTTGCATAATATTTCATGAGTTCCTTATTTTTCAATGGTGCATAGTATTCCATTGTGTGAATATATCAGAGCTTCTCTAGCCATTCATTTGTTGATGGACACTTGGGTTGTTTGCAGCTCTTTGCTATTGTGAACAAAGCCACAATAAACATGACTGTGCATATATCTGCTAAGGTGGCGGTGATGGTTTCTTTAGGGTATATTCTCAGTAGTGGAATTTCCGGGTTAAATGGTATTTCTAATTGCAACTTTTTGAGAAAGTGCCATACAGCCTTCCATAGAAGTTGCACCATTTTACACCAACAGTGAATAAGGGTTACAGTTTCTCTACAACCTCACCGGCATTTGATGTTTGCTGTTTTGTTAAATTTTGCTACTCTTACTTGGGTGAGATGTTATCTAATAGTTGTTTTGATTTTCAGCACAATGTCTTGAATGTCATTGTTTGTTGGCTATTAGGTGTCATTGGATTGAAATGCAAAAAATGAATCTCTCCCTGATCTTGTAACATACAATCTCTTCTGTTCTTAAACTTAATATTCTAGTCACTGTCTCAATTCATCTCCTTGAAAGTCTTATCCTTTGTTCTTTACTTTTCCAGGTGTGATTATTTTTACCAAGGACTAACCTCTCCTGATAACATGCCCAGACTATTTCCAATGAAGTTTCATAATCCATGTATCTATCCTCTAACTGCACTTTTACCAGAAGAGATTGGTATTCTTCAATATCACAATTCAAAGACATCAATTCTTTAGTCTTCCTTATTTATTTTGTAACTCTCACATGTACTTGAAGCAATAAAATATACCATGGCTGGTCAGGAACATCTTAGTCTTTAAAGTGGCGTCTTTGGTCTTTGTTGTTTTTAAGTGTCATTGAGTCCAGTAAGTCATAGAGCAACCCTCTCCATGACAGACCTAAACTCTGTCCTATTATCCTGTCATCCTTATCATCCCTGACACATCTGAGCCTATTGCTGTAGACACTGCATCAAACTTGTAGTTCTTCTCTTTTGGTGACTCTCTACCTTCCCAAGCATGATGTCCCTTTTCATAGAGTAGTCTCTCTTAACAACATGTCCAAAATATATGAGAATAAGCCTCACCATTCTTGCCTCCAAAGAGTGTGCATTTTTTCCCCCCAAGACACAACACTTTAAAAAACCATCCTTGGAAGTAGTTATGACTAATGCAATATGTCTTTTGATGTCTTAACTGCAGCTTCCATGAATGTTCATTGTGAATTCAAGTAAAACGAAATTCAAGCAAAATGAAATGCTTACAGCTTCAATTTTATTCCCTTCATCATGATGTTGCTTATTGAACCAGTGGTTAAATTTTTTTATTTATTTATATTGAGGTATAAATTCTGGTGTCCTAGTGGCAAGAATCTGCACTGCAATTCCAAAGGCATGTGGTTCTAATCCATTAGCTGCTCCCTGGGAGAAGGATGAACAATTGGCCTCTAGAAACCCACGGGAAAGCCATCTATGGGTTGAATCTGATTCAATGGTACACAACAACAACAACAACAATCTTTACTGAAGGATACAGTATTTTATTTTCGTCTGTAAATGCTTCAAGTTCCCTTCACTTTCTGCAAGCAAGTTAACATCATCTATATAATGTAAGTTTATAGTTAGTTTTCCTTTAAACATAGTGACAGATTCTTTTTCATATAGTTTAGCTTTTCAAATTATTTGCTGTGCAGACAGATTAAATAGATATGGTAAGCAACCTTGGAGTACATCGCTTCTGATTTTAGACCACACAATATTCTCTTGTTCTGTTTGAAAGACTGCTTCTTTGTCCATGTATAGGTTCTGTATGAGCACATTTAAGTGTTCTGGAATTCCCATTTCTCACAACATAATCCAAAGTTTATATGATGCTCCCAGTATAATGCCTTTTCATATGCAATACAATGGAAATAAGCATCTTATTTTATATTCCCTGCTTTCAGCCAAGGTCAATCTGACATCAGCAGTCATATTCCTTGGACTGTAGCCTCTTCTGAATCCAGTTTAAATTTCTGTCAGTTCCTTGTCCATGTCCTTTTGGAATTCTATGTATATCCCATGGACTCGCTTCCTACACAACCTTTTACTAAACTAGAAGTACAGATGACAGTGTACTATAGGAACTAAAAGGCAGGAAGCACTTACTTTACCTTGTGGGGGTGGATGGCTAGCTCAGTCAGTGTTCTATAGAGAAACAACAGTATGCATATGGAAAAGAGAGAAATAAAGAATAAATTATGGCAAGAGATTGATTTACTCAATTTTGAAGACTAGAAAACCCAAAATGTGTAGAGTACATGGCAAGCTGAAGACTTCTGTGGCCTCACAGAATTCTGAGGGACTGGCAGTATTTAAATCTATAGACCAAGTGGCTGGCTGATAACTTCTTCAGGTTTGAATGTCAAGATCCATAGGTCATGACAAAAACGAAAGAGAAAGAGGGGAGTACTGCCAAATATCCACTTAGGATCTGGAGACAGAATATTCCATAGAGAAATACACTTCCAGCGTATCAACTGATGACATTTTATAAATTATCAAAAATGCTCATATTATACAGAAAGGAAAAATTCACTCCTGTTAAGGAAGAATGAAATCATAGCTGTCTCTCCTTTGGGTTATCATGGGAAGCAATTGCCCATATTTTTGAGATGGAGCTACTGGTGGGTTCAAATCTGCCAAAGAGTCATCCTTCATTGCAAAATCTCCTATGGTCTATGCTACTGTTATAAAAGGTGATGTCTTTATGTTACATTAAGCAACAATATGGAAAATCAAGAAATCTAGTGTTTGGAGAAACCCAGGGTATCACAGCCTAGCCAAGTTGACACATAACATTAACCATCACATAGAGCAAGGAACAGAGCAGGGAAATACTGCATGGTTTAAAATTGAGGAGGGTGTGTGTCAGTGTTGTATTCTTTCTCCATGCCTATTCAATCTGTATGCTGAGAAATTTACATGAGAAGCTGGACTCTATGAAGAAGAGTGTGACATCAGGATTGGTGGAAGACTTATCAATAACTGGCATTATGCAGATGACACAACTTCGCTTGCTGAAAGTGAGGAGGACTTGATGTATCTGTTGCAGAAGATCAAGGAATGCAGCCTTCAGCATAGATTGCATCTCAATATCAAGAAGGCAAAGATTCTTACCATTGGACAAATAGGCAGCGTCATGATGGATGGAGAGGAAATTGAATCTGTCAACAGCTTTATTTTGCTTAATCCACAGTTAATGCCCTCGGCTCCAGTAGTCAGGGAAGAAGGAGATATGTTGCCCTGGGAAAATCTGCAGTTAGGGATCTCTTCAAATTATCTCTTCAAATAGTGATGATGTCAGTTTGATGATTAAGGTGCATTCAGCCCATGGTATTTCGGATCACTTGCTATGCTTCTGAGATTGGACAATGAATAAGGATGACAGAAAAAGAGTTGAAGCTTTTGAGCTGTGGTGTTGGAGAAGAGTGCTGAACATCCCATGGATGGCAAAGAGAACAAACAGATATGTCTTGGAGAAGATGTAGGCAGGAATGATGAGGCTTTGCCTCACATACTTTGAGCATGTTGCTAGTAAGGACTATTCCTTGGAGAAGGGCTTGATGCTGGCAAGGGTGAAGGGTCAACGAAGGAGAGGAAGACCATCAACCAAGTGGATTAACACAGTGACTACTGTAATGGGCTTCGTGTGTCAGGAAGTGTGAGGATGGCACAGAGTAGAACAGGGCTCAAGTCTTTTATTTATAGGGTCTCTATAAGTCATACTCAACTTGATGGCACCTAACAACAACAACTACAACAATAGAGCTGAAATTTTTGTGAATGAAGAAGGGATTTATATTTTCTCTATTCAACAATGAAAAACAAAATTCAAGGAAATTATAATGTCCAGGAAAGAATAAAGCAAAATCAGCATAGCAATATTGTTTTAAAAGAATCATAATCCCAATTAAAACAAACTAAAATAGAGAATGGGTTCTTGTAATTAAGGATCCTTGTAATTAAGGAACACATCATTCTTTTGTTGTTTTTGAAATTGGTTTTAGTTCAATCACTCCTAAATATTTCATTGTATAATGCCATTATTTGCGACATTCTATCAAATCCTAGCTATATATCGTTCCTTTCCTTTCACCTTACCAATCCATTCACTAATCTCTGGTCTCTCTCTCTCTGCCTGTTAACCCCACTATTGATTCTATCTGTCTATAAACATTATGTACTCTCTCTTTGTTTCCTCCATTCTTTTGATTGGATGATTTTGTCACCGGATTCTACTTATTTAAATAGCACAAATGTCTTGACTTTGGACCCTAAAAGATATAAATAGAATCTGACAAACTCCTTTTCAGTGAACACTATTTTCTCTCATGTTAATCCAACATTTTTAATATTTTTCAGTTTTTACCTAGCAAAATTTTCTTCTTTCATTAAGAGTTAAAAGAGAATCTCCAAAGATAACAACTCAATAATTTATAGTACAATACATATTTTATTGTCTGAGTGAGAAATTGCCAGCTTTCAAAACCCAGACCTTACAGTAACTAATCTATTTGTTACTTCTGTAATAGAGAAGGGTCCTTCATGTGCTCCTTTCAGTAAAATGCTTGTATGTCAGATATTATTCTTAAGTTGAGCATCTAATTAAGACAGACTAGGATGAAGGATTGGTTATCCACTTCCAAAATTACAGGCCTTAGAAAACACTACGTATAATAGAGAAAATAGAGTAGATGAGACATATTATGGCACCTGAAGCTGAGCTCTTATTATACTGGAAAACGCAACTCAAGGAACAATTTTAGAGCAGATTTGAAACATACAATGTGAGAAATATGAATGTAGGAATATTGGACATCGTTAAGAAAGAAATGTTGTTCTTGTTATGGGCCATCGAGTTGCCTATGATTCATAGCAACCCTATGTACAACAGCCCTAAACCCTGCTCTATCCCATGTCAATCTCACTGTCTCTGACACACCTACCCCCATTAACCCAGTCACTGAATCAATCCATCTCAGTGAGGGTCTTCCTCTCTCATGCCGTCCTCCCACCCTCCCAAACATGCCGTCCTTCTGCAACCAAGGACTGATTCCTCCTTGCAACATGCCCAAAATACGTCAGATGAAACTTCAGAATCCTTGCCTCTAAGAACAGCCTGGCTTTACCCTCTCCAGGACAAATCTGTTCATTCTCTTTGCAGTCCAGGGTATATTCAATCCTCTTCTCTAGCACCACAGCTCAAAGGTCTACTGTCATCCCTTGTAATTTTGCAACTTTCTGTTGCATAGCAAGTGATTACAAAGATCATAGCCTGTATCAGGTGCACCTTAGTCTTGAGACTGACATCATTGCTCTTCAGTACTTTGAAGAGGTCTCTGACAGCAGATTTTCCCAATGCAATAAATCTTTCATTTTCTGGCTGCTGGTGCCAACAATGTTGATTGTGTTGTCAAGCAAACTGAAGCTGTTAACAATCTCATTCTCTTAACCATCCATTATGATTCTGCCAGAGTCAAAGAAGAGGAAACAGAAGATTTCTGCCAACCTTTTTTTCCTTTAATTTCTTTCTTTTTTATTTTATTATTTTGTGCGTGTACCATCAAATCAGATCTGATTGGTACAGGAGGAGATTGTCTCTCCTTCTCCAGTGGAGCATCTGGCGGATTTGAACTGCATACTTCTGGGCTTGTAGTTCAGCTTCTTGCCACTAGGCAGCCAGAGCTCCCTGATTTCTACCAATTTTTGCAGTCAGAGTTTGAACATGCAGTCAAGATGCACTAATAATAATGGGTTACTGGAATGCAAAAGTTGGGAACAAAGAAAGACCGGCAGTTGGAAAACATGGACTTGGTGACAGAAATGAAGCTGGAGATTGATAGAATTTTGCACAGTGATTTATTCATTGCAAATATATTTTACAAGAAACATATATGCAGGCTATACACATGGATTTCACTTGATGATATGCATAGAAATCAGATTGATTGTATCTGGGGGGGGGGGGTGGAACCAACACAGGAGAAGTTCAATATCAGCTGTGAAAACTTGACCAGGTGCTGATTGTGGAACAGATCACCAACTACTCATATGCAAGTTCAAGCTGAAGCTAATTTAAATTAAATCAAATCTACAAGAACCAAAATATGACCTTTAGTCTATCCCATCTGAACTTCAAAACCATCTCAGGAACAGGTTTGAGGCCTTGAACACACTAATGAGCAAAGACCAGATTAATTATGGGAAGATATCAATAATATAATCCAGGAAGAGTGCAAAAGGTCATTCATTTCAAAAGACAGAGGAGGAAGAAAAGACCAAAATGGATGTCAGAAAAGACTCTGAATATTGCACTAGAACCCTCTGCAACCAAGGACTGATTCCTCCTTGTAACATGCCCAAAATACGTCAGATGAAACTTCAGAATCCTTGCCTCTAAGAACAGCCTGAGAAGCTAAAGCAGAGGGAAGAAATAGAAATATTAAGGAGCTGAACAGAAGATTAAGAAAGAAATAAACATAAATATAAACTTAGTAGGCATTGGTGAAATGAGATGGATTGGCATAGGATATTTTGAGACATGATCTACTACACTGGAGATGAAAGGGTGAAGAAAAATGGCATCACATTGATAGTTTAAAAGGCCATTTCTTGATCCATTCCAAAATATAATGTTGTAAACAACGGGATAATATCCACATTCACACAAGAAAGACTGGTTAATACCACAATTATTCAGATATATGCACCAATAATCACAACCAAAGAGCAGAAAATAGATTCTTTCTATCAAATTTTGTAGCCAGAAATTGATAGAACATGCAATCAAGAAGCATTAATAATAATGAGTGACTGTAATGCAAAAATTGGGAACAGGGTGGAAGAATCAGGAGTTAGAAAGCATGGATTTTACAGAGGCTTTGGATTTCCATTCATTCATTGTTGTAGATTTGTCCCCTACCAAGGCTCCTCCCCACCCCAGAACACTACCCTCTTGGAAAAGTAAAAGAAAAGATTCTTTCATTGTTTTACAAACCCACCCCCAGGTCCACTCCACCATGTAGCCATCACTCTAGACTCCTGTCATGACAGAAATACCTA
>NW_006399796.1:10862719-10863909 GCF_000299155.1 Elephantulus edwardii | reverse complement strand
TTGTGGAGCCAAGCTAACTAAAGCTGTGAACAATCTCAATCTGTTCACCATCCATTCTGATGCTGCCAATTGGCCCAGTGGTGAAAATCTTTGTCTTCTTGATATTGAGCCTCAATCCATATAGGAGGCTGCAGTCCTTGACCCTCTGCAGCAAGCGCTTCAGGTCCTCCTCAGTTTCAGCAAGCAGGGTTGTGTCATCTGCATATCACAGATTGTTTATAGATCTTCCACCAATCTTGACCCCATATTCCTCCTCATCGAGCCCAGCCTCCCGGATAATCTGTTCTGCATACACGTTGAAAAGGTATGGAGACAGAACACATTCCTGGCGTTCACCTTTCCCAATTTTGAACCACGCTGTGTTTCCTTGCTCTGTTCTGCCAACTGCCTCTTGGTCCAAGTATAGGTTTCACATTGGCACGATCAAGAGTTCTGGGATTCCCATTCTTTTGAGAGTCAGCCACAGTCCACATAGTCTGCCTCTGAAATCCCTCTGGAGAATCAGCTATGGGTTGTTTCCCACTCAATAGCAAACAAAAGAACAAACAGAGGAATAGTAGGGAGCTCTGGTGGCCTAATGAGTATGGTGGCATCCCACCAAACCAAAGGCAGACAGTTCTAATTCGCCAGCTGTTCAAAGGGAAAGAGATGGTCAATTTCCTCTCTTATGATTTACAGCTTCTGAAAACCTGTTAGCAGATCAGCTATGGACTGTTTCCAACTTAATGGAAATGAGTTTAAGTTTTTTAAATGACAGTAATAACTACTGAACACAAGTAGGTTTGGAAAATACCAATGTCAGTTGCTATGGATTGGATTCTCTATCATAGATAGGTCGTGTTTGTGCCAGTGTCCGTAGAGTTTTCAATGGCTGATTTTTTTGGGTTTTTCTGTTTAGTAGATCATCAGGCCTTTCTTGTGAGGCACCTTTAGGTGGACTTGAACCTCAACCTTTTTAAATTTGTTTAATTTTTTTATTGTTTTCAACCTCTGATTTTTTTAATTTGTAGCTGAACTTGTTAACTGAGCCATGCTGAGATTCCTTTGGAAAAATGGGCATGTGTAAGCTTTTTTTTAAATTTTAAAATTCTTTATTATTATTAGTTTTAATGAACATTTACAGAAATTTTGGTTTTCCATTAATTAATTTTTTTTTTAAATTTAGGTTGTTTATTTTTCATTTCAATGAA
>NW_006399796.1:10854805-10862619 GCF_000299155.1 Elephantulus edwardii | reverse complement strand
GTGGCTGACAGGACTGACAGGCTACAGCTTCCAGCTGGAAACAAAGGAGGACACTTCAACGATTTAGATCCTCCCAGAAGAGCCGTGGATCAGCATTAACATTGCTGGTAAGTATATTCATTTTCTCCTGGACACAGAGCCTACTAATTGGTCCTAAAACACTTCTGAGGTCCCAACTCTTCTCACTGTCTCTTAGTTGTTGGAATGGATTTCAAAGGGCAGCTCTGGAAGACAAAGCAAAGTATTATAATGAAATGTACAAAGAGTTGGAGTTGGAAAACCAAAAGGGCCAAACTCGCTCAGCATTTCTGAAGCTAAAGGAACTGAAGAACAAATATAGACCTCAAGTTACAATACCTAATGATGCTATGGGCAGATTATTGAATGATCCAGAAGGCACTGAAAGAAAAGTGGAAGGGGTATACAGTCACTGTACAAAAAAGAATTGGCTAACACAGAAGAATTTCATGAAACAAAACATGTAAAGAGGAATGGTGATGAAGGAAAGTTCAAGTGGCTATGAGTGAGTTGGCAAAGAACAAAGCTCCAAGAATGATGGAATACAAACTGACACATTTCAACAAACAGATGCTTCCCTAGATTTACTCACCAAATTGTGCCAAGAAATCAGGAAGACAACTACCTGGCCAACTGACTGGAAGAGATCCATATTTATTTCTATTCCAAAATAGGGTTACTTGACAATGTGTGGAAAGTATCAAATTATATCACTAATATCCAAAGTACTGAAGAGCAACGATGTCAGTCTGGAGACTAAGGTGCACCTGATACATGTCATGGTCTTTGCAATCATTTGCTATGCAACAGAGAGCTGGACAATGATGAGGGATGATAGAAGGAGAATTAATGCCTTTCAGCTGTGGTGTTGGAGAAAAATATTGAATATAATACCATGGACTGCTAAAAGAACAACCAGGTTCATCCTGGAGAGGATGAAATCAGGCTGCTCTTTGGAGGCAAGGATTCCAAAGCTTTGTCAGACCTATTTTGGACATGTTGCAAAGAGGGACTAGTCCTTGGAGAGGGACATCATGCTTGAGAGGGTGAAGAGACAGCACAGAAGAGAAAGACCCTCTATGAGGTGGATTGATTTACTGACTGGGGTAATGAAGGTCGGTGTGTTGGAGACAGTGAGATTGACATGGAATAGAGCAAGGTTTAGGACTGTTGTACATAGGGTCACTATGAGCCACAGGCGACTCGATGGCACATAACAACAAAAAAATCATCACTCATGTCACACATAAGCAAAATCCTGGTGAAGATTATATAAAAATACTGGAACAGTACACTTACAGAGAGCTATCAGAAATACAGGCTGAGTTTAGAAGAGTCTCCGGCAAGAGAGACATTATTGCCAACATCAGATGGATGTTGGCTGAAAGCAAAGAGTACTAGAGGAATGTCTTTCTATATTTCATTGACTATACAAAAACATTTGACTCTGTGGATTGCAACAAATTGTGGCTAATCTTGAGAAGAATGAATGAGAATCACAGAACACTTGATTGTGTTTATGCGAAATCTGTGTTTGGACCAGAGGACCTGAAGCGCTTGCTGCAGAAGATCAAGCACTGCAGACTTAAATATGAGTTGAAGCTTAACATTAAGAAGACAAAGATTCTCCCCATTGGACCAACTGGCAGCATCATGATAAATGGAGATGGCATTGAGGTTTTTAACAATTTCCGCTTGCTTGGCTCCATAATTAACACTCTCGGCACCAACAGTTAAGAAATCAAAAGGCAAATTGCTATGGGGAAGGCTCCTATCAAGGACCTCTCAAAAGTGCCGAAGAACAATGTTGTTAGTCTGGAGGCTAAAGTACGCCTAATTCAGGCTATGGTCTTCAAAACTACTTGCTATACATCAGAGAGCTTGAAAATGACCACAACTGACAGAAGATTTTATTTATTTGAGTTGTGGTACTAGAGAAGAGTATTAATCATACCATGAATTGCCAGGAGAACAGGTTTATCCAAGAGATGATGAAACCATGCTGCTCCTTGGAGACCAGGATTTTGAAGTTCCATCTTACATATTTTTGGCACATGGCCAAGAGGGGATGAGTCATTAGAGAAGGTGGCCAAGAGGGGACCAGTCATTAGAGAAGGACATCATGCATGGAAAGGTGGAGGGACAGTGCAAGAGAGGACCCAGATGAGATGGATTGATGCAGTAACTGGGAAAATAGGTGTGTTAGAAACAGTGGGACTGGCTCAGGATAGAGCTATTGTGCATAGGGTCGCTATGAGTTGTAGGCAACTCGATGGTTCATAATAATATAATAACAATAGATTTTATTGTTATTAGGCTCCATTACATCAGAGTTATACCATGCAAAACATAACAAAACCCTTGCTTGATCTTGACAATCTCTGCTATGTTCCAGGAAATTGTTGCAGTCATTGTATCAGCTTATCTCACTGTGGGTCTTTCTCTCCCTTGCTGATTCCACTTTTCCAAGCATGATGCCTATTTCCAAGAACTGGTCACCTTTGGCAGCACTTCCAAAGCATGAGAAATAATCTCACTATTCTTGCTTCTAAGGTCATTCTGACTGTGCTTTTTCCATGATATATTATTTAGAATTAACTAAATAAAGCCATTTGCAGCCTCTGAAACTGGAGGGTCAGCTATGGGTCTATTCTGACTTCACAGTTCAAAACAACAATATCAATAAACAATTAAAAGGATCTCTGGTGGTTTAGTGGTAAGGAGTTCTGGGGCTAACTTGAAGGTATGTGATTTGAATCAGCTCCACAGTAGAAAGAATGGTAATCTTCTCCCATGCAATTTAATGCCTCTGAAAATCCAGCAGGGAGTCAGCTATGAGTCGTTTCTGACTCAACAGTGCATAACAACACAATGCTAAAAACAGTAACACTAAGATGATTGGTTGTGGTAAGGAGCTGCGCTACAATCCAGAAGTCACATAGTTCGAGGCCAGCAGCTGCTCCACGGAAGAAGGATGGGCAATCTATTCCCACACACTTAACTGCCTCTGAAAACCTGCCAGAGGATCAGCTATGGGTCAGTCTCAACTCTATGGTACTCACAACAAAGCCACAGACTAGGGAGAAATTTTTCCAATATGTTGGGGTTTTTTCTTAAAATTAATGCTCATAATAACCCTTTGATAGTTTACCAATTTAATTTGGTGCAGAGAACCATAATTATTCAAAATGACCACCCTTGGTTAATGGGACTATACAGATACACAGATGAGATTGACATTGCACACTGCGTATCTGACATCACTGTAGTTGTAGTGGTGGTTGTCCTCATTCACAGCTGGACATTTACTGTGCCTTGTGCTCTTGTGGTTTCAGTATTTTAAAGTTGCATTCCACTCCTTTGGTCCTACTTTCTTTTACATTTCCCCCATCCAACCTCAAAACAAAAGCAAAACTATGAATGAAGTAGAATTACCGAAATATAGTCCAGTAGCCATTTGTCCAGACCATAAATGGTTACAAATGCTCTGCCATTAAATTATGCTAATACATGCTGTAATCCAATCACTATTTTCTACACGACAAGGGATTTTAATGCCAAAGGAACTATAGTCAATTTTCTCTATTGTCCCAGTAGGTCAGTTCTTCTTCTTTTTTTTTTCCCTGAGGTAAAAGAACAACTTTCTTTCCCTGGAACTTGTGAGGACTCTGAAATGCACACCACCCACAGGATCTGCCAAATTATTATTGCTCCATTAGAGCCGGCTGAGATCATAATTACCTAAGAAATGCCATTCTTCAACTCTCTGTTGCTGAAAGTCAGCAACTCCAGGTATCATGGCTCATTCCAGAGTCAAGGTTCATATACTCTGCCCTTCGGTTTTGCCCTGGACTTTTTCCATGTTTCCACAAGCTGCAGACTCCACAGAGGTTACAGTGTTACAGGAGCCAAAGCCCAAGCACTTGGATTTAATTCATCTATGTATTCCAGAAACCATAAAAAGGATGTTGTGAAATACTCTTATTTTTGAAAAGCGTGACAATTCCTCACCCTTTGGTTCTTGAAACAATGTCAAATACACAGAGAAAATTACAAAGGGCTATAAATAGAAGAAACTTATCATTTGACAATTCATAGATAGAGGAATAAAACATAAACAAGAGACATGTACTTTTTGACATTAACTAGGATCAGAGTGTCAGCCTATATGGAATGTAATGGGATAGGATTTCTTCTGAAATAAACTTACTTATAGGAATTTTTTTCCCCATCTTATTTTTTAAGTCCTTTTTTCCTCCCTTAACAAAAAAACAATGAGCCAGTTGTTGTTGAGCTCATCTTGACTCATGTCCAGAGTGAAACTGAAAATCTATAGGATTTCCAAAGCTATGACCTTTCAGAAGCAAATTTCCAGGTCTTTCTTGCCAATTGCTTTTAAATGGGTTTGGACAGTCTACCTTTTGACTTGTAGATGAGCCCACAGTCTTTTGTGTCACTCAGAGTTTCCTTGTTTCTGCCTTACCCACTGCTGTCAAGTACATTTTGACTCACAGTGACTGTCTAGAACGGGGCGGAACTAACTATCCACCAGATTTCCAGCCCTGTAAATGCTCCTGGAAGCTGACTGTCACAACTTGTTCTTGAGGAATAGCTGGTGGGTTCAAGGCAATGATGTTTTGATTAACATGTGAATCAAACACTATGTAATGAGGGCTCAGTTTCTATCCTGACTCAAACCTCAAACCATTTGCAGTTTGAGAGTAGAATTCTGACTCCAATGAACTGTACTGGACAGAAAGTAGTGTAACTCCACAAGATTCCCAAGGTTATAAAACTATCAGAAGCACCCGGCCACATAGAGTGAACAGTGACTTCTGAAACTGCAAGTGCTTCATCACTTCACCACCAAGGCTCCATTTTCCTTAAGGTGTTGTTTACTTATCTGGAAAGCCTTGGGAGCTCTGGTGGTAGAGTGGATAAAGCTCTTGGATGCCAATCCAAAAACTGGCTGTTTGAACTCATCAGTTGCTCCGTGTGAGAAAGTTGCGAGAGTCTCTTTCTATAAAAATTCACACGTCTGATACCCAACGGGACAATTCTACACAGTCCTCAACAGTTTAAATCAGCTAAATGGTAAATCTTGTATGTGCATGTTGGTAGTGAGTAAGTAGACCTTAATGTATATATTGCGTGTGTGTGTGATTAGTGGGGATACAAGTGTGGAAGGCACGGTCTTGATGAATTTTGCGGGGTTCTTTTTGTGTACTCACTAGTATTCTCCAGAAAGCAGGCTCAACTTTGCAGGCCTCATTGTTAGTGGAACTTTATTAGGTCCTTTCCCTCCATTCTCTGACATATTCAATCAAAGTTCATCAGAGAGTCTCATCCTGTGAGGATACATTTGGATTTAGAAGACTGTCAAAGTTGATTTAAGGCCAACTCTGGTGAGTGAGTGGATGGGCAAAGAATATGGGAAACAGAGTATCTAGAAAAACATGAAAGCAATGATTCTGATTTCCCTCCCTTTCCAGCAATGGGTATAAATAGAATATATATATATATTTCAAGGTGACTCACAATGGGACTCAAATTTGTTCTCTGTGGAGGCCAGACAGGGGCTAACAGAAATGTATCTATCTGAGAAAGTACCAGCTGTGTGGCAATGTTATTTATATAGACAAATAACTCAGGAACTTCCACAATACTCTCTTCCAATAAATGGAGGGTATTTCAGCCTTCTGGCTTCTTGTCTCCAGTTTCCAATTCACTGGTAATCACCCAGACCTTCACAGCAAATGTCATTAACCTGGGGAAAGAGAGAAGGAAATTTGATCTATTTCAATGTCTGCAATAAAAGCTGTCAGATGTGTAGATGTAAGCAGAAAGCTGTGGAGATGGTCAGAGGAAGCAAGCACATTGTGGACACTCACTCTTTCCCTTCTCTCTCGCAAATAGAATTCACATCCTTGGAAAAGAAACTTATGTCCTCTGTAATACTTACGCATGAAGCTTTTAAAAAAATGTGTAAAGAGAATGAAAAGAATGCAAAACATATAATCTTAAAAGTTATTCTTCCAGAAGAGAGCTCGCCAGAACAAAAACAAAAAACAAATAACCACAAAGGTTTATCAACACTATGGCTATCCCCACACTACAGAAGTCACACCCTACAAATTAATCTCTTGATATTCCAAAAACACTTCGTTTGAGTTATATATTAAATGCTTGAGTTATATATTAAAATAGTGGTCATGAAGGAAACTATTAACTAGGACCTTGTCTTGCTTACCCTACACCAGAGAGCAATGTACAGAGATTGTAACTACAAAAGTAGTGATAAGTGAAGCTATTGTTGTTACTGTTCTATGTTCTCCAGTTGACCATGACCCATAGTGACCCAATAGGTCTGGCCTTTTCCCTATCTTGCTCCATCTCATTATCTCTGACATTCTTGAGCTCATTCTTTCAATCACTTTATCAACCCATCTTGTTGAGAATCGTCCTCTCTTGTCTGGTTGCTGTTGTTGTTATAAAGTACTGTGGAATCTGAGCCAACTCTTACATAACTCATCCTCCAGCAGGTTTTCAGAGTCAATAAATCACAAGCGAGGAGATTGCCCATCTTTCTTCTGCGGAGCAGCTGGTAAATTCCAACCCTGTACCACTGGGTTGGCAGCACAACTCTTTACCACTAAACCACTAGAATTCATATTGCTAGAAGAAGGAAAAAAGAAAATCACTGAAAAAGGAAGACATAGAAAACAAAGTTTAACCTCTAGCCCTAACATTAAAGTTGACATTGTATCACTTCAGGAACACTTTTAGATCTGTCTTTTATATGGGAAGTAAAAAGGCAGACTTACGAATCTCATTTTGTAGTAATCTGGAGATACTCAGATTAGATTATGACATGATTTTGTGAGTATTGACATTTAGAAAAAATATTTGCATTCTTTTCTGTTTTGCTTCATGTGTTTCTTTCATTCATTGGTCAGTAAGACTGATAGTTTATCTTAAGACCATAGCATTTTAGTCTTGGTTCAACAAATCATTTTTACAAAAAAGTTTAAAATAAAATCAAAGTAAAAGAAGAAATTATGGAGTCATTTAATATGTACAAGTAAATTCATGTAGTCCAGTTCACACTCATGTGTACACATACACACAGAAGGAACATTTTCACCACCAGTATAGGAGACAAAGTTTTCATGTAAGACCATGGAATGTCTATCACTTATACTATATAGCCTTCATTCTGGACTCCTGTCATGACAATAATACCTAATCATATGTTCCTTTTAAACAGTTCTCTTCCTCATCTGTTTCAATGCAGTATACATTATTTTTCCCCTCTTTCTTAGTCTTTTCTGAACCCCAGGTCGGTCCCATTTTACAACAGTGGCCCTATGCAGTATTTTTCCTTTTGTTACTGAGATATTTCACTCAGCATAATGTCCTCCAGGGTCACCCATTTTATATAATATTTCATGAGTTCCTTGTTTTTCAATGCAGCATAGTATTCCATTGTGTGAATATACCAGCGCTTGTCTAGCAATTTATTTGTTGATGGGCACTTAGGTTGTTTCCAAGTCTCTGATATTATGATGTTCCATTTTCTCAAGCACCAAATATTACCAAAAATCTGCAGAGTGACTTAGAGAAAATGATTTAGAATTCCAAAAGAGGATCTATAACTTAAGACAAATCTTATAAGAATAATTATGTTTGGGTGATGCTTTACATTTAGTCATTTTATCAAAAAGGGGAAAAAAAGTTCACAATTTTTTCCAGTTAGAGGAACTCTGGTGACCTAATGATAAGAAGCTGAGGGTTGT
>NW_006399796.1:10838441-10852581 GCF_000299155.1 Elephantulus edwardii | reverse complement strand
CTCCTCTCCTTGAAAAGCAAAAGAAAAACTCCCTCATTGGTACACAATCCCCACCCCGCACCTCCCCAAACCCCACCCCTTACCCCCAAATATAATCCACTCTGCAACCCTCATTGTAAGCTTTTTTCAAAGAATCTGCTTATTTTTAAATGGTCATGTTGGACTTGAGTGTCTCCCCTTCTAAAAAGATAGCAATTATAGGTGGTATCAGAGCCAATTCAATGTTATTTTTAAGATTTTATAAATGCAAAAAGGCGACCTGTTGTGACCTGACCATTAACATTGCTGCATTATGTGAAAGGATGTTTTTATATTTAGATTCCTGTGTATTAAGTAGGAAATTTTTAAAATGACCCAAGATATTAGTCACATAAATGTTAGGAAAAGAGTGTGGGTGTTTCCAATTACCTTGTCTTCCTTTTGCTGCTTTATGGGGAACAGATGAGGGACTCACACCTCATTGCAGTGCAGAAGAAAGAGCACTGGGTGTGAAGCCAAAAACTGGGACTTGAATGCCTCTTTGCTGTGAAAACATGAACAAGTTATTTAAGCCCTTTGGATCTTAGCTGTATTTTTTCCAAGTAAAATGAGAATTGTAATATCTGGTCAACCAATGTCAAACTCATGTAGTAATGAAATAGGGTACTAATGTAAAATGCTTTGTAAGCTGTCAGCCTTTACATAATTGTTATTGTGTATTAGAAGCCAATCAGATGAATTCTGGTTAGCTAAAGGTAGTTGGAACTGAGGGAAGGATATGAGAGGTTCATAGAGTTGCAAAAGCCTAGAAGACTAAGTCAGAACATATAAGAAATAGGTAAGTTTCAAAGACAAAACACAGGACCCTGCAGGGACCCCAAGAGGAAAAGCTTATGAGGTTGGGCTGAAATTCTATCCAGAGTGTGAAGAGAGGGAGCGAAGGATACTTGGACAATTAAAAATATCTACAAATGGAAAATCAACATTCCTTGCTTCCCTAGTTTTGGATATAAATTTTATGCATTCCAATTTGATGCCTCTCAGCAACTATTCACTGCAACCAAAGGGTTGCCATTATTTTTCCTCCCTGGGGTTTAACCTGACAATTCAAAGAACCACAGTAATGATCACAGACCAAAGAGTTTGTCCTGATTACCATGGCCTCAAGCTGAGAAGAGAAGATCTAGTTGAGCCTGCCTAGGAGTCCTCCTCTGGGGTTGTTGTTGACGTGGCTGCCAATTGTTGCCCTGTGGAAATCCACATATGGTGCTTCCCCAGGGAGAGCCTCCTTACGCACTGATTGAGGTTTGAGGGTTGGCCGCGGTTCCCACTGCAAATCAGAAAGCTTACTGCATCCTTGTCTATTGAAGAACTGTGAGGTTCAAGATTCCTGCCAAGCTCTGTCCTGGCATTTTCCTCTGGAATCTGCACTGCCTGGTCCAGGGGATTTCTTGTCTCCATAATATGCTGTTCTTACACCACTCCTTTCCTCTGATCTCTGAGGAGCTGCTCTAGGATCAGCCTACACCACATATTTTCCAAGGAAAACATGTTTTTTGTTTTAAAAAACTTATTATTAAAGCCTATATTCTTTTTCTTAAAGATTCACAGAGATACATAAAAATGATATTTAACAACTGACACTTTTTCCCATGATCTCAGGTAAGAGAGCTTGATTTCAACATAAATTGAGTGGGAGAGAATTAGACCCTTAAAATAAAGATAAAAATGCATTAAGGGATTTATACCTATCTAGACCTTCTGGAGGGCACTTGTATTTAAAAGTTGGGCCGAAGGGATTATATTTTAATCCTTTTTTACTATATTTTGGAAGAACATTCTTCTAAGTCATACAGCAATCTTCTGCCAACTTGTTGTTCTGTGGTAATCTGGGTTTTCTGTGATGTTGAACTTTGTACCATTGGGGTCTCAAAAGCCATAATGGCTGCACATGGCAGACGGTGTTTGATGGAACTCCCAGTTTTAAGACAGGTTGGGAAGCAAGAGTGGATGTGGAAGTGTGAATGCCACACTTCCAAAACGACATGTTTCTGGAAACTCTTATAAACTTGGAGAAATGATAATTACAGAAAAGCCTCAGAACTACTGTTCATAGAGTTGCTATGAGTCATGCATAGCTTGATGGCAATCAACAACAACAACAACAACAACAACAGTAGGTTTATGTGGGAGCTCTGGTGGCCTGTTGTTATGTGCCATTGAGTCACCTGCAACTCATAGTGACCCTATGTACAACAGCGCTAAAACCTACCCTATCCTGTGCCAATCTCACTGTCTCCGACACATCTACCCCCATTACCCCAAGTCACTGAATCAATCCACCTCATAGACGGTCTTCCTCTCTTGTACTGTCCCTCCACCCACCCTTCCAAGCATGACATCCCTCTACAAGGACTGGTCCCTTCTTGCAACATATCCAAAGTGGTAATAATAATCTACTCCTGTGTGATTAACTGCCTCTGAAAACCTGCTGAAGGGTCAGCTATGAGTTGGTTCCAGCTCGACATTACACCACAATAACAGTAGATTCATAACCAGTTTGAAGACAAAGGTGCACCTTATTCAGCCCATGATCTTTCCAATCACCTGCTGTGCATTAGAGAGCTGTACAATGAATAAGGATGATGGAAGAATTGATGCCTTTGAGTTGTGGTGCTGGAGAATATCCCACGAACTGCCAAAAGAACAAACGGATATGTCCTGGAAAAGTGGAGCTGAGTGCTCCTTGGAGACAAAGAAGATTCATCTTTTATACTTTGGACACGTATCTAGGCGAGGATTTTCCTCGGAAAGGGACGTTATTTTTGGCAAAGTGACATGGTCAGAGAAGGAGAAGATAAAAAAAAAAAAGATGGACTGACAAAGTGACTTCAGCAAGGGGCTCTAGTGTTTCAGAGATGGTGATGATGATGGCACAGGATAGGGCCCGTTGCAGGCTGGCTGTTCATAGATTTGCTATGAGTCGTATTTGGCTTGATGGCACATAACAGCAACAATAAGTGGATTCACTAGTACAGTAACTGTGTGCCTTGCTTTCCCCCTTTCGCTGTCTTAATGTGAGCTCTTCCCATTCCTTTCACCAGATTTGCCTACTTTATCCAAGTGGAAAAAGATGAAACATGGAAAAAGCTTATGTTTCAATGGACCAGGTTGCTATAATCAAGTAAAGAAGAAAAGTGCTGGTACATGAATTAGTAGCAGAGGGACCATTGAGGAGAGGGGAAGAAAGGTAAACTGAACCTAAGACACTGACAGACACTAGGAAAAATAGACATGAAAACAGGTAATGTAGTTGATCAGACAAGGGAAATTTTGACTGAAGACACATATCTTAAGCCGTTTTCCTCTTTTGATCCCAAGACATGATAGTGATTTTTACGTGTAACCCTCTGAGCTCACTTCAGCATTGAGTCACTTTCAAAGAGAGTTAGGTTTTGTGTTCACAAAAGCCCTACAAGGCGGATAGAAAGAATATAAACACACTGGAACTATGGATCCCATGAAGCATTCCGTTGACCTGGCCATGTTCAGAACTTTAGTAGAGATCAAGTCTCACAACTGGTGTGAAGTTTGAAAGACTAAGCTTATTTCCTTATTCATGATTATTGTTACTTTTGAATCATAAGAAATCCAGTGGATACAAGCTTTAATTTAGGATGATATCAGCTCTTCTAATATATAGTCATCCATAAATATTTCCAAGGATGGTTTAAGGACATTTTCTCCCAAATATTAACTGGACCAGTGTTTACTATGAAAGCACAGTACATGAAAGTAATCAGATCTGCTGGGAGAGAATAGTTTGAAGCTCTTGCTTTCCATAACATTTCAGAATTTCATTTGTGGTTTTGTTTTTTTTTTTCCTTGAGTACTCTGCATTCTCTGGTATCTCTGTTTGGTTACAAACACCTCTAGGCTATATGCAACAGCTCAGTCAGCATGCCGTCCAACAAAAGTGGGATTCATTTATAATACATCTCAACTATCTGGCAGCAGCTTATCGACATGTTTGGTTTATCAAACAGAGAGATTAACATCTAGTTTGTGTGTCTGCTTCCTTCTCTAGCACAGATGTACTTTTTGTTTAATATCAAGACATCTTGTTCAAATATTTTTGCTTAATATAGGAGGATGTTCCAGCAAAGGTATGAAGAGTTTCTATGAAATATTTCTGGTATGAAGTAATGAAACAAGTAAAGATCAGGGTGTAGAAAAACACCTTGATGTTTTCCACTCATCAAAAATGTGCTCAGAGCAGCAAAGCAAAGAGCTTGAAACTTATTTGTTTCTGTTTCTTAGTAAATTTTGGCAATAACCACAGTTGTTTACATGAGTAACATGAGTCAATTTAATTTAACATGATGTCAATGTGTTTTGAAAGAAAAATGTGAAGAGGGTATGATGAAACTCTGCTTTGGCACTAGAATAAAACAAAATGTTAGAATGGGAGGAACTGTGAAGGCTTCCAGCTTAGTTTTCTGACTTAAGAGTTGAGGAAATTGAGGCCTAAACTAGTGAAATGAGTTGACCAAAATCAAACAACTAGAAATTTACAGAATTCTGTTCAATCTGCCCTTTTAATCTTGTTCTACTGTCTCATCTCCCTTTTGAAGTTGACTATAGGTTTCTCTGTGGTCCTTCCCCTAACATATCAAAGGTCACTTTGAAAAACAAAACAAAACCAAACCTCTCTCCCTTTACTATGACAATTAGATCAAAGGTCAAAATGAAAGACTAGAGAATGAAAACTAAGGACAAATTACTGTCTAATCTATAGAATCTCTACATCTCAAGAAATGAAAATAACCCTAAAGGTAGGTAGGGAGAGAGTATTCATGTTTTTGGAAAGCTAACATCTTGACTCGGTGACTGAATTTGGTCTGAATGAAAGCCCGTTTCTATAAGAAGAGAAACTTAAACAAGAGTGAGAGGGTATTTAAATCTTCCAAAAGGGAAGCTGAATTCTTAGATTTGAATGTTTTAAGAAAATCATTTGCTAGAAGGGTGGAGGAGAAGGAAGCAATTTCTGTACAGGTTTTGTTCATAGTAAGCAAGATCCCTTATCTTAAGTCTCTAGAATCAATAGTAGAAAATTTGGATCTGTCACACAAACATAATCCTTAAATCTGAAGCATAAGCCCCTATTCTTTGATCTGAAAAAAATGAGGTCCCTCATTGCTATACAGTGGGAACTGACTCATACTGGGTTTCCAAGTCTGTAAATCACATGAAAGGAGATCGCCTATCTTTTCTGGGTTGGTAGCAAAACTTGTTGTGGACTCTGCCACCAGAGCGCTCTTTATCTAAAACATTGCTGAAATAATAGTTGAGCTCATGGCATTGCAGTAAGATTGCTTCATTGCTGTCTTTTTTGTGAGGACCTTCTGTACTGGCTGTTGTTATGTTCTGGTGAGTTGGAGTTAACTCATAGCTGGCCATCCAGTGGGTTTTCAGAAGCAGTAAACCTCATGAGAGAAAAAGAACATCTTTTTATGATGGTGCAGCTGGTGGATCCAAACAACATATATTTGAGTTGGCAGCACAACTCCTTACCACTAAGCTACCAGAGGGAACAGATTAAAAATAGCATGTGATGCCCTATGGCATCAAGAAATAGACTCTACTTTTCCATGTGCTTGAAACAAATACAGTGTAACAGATCTGATGATGTGTGAGGTTTGAGGCTTGAAGATTTGGAATATGTGGCATCCACTGTTGCCTTCTTGAAACACTGCCTTGAGCCCACTAGGAAGGAAACCAATCTATTCCGTGGAGGAATGAAAAGCCACAGAGAAGAGGAAAAATCTGCTGTGGCCAACAAGCAGCACCAACTGCCAGACAAGTGAGTGAGGCCACCTTGTACTTTCCAGGCCTGCTAACCTCCAGCTGGATGCAGATAGCCACATGGGAAAGTCTGAGTAATTGTTCATCTTTGGGTCATGTTCCAGAAAAGGTATGAAAGAGGATCTGTGGAATGTTTTGATTATCTCTTGGACATAGTCATACTTGGTATACCACATGCGCTCATTGCCAGGCGAGTGTCTGTTTAGTTTCTGGAATTGTTTCTTTTTGTAGACTGCTGCGTTGAGAGACCCTGTGCCCTCCCCTAATCTCCATCGCTGGGGGTCCAGGTTTGAGAGCAGTCTCCTGCTCTGGCAGGTGGGGCATGTGCATGAATAGGCCAGCTATTATGATTTCCACCCATTGGTGGTTTTTTTTATGAATGATAAAAAATGATGTAATAGAAGTCTACCATCATGTAATCATTCACTAAGTAAAGAAATTGTTACCTTAGGAAGGAGTTTCTTTTACAGAGCTGCGTGAAGAGATTATATGGAAAAGCAGTGGATTCGAAGTGCAACATCAACATAAAAAGAACTTCCTGTAAATCTCCATTGTTCTTACTATTAATAAACACTTGGGTAATAATAATAACAATTCACAGTATCTTTCAGTTTATAAAACAGGCTCAACAACACCTTAATTAACTCTTCTAATAACCCCATGGGGAAATGATTTTTCCATTTTGTAGAAAAATTAAATCTAAAGTTAGAGACTTTAGAAATAGTTTTAATTAGGGGTTGGAAATTAGAAGCAGAGCTCACACTTTGCTCTTTGGATGCTATTTTTAATGTACAGGTTCCTGAGTCCTTAGAATTTATGTATAAATTAAATATATGATGCTAACACTGACGGAGCACTAAAGCTTGATTTTAAACTATTGATTAATTAAATGACTTAATTTCAACTATCCCCCCGGGATAGCCACAGAGGCTCTTCCCCAACGCGTTGTTACTTAGTATGAAATCTGTCTGTCTCATATCCTCATAGAACAAAAAGATAAACCTTTGCCTACTGAATAAAATGTTCAAGATTTAAACCCTTCCCAAAGGTGCTTCAGATGAAAGAACTGGTGGTTTTGTTTTGAGAGGTCACAGACTTCAAATCCTTATGGAGCATAGTTTTATTCTGACCTATCTGGGGTCCGCAAGGGTCAGAATTGACTTGAAGGCAACTGATTAATGCCATTGCTTTGAGATTAATAGAGTTATTCATAATGTACTTTCATCTTCTATTTAGTGCAGAATAGTTTGCTAAATTATATCACAAAGAGCTAGGAAGTAAAAGCACCTTCTTAGGCAGCTGTCTTACTGGTATGAAGCCTGTATTGGCAAATGGTATATTGGGAAGCACAGAGAGATCAGATCAAAGCATTTCCAGAAAAGTGGTTTATGATGGGGGCCATTGATGAGGTTTCTGCAAGTGACTTGTTGTTGTTGTTATGTGCCATCGAGTCACTTGAGACTCATAGCGACTCTATGTACAAGAGCTCTAAATGCCGTTCTATCCTGTGCCAACCTAGCCATCTCAAACGCACTTATTCCCACCACTCCAGTCACAGAATTGATCCATCTCATCAAAGGTCTTCCTCTCCTTCACCATCCCTCCACTCTGCCAAACATGATGTCCCACTACAAGGACCAGTCCCTCCTTGCAACATGTCCAAAGTATGTCAGACGAAGCTTCAGAAGCTGGAGCATTCCAGCTTCACCTTCTCCAGGACAAACCTGTTTGTTCTCCTAGCAGTCCATGGTATATTCAGCACTCTTCTCCAGCACCACAGCTCAAAGGCATCAATTCTCTTTCTATCATCCCTATTCACTGTCCAACTCTCTGATACATAGCACATAATTGCAAAGACTATAGCCCAGATCAGGTGCACCTTAGTCTCCAGCCTGACGTTGTTGCTCTTCAGTACTCTTGAGAGGTCCCTCACAGCTGACTTTCCCAATGCAATTCGCCTCTTGATTTCCTGCCTGCTGTTACCAAGAGTGTTGATTGTGGAGCCAAGTAAACCAAAACTGTTAACTGTCTTATTCTCTTCAACATCTATACTGATGCTGCCAATTGGCCCAGGGGTGAGAATCTGAAAAACAAATTCAACACAGGGGCAATACTTACGGATACTTTGGGTAGAATGTTAAATGATCCAGGAAGTATCAAGAGAAGATGGAAGGAATACACAGAGTCACTGTATCAGAAGGAATTGGCTGACACAGAAGAATTTAATGAAATGACATATGAGCAAAAGCCTATGGTGATGAAGGAGGAAGTGCAAATTGCTCTGAAGAAATTGGCAAAAAAAACAAGGCTCCAGGAGTTGACGGCATACCAATTGACATATTTCAACAAACAGACACTGGCCTGGATGTGCTCACTAAGTTGTGCCAAGAAATCTGGAGGACAGCCAGCTGGCCAACTGACTGGAAAAGATCGATATTTGTTCCCATTCCAAAGGAAGGTGACCCAACAGGGTGCGGAAATTATCGAACAATATCATTAATATCACACGCAAGCAAGATTCTGCTGAAAATTATCCAAAAACTTTGTAACAATATGTCAACAGAGAACTGCCAGATGTGCCGGCTGGATTTAGAAGAGGTTATGGTACTAGGGATATTATAGCTAATGTTAGATGTATCTTGGCAGAAAGCAAAGAATACCAGAAGACTGTCTACCTGTGCTTCGTTGACTATGCAAAGGCTTTTGACTGTGTGGATCACAACAAGCTGTTGCTGACTCTGAGAAGAATGGGAATCTCAGAACATTTGATTGTGCTAATGTGAAACCTATACTTGGACCAAGAGGCTGTTGTCAGAACAGAGCAAGGAGACACTACATGGTTCAAAATCAAGAAGGGGGCTCGTCAGGGATGTATTTTGTCTCCATACCTTTTCAATCTGTATGCAGAGCAGATCATCTGAGACGCTGGGCTGTATGAGGAAGAATGTGGCATCAGGATTGGTGGAAGAATCATCAACAACCTGCATTATGCAGATGACATAACCCTGCTTGCTGAAACTGCGGAGGACCTGAAGCGCTTGCTGCAGAAGGTCAAGGACTGCAGCCTCCTATATGGATTTAAGCTCAACATCAAGAAAACAAACATTTTCACCACTGGGCCAATTGGCAGCAAGTGACTAGGGCATATAAATCAGAAGCTTAATTAGATACCATTTTACACATACTATTACTATTGTGACCTCTAGTCTCTTTTCACTCACAATACCTCTATGTACCAAAGAACAAATGCTTCCCAGTCCTGTGCCATCCTCACTGAAGTCCACTGTTGCCACCCTGGGTCAATTAATTTCACTGAAGTGCTTTCTCTTACCAGTCACACCCACTATGATGACTATAATCCTAAAAATAAAAAAAGACTAATCATAACAAGTGTTGGAGAAGAATTTAAAAATTGAGAGCTTCTGACATTGCTAGTATAAAATGGTGCACCTTCTTTGAAAAACATTTAGTCAGAAACAGAAAACACATGAAACCTTGTTCTTGAATGTTCGGAGCAGCATTATTCATAAGAATTCCAATGTGTAAACAACCCAAATAGTCATCAAAAAATGAATGGATTAACAAAATGCGGCAAATACATGTAATGGAATATTAAACAATAAAAAGAGATAACATTCTACAACAGATATAACCTTGAACACATTATACCAATTGGAAAAAACCAATCAGAAATGCCTACATATTGTGTGAGTCAGTTTATTTTCAGGATAGACAAGTTTGCAAAGACAGAAAATAGGTCTGCAGTTGCCTAGGGCTTGGCAGAGGATGAGAGAATTGGACAGTGATGTGTAAACTGTGCAAGGTTTCTTTCTTAGCTGATAACATGTTTTAAAATTGACCATGGTTTTCCATAATGAGAATATACTGAAAGCAATTTAATTGAACTCTTTAATTATGTGAATTGCATGGCATGTAATGTATATATTAATTAAGCAGGAAAGAGGGAGAATGGAGAAGATACTGGTCTATGATATTAGCATGCTAAAAACTGATGTAGCACAAATGGTATTAAGATGTTGAAGGTAAAAAGTAGTCACAAATATAGAATATATGAAGCACTGAGGGCATGTCTCAATCATGGAGCAGGAAAACTCGAGGATATAAACCTCTGCTTGTTGATGGAGGTGTCTATCCCTCTGAAGAGTCCAAGCTGTTGTTGTGGCCTGATTCCATGAAACTCCCATCAGTTTGATCTGATCTCTGCTCCTCCATCTACAGAACAACGTACAGCGAGATGGTGCTGGTTGTGTTCTTGACAGATTTCTCACCATTAATTAAGATGCATGGGCAGTGGGAGGAAGTGGGACAGAAAAAACAGGGGAGAGAGCAAACACCTCTGGATATCAACTATCATGTTTAAGGCACTATATTAGGCACTCTGCTCTGCTGCTAATCTTTATCATAACCTCGCATAAGAAGTAGCAGTATTTCTAGTGTAACATTGACTTCATTAAGGCTGAAGGGAACAGTAAACGTTCACCCAGCTCCAGGTGTGTCCCTCCTGTGAGGTGCCATCAAGTATGTTTGTCCTCATGTCCTCATTACGTGACAGACCCACTGAGGTTTTTCTTAGCTGTAACCTTTACTGGAATAGGCCATCAGATTTTTCTGTGGTGGATCTTCTGGGTAGGTTACAAGTGCTAATCTTTTGGGTAGCAGCTGAACACTTAAGGGCTGTCCCACAAAGGCTTAAAGAAAGCGGGAATCAACTACTGCCGCTTTCAGGTATATTTCTAACTCTTGCGGCTTTCCCGTTTGAACCTTCATGAGTGTGATACAAAACCTGATTCAGACAAACAGAGATATTTGACAGACCAGTATTGGGAGCCTAAAACAATTGAGAGCATTCAAAATGCCATATGAGATCTGCCAAGATAATGCTGCCAAGTCCGTAATAAGTTCAGCTTTAACTAGTCACATTTACTCTTGGGTCCTGCACTGCTGCCTGGAGACAGGGACCAGACGGAGAGGATCATGTTGATCATTAATAGCCAGCCTAGACTTGCTGAACACAACTGACTCTTCTTTGCATATGGCCAAGCGCTCCATTGACAGCCCATACACCTCTTTTTTCTGGGTGTCCTGTGGACAGCTAGGGATTGATTTGTGTAACGAGGCTCTAGGCAGCTGCTCTGAGCACAGAGGTCAGGCGGACGTGGGCTGAGGACATGAGGACACCTGTCTCTTGCATGCAAAGATGGAACAAATGACAACATTTGTTGTCTTGGATCTGAGCAGCACAGGCAGCATGTGTGAGGAGCTCCCAAGCTCTGTTTTCTCCATGAACATGGGTCCCTCTTTTTATATCTGGAGCAGGGAACAGATGTTTCATCAAAAGACACATTTAAAATAAAGATAATTATGCAGTAAGAGGCTTAATTACATCAGCTTATTCAGGTCCACTTAATTGCCTGACAGCCCGAGAGCCTCCCACTTATTTGCGGCAGAGGCGCTCATGTTTTGCTGGTTTATCAAATCCTTTGATGGCTCAAGGAAGATGCTATTGACTTAGCAATTCAGAAAATATCAATTCCTTACATACAGCTGGTGAAGGAAAATGTAAATATTTTTAACCAGCAATAAAGAATCATCGTTTTTCTGGAGGTGGCTTATGGCACCCTACAAATGATTAATAATCTAAATTGCTCAGCGAGGTGAGCCTGAACTAGATATTTCATGTTTAGTTGTCTCTAGGTCCTATTGGAACATTTTTTGTCAAATTAAAAACCTCAGAAAGAAAATGATTTGCGAATTTAAGGAGACCATTTGGAGAAACTGACAACCAGGAAATTGACTCCCTCCCAAAAAAAAGCAGTTTTTATGGAGCCATTTCCCATGATTCTCAGCTTTCAAAGCTTAGATTATTTCTCTCAGAGAGATATCCTACCTTTCTTTTTTCCTCTAAGCTTCCAAATTTGAAAATCTTTTCTTTCCCTTTTAGTCTCCATTCCCCACTGTTCATTCCCTGTATAAACTCTTGCCTTCCAACTACTGCTCTTTCTACTCTTCCAGGAAAACAAAATAAAAAGTCAAACTCAGCACTTGTTTTTCCACTCTTATCCCCTGTGTAGCCTGTAATAAGCATTTGTGAACTTCCTTCAACCAGAGCTCCCAGGATATTGCACCCTCCTGAATTTATCCCCTGGATCAGTTGGGATCCCAGCAGGAAACAGATGGCACATTCTTCCTGAGTCCCTGAAGGGCATTTAATCAGTAGACCTCTTACAGAGATAGAGGTAGGGAAAAGAAAATTAACCAGGTAAAGTGCAGGATACTGGGAATAGAGACAGGGGGAGCTGTGACCACCATTTAGCCTGAAGAAAAGAAAGTAGGAGGAATTGTCAAGACTGCTGGGTCCAGAAGGCTGCCAATGGCAGCTCTTGGAGACCATATCTGAATATCTGGCAGCTTACCTGAGAGAGTCCTGAAGGGAGGGAATAGGGGAATTAAGGACCAAGCCTTTGCCCTCTTCCTGACCTCTAATCTCAGGCAGTGCTTCCCGTTGGCCGCATCATGATAAATACAGAGAACAAATGAGCCCATGGGAATTTGGAAAGACAAATGGGAAAAAATGCACAACATTTTCTATCTTTCATTTTTCTTCTTAGTCTTACTTGTTGAAATTTCTTAAGTCACCATCTCTATACAAACAGTGCTCCTAAAGATTGGGTATGCATTAACTTCTTGTTCTGGGTAATCTTACTTAGTTCTTGACCAAAATAATTGTCTCTATGTGTGCCTCCTTTTATTTAGGTCTTATTGAGTGATACTATATGTGATATCATGGATGACGTAAGATGAATCTTGGCTGAAAGCAGATGGTATAAGAAAGACACTTACTTGTGTTTTATTGACCATGCAAAGGCTGTGTGGACTACAGCAAGTGTTAACATTAAGAAGAATGGAAATCTCCAAACACTAAATCATGTTCATGTGAAAACTATACATAGACCAAGAAGTTGTCAGAATCGAACAAGGGAATATTGTACGGTTTAAAATTAGAATAGGTGATCATCAGGGTTGTATCATTTCTCCAACTTACTCAAACTGTATGCTGAGTAAATAATTCAAGATGCTAGATTATATGAAGAAGAATGTGGCATCAGGGTTGGAGGAAGGCTTAGCAGCCTGCATTATGCAGATAAAACAATCTTCTTTACAGAAAATGAAGAGTACTAGAAGCACCTACGATTGCCAATTTAGATTTCCATTTCAACATTAGGAAAACAAACAACATGTCTGGACCTGTCCAATTCTGTGCTATCACCACAGTTTCAGACACCCTCAAACCCACTGCTGCAGTCACTGTGTCAATCCATCTGGTTGAGAGTTTTCCTTTCCTTCACCATCCCTCCTCCTTCCCAAGCAGGCTGTCCCGTTCCAAGGAACAAACTTTCCTGGCAACATGCCGAAAATATGTGAGACAAAGCTGCATCATTCTTGCCTTCAAGGAGCACTCTGGCTGCACCTTCTCTATGACATAGCTGTTCTTTTGGCAGTCTATGTGATATTCATTATTCTTCTCCAACACCACATTTCAAAGATATCAAGTCTTCTGTTATCCTTATTCATTGTACAGCTCTCAGATTCATAGAAAGTGACTGAAAAGGCCATGGCCTGATTTAGGTGCACCTTAGTCCTCAACCTGACATCATTATTCCTCAATAAAATGGAGAGATCCCTGAGTGCAGACTTTCCCAGTGAAACACATCTGCCAATCTCTTGACTGCTGGAACCAAGTGTATTGATTATGAATCCAAGTCAGATGAAGCCTTTGACAGTCTCAATCTTTTTTCCATCTATAGTGATGCTCTGTTCTGTTGTACATAGGGTTTTTGAAGGCCTGCTATTTCGGAAGTGGATGGCCAATCTTTCTTCCTAGTCTGTCTCAATCTGAATGTTCAGATTTAGATAACTATCAGACAGACCAGCATTTTACAGAGAAAGTGAAAGATATATCCCCTATTGTGGAGTTAACCATTAGTATCAGTGTTGTCCCTGCCTTTGGCACATGTGTCTTTACCCACTTATTTCTCTGTTCCACTATCCACCAGGATACCTATCCACTTCTACCAACTCCCTTCAACATTTATCTCCTATTGTCCAGCCCTTTATCTGATAGCTTATATCTGAAGCTTCCTTGGCTTCAAAATTGGAAAGGGCGTAGGCCAGAGATGTGTCCTGTGTCCATACCTTTTCAGCCTGCATGCAGAACAGATTATTCGGGAGGCTGGGCTCTATGAGGAGAAATGTGGGGTCAAGATTGGTGGACGAT
>NW_006399796.1:10825441-10837808 GCF_000299155.1 Elephantulus edwardii | reverse complement strand
AAGGACATCACTCTTGGGAGGGTGGAGGGACAGCGCAGGAGAGGAAGGCCCTCTATGAGGTGGATTGATTCAGTGACTGGGGTAATTGGGATGGGTGTATCGGAGATGGTGCGACAGGCACAGGACAGAGCAGAGTTTAGGGCTGTTTAGGGTCGCTATGAGTCGCAAGTGACTCAACGGTGCATAGCAACAATGACAACAATATAGTGAGGTTGCCTGTCAGTTTGGTGGCTAGGAATTTTGTTTTCTTGGCATTGACATGCAATTCATATTGAAGGCTGAAGGGTTGGGATTTGTTTGTGTTGTTTTTTTTATTGTTATAGTAGTTTATTAACAAAATTAGAATACATTGTTTTCCAGAACATGTTTTTCCAATTTCCCTCACCCCATCAGATTGTACAACCCCATGATTAATCTCCCTCCCCCTGAAAATTCTTATCCCTCTGCTTCCACCCCCACTTGGATCCTCATACTCATTTCATACTAATAGTTTTATACAATATTTGTCTTTGTGGGACTGAGTTAGCTCATTCAACATAAGAATCTCGAGTAGCCCCAAGTTAGGTAATAATTTACAAAATCATTACTCCTGTGTGCTGCATAATATTCCATTGTGTGAATGGACCATAATTTCTCAATCTGTTCATTTGTGGTTGGAGGTCTGGGCTGTTTCCATGTTCTTGTGATGGTGAATAATGCTGCTGTGAACATTGGTGTACAAGTCTCCATTTGTGTCTCAGTTCTCATTTTCTCAGGGTATATGGCTCCTTGGAGGCAAGGATTCTGAGGCTCCGTCTAACATACTTTGGACATGTAGTGAGGAGAGACCGGTCCTTGGAGAGGGACATCATGCTTGGGAGGGTGGAGAAACGGCACAGGAGAGGAAGACCCTCTATGAGGTGGATTGATTCCGTGACTGGGATAATTGGGATGGGAGTGTCAGAGACAGTGCAACTGGCGCAGGACAGAGCGGAGTTTAGGGCTGTTGTACATAGGGTCGGCTATGAGTTGCAGGCGACTTGACGGCACATAACAACAACAACAACAACAACAACAACAACATATTCCAAGTAGTGGAATAGCTGAGTCATATAGAAGTGCTGAAGTTTTTGCAGCAAGTGCTTTAAGTCCTCCTCACTTTGAGCAAGCAAGATTGTGCCATCTGCATAATGAAGATTATTGATTAGACTACCTCTCATTCGGCAGTCACATTTTTCTCAATAGAATTTTTCTTCTCAAAAAGATCTTCTCAACATACAGATTAGATAGGTATGGAGAAAGGATACAACCCTGATGTTTCTTTCCTAATTTTAAGCCATGCAGTATTCCCTTGCTTTCTTTTTTTTTTTTTTCACATAATTGCCTCTTGGCCTAGGTCTTACACGAGCACAATTAAATGTTCTGAAATCCTCACTCCTCTCAATGTTATTCATAATTTGTTACAATCCACACAGTAAAATGTCTTTGCATAGTCAATAAGCACAAATAGACATTCTTCTGGTATTCTTTGCTTTCAAATAGGATCTATCTGACGTGTCAGCAGTGATATCCTAGGTGGCACAGGGTTCAGATCTCTTAATATAGGGTTGCAATGAGCTTTATTTGACTCAATGGCACCTAAAAAGAATAACAAAAAACAGACTAATAAGCAATATTATGAAAGATGGAGAAAAATATTGAAATTGTCAATGACTTCATTTACTTGGACCCTCAATAAATGCCCATAGGTAGCAGCAGTCAGAAATTGAAAGATATGTTGAGCTGAAAATATCTGTTGTCAAAAACCTCTTAAAAGTGATAAAGACCAAGGATATCAGTTTAAAGACAGAGGTGTGCCTGACGCAAGTCGTGATATTTTCAGTCAGAAAATCAAAAGGGCCGAACTCACTCAGCATAAGCTGAAGAAACTGAAGAACAAATTCAAGCCTAGGGTTGTAATATTTAAGGATGCTATGGGCAGAATATTGAATGATCCAAGAAGCATTACAAGAAGATGGAAGGAGAACACAGAGTCACTGTACCAAGAAGAACACTGCCATAGAATTTCATGAAACAACATATAATATGATTGGAGTTCAATATCAGGAAAACAAAGATTCTCACTACTGGAGTGATTGGCAGCATCATGATAGACAGTGAAGAAACAGCACTTCTGTTACCAGCAGCCAGGAAATTTAAAAGACAAATTGCATTGGGAAAGTCCGCTGTCGGAGACCTCTCTAAAGTACTAAAAAGCAACGATGTCAGTCTGGTGACTAAGGTGTGCCTGACAAGGTGATGGTCTTTGCAATCACTTGCTGTGTATCAGAGTACTGGACTAGGGATGATAGAAGGAGAATTGGTGCCTTTGAGCTATGGTGCTGGAAAAGAATGTTGAATATCCTTTGGACAGCTAAGAGAACAAACACGTTCATCCTGGAAAGGGTTAAAACAGCCTATTCCTTGAAGTCAAGAATGTTGAAGCTTCATCTGACATACTTTAGAGATGTTGCAAGGAGGGACCAGTCCTTGATTGGAGAGGGATGTCATACTTGGAGGGTGGAGAGACAGTGCAGGAGAGGAAGAACCTCTATGAGATGGATTGATTCAGTGTTGCAGAATGCTGGGGAGGAGGAGGCCTCTGACAGAGGCAGATCACCTAGCTCTGGATAAGTGCAAGCCTATCTGATCCATCAGCCCTTAATACGGGATAGGGAAAGCGCTCCTGTGTTTGGCTGTGCTGGCTTGAGAGAACTGGCCACCTGGGAAGAGGGCTGCCACATCTGTTGAGCTGGAAGTAGTTTGCATTGAGCTGAGGTTCTCCTGTCCAAATCCCACATCTACAAATCTGCCCCACTCTGACTTCCTGTTTACTTGCCTGTATAAAGTGCACTGCAGCCCCCCACCCCCCAACGTTGAGTTTGGCTCTCTGCAGTGCCCCTGGAGTGCCGTTTCTCCATCACACTTAACACCATCAGGGTGTTGCTGCTCCCTGCTGGCAAATAGACAGTGAAAATTCAATGACTGGATTAATGGGGGTAGGTGACAATGAGATTGGCACAGGATAGAGCAGGGTTTAGGGGTGTTGTACATAGGGTCACTATGAGTCACAGATGACTCAATGGCACATAACAACAAGAAACAATAATGTACGATTTAGAAGCAATAGTGATGAAGGAGGAACTTCAAGTTGGTCTGAAGGAATTGGAATAAAGCAAGGTCCCAGGAATTGATGGAGTACTAATTGACATATTTCAACAAAACGATGCTGCCTTGGATGTGCTCACCAGGTTGTGCCAAGAAATCTGGAGGACAACCAGCTGGCCAACTGACAGGAAGAGATCCAGAGTGTGAAAATTCTCTAATGACATCATTAATATCACATGCAAGCAAAATCCTGCTGAAAATTGTGCAAAAATGATTGGAACAGTGCATTGACTGAAAACTACCAGAAATCCAAGCTAGGTTTAGAAGAGGTCATGGCATTAGGGACATTATCACCAATGGATCTTGGCTTAAAGCGAAGAGTACCAGAGCAATGTCTGTGTTTCATTGGCTATGCAAAGGCATTTGACTGTGTGGATCACAACAAATTAGGGCTAATCTTGAGGAGAATGGGAATCCCAGAACACTTGAACATGTGAACCCACCAGTCATAAGAACTGAGCAAGGAAACACTGCATGGCTCAAAATCTGGAAAGGAGTGTGTCAGGGATACATCCTGTCTCCATACCTTTTCAAACTGTATGCAGAACAGATCATTCAGGAGGATGGACTTCATGAGGAAGAGTGTGGCATCAGAATTGGAAGAAGATTCATTAACAATCTACCTTATGCAGATAACACAATCTTGCGTCCTGAATCTGAAGAGGAATTGAAGTGTTTGCTGTAAAAGTCAAGGACTGCAGCCTTCAATATGGGTTGAAGCTCAACATCTGTAAGTCAAAATTCTCATCACTGAGCCAACTGTCATCATCATGATAGATGGAGAAGAGATTAAGGTTGTTAACAGTTTCAGCTTGCTTGGCTCCATAATCAACATTCTTGATACTATCAGTCAGGAGATCAAAAGATGAATTGCATTGGGCAAGCCTGCTGTCAAGGATCTCTCAAAAATTTTAAAGAGTAATGTTGTCAGTCTAAGTACTAAGGTGTACCTGATGTAGGTCATGGTCTTCATAATTACTTGCTATTTATCAAAGACCGGACAAAGAATAAGGATGATTGTTGGATAATCAATGCCTTTGAGTTGTGGTTCTGGAGAAGAATCTTGATTATACCATGGACAGCCAAGAGAACAAATAGGTCTCTACTAGAGAGGGTGAAACCAAGTTTCTCCTTGAAGGCAAGTATTTTTAAGCCTTTTCTCACATACTTTTGGTACATGGCCAGGAGGGACCTGTCCTTGGAGAAGAGCATCATGCTTAGAAGGGTAGGGAGACAACATAGGAGAAAAAGCTCTTGGACTAGATGGGTTGACACAGTAAATGGCATAATGGGGGTAGTTGTGTCAGAGTCAATGAGACGTTCAGAATAGGGCAGGGTTCAGAGGTATTATATATATAGGGTTGCTATGAGTTGCAGGAGACTCAATAATGACTCAACAATAAAAACAGAAAAGTGTAGTTAGTATACAAACTGCTGAAGTTTGAAGTATGAATAAGGCAAAGAATTGATAGCTTTTCAATGTGGTGTTGGTGAAGAGTATAAATGGGCTCACCTTTTTCTCAAGTCAATTCCTCCTGAATTCTTCATCTAGCTAATAGTCTCCTTCAATAATCTTTAAATTTATTTCTTTTTTCTTTACCACATAGACAATTGGCAACTAAATTCTCTGAATGCCATCTTTCCACTCTCCACAATATTCTTTCCCTCTATTCTACGATCACAGGTAAAGCTGTTGTCATACTCTCATTAACATATACTAACTTCTTTGCTTCTACAAATTATAGTTTGTGGTGTGGTTTTATTTCCTGCTTCAAAAGTTATCTTTGTAAAATAGTTTCTGTTTTGTTAAGTCTTTAGACAAAAAACATCTAGTGTACCAACATTATCCGTGGAATAAAGCTCAGTAGTGTAGGATGATTTTCAGTCTTTTACTTCAAGGTACCAATCTAGCCTTCTTATCCTAACAGAATGGTGTAGATATACTTCCAGACAACTATTACTTTAGACATGCCCTCGTTTTTATTCATGCTATTCCCTTAGCTCCCCCCCACCGCCCCCTTTATGTTAACGAAATGCAAATGTTAACGAGAAAAGTGATTCGTGGCGGAAGTGGAGAAGATTTCTATCCAAAAATAGTCCTTTTTTTTTTATTTTGGCCCTATTGATTGCTGCTCTGTGGGAATGTAAATATTTGGTTCTGAATCTTTATTTTTCCAAGCATATTTAAAAATTAGATAGTTATGTTAAAATCATGAATGTGCTTATAAGGCACCAGAAATTTCCTAAGGTTTTTCACTTGCCCAGGATTGACTTGTATTAGACCCTCCTGCCAATTAAAGTCTGTAGAAACCCTGACTCAGACATTACTCATTGCCTGAAAAGGAAAACAATTCATTCATCACAAAATTCCAGACCCAGCTGCCTGTCATTCAGTAGGGGTCAGTGGCAACTTCCCAAGCCCCATGTAGGAATTATAGCACCGTTGGGCAGAAATATGGAGCAAAGAAGCTATCTGATGTTCCTCAAATATTAGACACCAGAAACTGTTTATACTGCTGTCTCCTTAGAGATTTTTGAGGAAATCAATCCTCCTAACATATAATGGCAAAAGCAGTTACCTATGGAGATTGAACATTCTGTTCCAAGGAAGAAGACAACAGTGGGGGGAGGGTGTTTCTGAAGTGATGATGTGATGTGTGGTTTGTAGTTTCTAACAGGGCAGTCCTGTCATAGAGGTTACCCCACAGTCTGACTACAGGTAACTCATGTGCATCGGCTTTATCAGCTAGCTTGTGGCCAGTGCGGAAAATAAACCCTTCACACTACAGGCTTTAAAGGATTTCCTACACAGACGATTGCATTTTCACTTGGTTATTGACATATAATAAATTACATATCTTCACCAGAGAATTAAAGATATCTTAGGCAACTACTCGACAAGTGAACTAGGGCATTAGAAATATTTACATTCCTTAGAATTTATAGACCTTCATAAGGTTAGAGTTTTGCCCAAACTGACACTATAGCAACCAACCTTCCTCATACTGGAGCAGTTATGTAATGTACCCTTGCAAGTAGCTGCCTCCTGTGTCTATTATAGATACTTCAAAACTGCATGCATCATCAGGTGGTGTAAAAGTGTTAGGGTGTGATGAGGTCAGGTGCCTTGCTCTTGAGTAACTAAGTGACAGCAAGATGAGAGTAGAAAAATAACCAATACCATTGGGACAGAAAACTTCCCACTAAATCTGGACTAACTTGGGGCCCTTTATTATGGGCTTTCTTTTCTGTGTCCTATTCTTCTGTATTGATTATACTACCTTACACACACACACACACACACACACACACACACACACACGCCCCCCATCCATCCCACAAACCATCTGTCTATCTGCCTCAATCTGCAACTATTTTACAACATACTTAAGTTTCTCATGTAGTATAGAATTAGTTGTTTACATCAGGGTTGCAAAATAAATTCCTTCAGGAGTCAGATGGACAATGTAATTGTGTGATGTGGCCAAATGTAGGCCAGCAAGGAATGAGTTGGGTCCATTTTTAATTTAAAACATTGAAAAGGTCAACAAAACAAGCAGACAAAACAGTTTTCTTGATCAAATTTGCCTACTGGCCACAAGCATGCAAACCCAGATTCCACAGCAATGTCTGGCCCATGACTAAAGTATAACATCTTTGAGAGCTGGAACTCCAAACTCTTCATCTAGATCTTAAGATGTTTAAACACAGGTCTTTTGCTGGAATACCTATTTGGTATCTACTAAACTAAATATAAAAAGGAAAAATTTCCTTTTAAACTTTAGATTTAAATAATTTTACTCCTATAGAATCTGTATAAACCAGGAAATTTGAACATATTAAAATGCTTTGGTTAAAATTTCCCCTCATCTGGAACTCTGAGATTCCCAGACCAAAATAGGTCTGATACTTTATTCCTGACTTCAGAAGTAAAAACCAGATACTTGGTTTTCTAATTACCAGAAGATAGGATCTACCATGCCTGAGAGGTTTAACTGCTAAGATAGAGTTTGCTGCTGTTGTTAGTCTCCATGAGCTCTGTTTAAAATTAGGGCATTTTTTCAGGGAAGTTTTGAATTAGATTCAGGTGTGTCCCAAGAGTATGCCTGTACAAACAATTGCTCTGGCCAGTTGCTTTTCTATAGGTTCCCAATCTCCACCAGCCAATACATCAGTTTCATTGATCGAGGAACCCTGATATGTGGTTTTCAAAATACAGAAAATGAAAAAGAATAGCTCCAAGGAAATAAAGATCTAAAAAACACTGTCCATTACTGTTGGTTTTCTGACAAGAAAGATTTATGGGTAGTCTTATTTTATAAAAATCATAAAGCCTCTGAGCTAAAAATAAGTACCTGAACCTAAACTAGAGGATGAAAAGATTATTTTGACATTCAAGAATGTGTGTGCCATCATGTTCTACCACTGTAGACTTTGGGTAAATTTACACATACCAATTTTCCTGGTATGACGTTTAAGAGTGTTCTTAAAATAGAAAGGCCTACTTTAGATGAATTTATCCAGTTAATCTTAAAGGAGGACAAGGATAATTATCCTGTGAAGATTTTAAATATATACTCATGAGTAGAAGAATTTTAAACCGATGTGGCTAAATTTTGGAATTCTTCCCAAAAAAGTTTGAGGTTTCAAAATCATATATTATTCTGTGGCTACATTAACTGCTCTTTTAAAGGTTAGCCACAACGATTGACATATGTGACTGAAACTCTTAAAATAAAAATGTGGTACAACCCATGTGAAGTTCACTATGGATTAATAAGTAAGCACACATAAACCCATTCTTATATTGTTTATTTTCTATCCCTGAATAGAATGAAACAACATGTAGTGTTCTCTGCCTAGATGCTTTTACTTAGTATAATGTTCTCAAGGTTCACTATGTTGTAGCATTTAACAGTATTATCTTCCATTCTAGGCAAATAATATTCCATTGCAATTATGCCATATTTCTTACCTACACAATGGATGATGAACATTTGTCTTGTTTTCACATTTTGATTATTATGAATGATGCTTCTAATAAATGTTTATGTACCAGATTTTGTGTAAATATATATTTTCAAAGCACTTGGAAATATAATTAGAAGTAGAATTGCTGAATTCTGTAGTAACTCTATGTTTAACTTTTTTAAAATTGCTAGAATGTTTTCCAAAGCAGCCAAGCTACTTCATCTGACCGCCAACAGTCTACAACAGCTCCAATTTTTCAACTTCATCAGTAACTCTTGCTATAATCTATCTTTTTAATTATCTTATTGTTATTGTTAGGTGACAGTAAGAACGATTCAAGATGACCCTATAAACAATAGACCTTAAGGTAGGACTATTTTGTGTCATTCTCACCATCTCTTATACACTTGAACTCATTGCTGCAGTCACTGTGTCAATCTACTTGGTTAAAGATCTTTTTTCCCTTCACCATTCCTCCACCCTTCTAAACATGATATTCTTTTCCAAGGAATAGCCACTCAAAGCAATGTACCCAAAATAAGTAAAAATGAAGCTTTATCATCTTTTCTTCCAAGGAGCACACTGGCTTCACCGTCTCTAAGGTTTGTTTATCCATTCTTCTGGCAGCCCATGGGATATTCAGTATTCTCCAAAAATCACAGTTCAAGGGCATCAATTCTTCTTCTGTCATCCTTATTTATTGTCCAGCTCTGAGAAGCGTAACACATAACTGAAAAGACCATGGTTTGAATCAGGCGCAACTGAGTCCTCAAACTGACATCACTGCTCCTCAATAATTTATAAAGAACCATGACTGTGGATTTCCCCAGTGCAATACATCTGCTGATCTCTTGACTACTGTATTGGTGACTAAGTTTATTGATTATGAATCCAAGTAAAGATGAAGTCATTGATAGTTTCAATCTTCACCCATTATGATGTTGCCTATCAGTCCATTGGAGAGAATTTTTGTTTTCTTGATGTTGAGATATAATCTATATTGAAGACTGCAGTGTTTAACTTTCTGCAGCATGTATTTTAAGGCCTCCTCACTTTCAAAAATTAGTGAACTAGCATGGACTACTTTGAATCAGATATTCATGTGATCTATTATTCTAGGAATGAGAAATGAGGAAAATATTATTACATTCATAGCAAAAACCCAATTTAAAAATATTTGCTAAAGTACAACATTGTGAGTGATAGGCTACTATTTATATGCATACAATGAAGACCTGTTAATACATCTACTATTTAAAATATATGCATTACCAACAAAAGCCAAAGAGGAGGAAATTGAGGATTTCTACCAGCTTGGCCTTGGGTTGAAGGCAGCAGCTTCAAGCCCAAAAGGGCCCTAGGGCCTGCGGCCCTTGGGCCAGTCTTTCATTGTTTTTGTTCAGACATTCCTCTAGGTCGTATAGCCCTGGTGTACAAGTTGCCGTCCCACGGTCACTTGTGGTTGCTGTGAGGCTGAACACTGTGACACGGATGTGTCGAATGCGTTAATGGTTGGCTACCCAATGCGGACTGGGAGTGGGGTGGACCTCCCTGATTAAAACAAGCTTGGGAGGAGGAGTGGCATCCACTTCCATAATAGCTTGCCTCCAGAAACCCTAAGAACCTGGAGAGAGGATGAAAGCCACCCAAGCGTTGAGGACTCTCCTTCATAGGGTCGCTATGAGTTGCCTGTGACTTGACGGTACTTAACAACAACAACAACCAACTTTTGCAGTTTGAACTTGATTAAACATTCAATAAATATGCATGAATAATTATTGGTGACTGGAATGCAAAGGTTGGTAAAAAATGAAGAAGGCGTGGTACTCAGAAAGTATGAACTTGGTAACTGAAATGAGCTTGGAGAACGAATTATTGAATTCTGTAGATTCAATGATTTATTCAAAGCAAATGCATCTTTAAAGACACAGAAGGTGGCTTTATACATGGACCTCATCTGAGGAATAAGATTGACTCCCTCTGTGGAAACAGTAATTGAAGACGCTCTCTATCAGCAGTCAGAACCAGGCAGGGTCTGACTCTGGATGAGCAAGTGCAAGTTAAAATTGAAACTAAGGAGGATGAAAACAAGTCCACAGGAAGCAAAATTTGACCTTGAGTGTATGTATATCAGCTGAATTTAACAATTATCCACATAACTGGGTTGAGGTGATTTTAAATTATATCTATCTTCAAACTACTAAAACTGCAAACTCCTTTCCTTTGATTCAGAACCAACTCATAACTGACACTCCAGCAGGGTTTTGGAGGCTGAAATGACATGACAAGAAATTGTTCATCTTTTTTCTGCAGAATCACTAATGCATTCAAACCACCAGAGGCTCAGCCTTCTGGTTTGCAGTGCAATTCCCTACAGCTTACACTATCAGAGCTCCTTACATCACCCCAAGGTGATATATTATCTTTTATTGGTTTTGATAAATATTTTCCTGCTATTAATGTTGGACATTTTATTATGTGACTACTGACAGCTGTGGTGGCCTAGTGCCCCAGATATAACAAAACAGCAGCCCTAAACTAGCTTCATAACCCCTGTTGAGCCCATATTTGCAGCCATTCTTAGTTCATCCCATTGAGGGTCTTCCTCTTTTTTTTCTGATCTTTTACTTTAACAAATAATGATGTACTTCTCTGATGACTAGAGCCTCTTGCTATCATGTTCGAAGTATATGAGGCAAAGTCTTATCATCCTTACTCTAATTCTTAAAAGTATTCCAGCTCTCTTTCTGGTAATCCATAATATATCAATGTTCTTTGCCAAAATCATAATTTAAATGCATCGCTTCTTGTTTAATGTCCTTATTAACATTCCAGCTTACACATGTACATGAGACAATTGAAAATATATGAATTGGGCCAGGCGAGCTACATAACCCTCTGTTGTTGCTATTGTGTGTCTTCAAGTTGGAACTGACTCATTGTTGACTCTTCAAAGAGTTTTCAGAAGCAGTAAATCACATGAGAGGAGATTATCCTTCTCCTGCAGAGCAGCTGGTGGATTTGAACCATGTGCCTTTGGGATTGCAGTGTACCTTCTTACAACTAGGCCACCAACGCTCTCTAAGTCATAACTCCCCAAATAGTAATTTTAAAAAACCCCAAACCTCCAAAATCTTACAAATACTGTCTTTTACTTCAATCATTCTCAACTTTAACTTGCAACAACTTTTATTCACAAACACAAAATAATTTTATTTGGGCTTTAATATAGTTAGAATGTAATATCTTTTCATTTTAACATTATAATGAGCAGAAATTTATATTGCCTTTTAAGTGATTTCTGCATTTGCTCACATTTTATTATTGGAGTAGATTTGTGCAATTTGTTATTGCATATTTTAATGTTATCAGTTAATATTACTGCTGAACCTCTAATACAGTTTATTGGACAATATGCTTGGACATAATTTAAGGTGGGTGGTGGAACACTTAGCAAATTTTTAGCCTTGGGTGCAGAAGGGTCATGGGGTTAATTTAATAACGACATTAATGAAATTCATTTTAGAACCTTCTAGGAGGAAAGCCTATATTCCTCATCAATGACCCAAGGGAGATACACAAGAGAGTGGTGATGCAGGGGAAACCTCAGAAAAAATTGTCCTCTGTCTTTACTCTTATGACAGCCTGGTCTATCCAACGGACATATACTTTATAGTTAAGCTAAGGAAAAAAAAACACCCAAAAAACAAAACACCACAGTGGATTTGGGGAATTTTATGGAGACATATGTTTTCTATTCCAAATGCTTCTGTCCATGGGTAGGTATCAAATAGCATCTAATTTCTGCCCTCACTTTTCTCTATTTGCACATTCCACAGTATAGGAACCAGACTTTTCACCAAAAGATTACTGGTTTCTGAAAGGGAACATTTGAAAAGCAACCCTTCTAAGATCCTCAGGCAGAAGCTGCAAGGCTTATGATAAAGAAGCCGAGAAGTTATAGAATGTCAAATCTATTATAGTGTGTTCATTTAAAAAGTTGCTAAAACTGGTCTTTAGACCAGTTAGATGGAGGGCTGGTGAAAGGGAGATAGATGTGAAGGGAGGGGGTAGAAGTGGATGGATATCCTGTGGGATGGTGAAGCAGGAAATAAGTGCATAAAGGTGCATGTGAGAAAGGCAGGGACAACACTGACACTAAAGTTAACTCCGCAAGAAGGGATATACCTTTAACTTGCTGGTCTGTCTA
>NW_006399796.1:10783759-10821971 GCF_000299155.1 Elephantulus edwardii | reverse complement strand
CTGTTCCTTGGAGGCAAGGATTTTGAAGCTCCATTTCACACACTTTGAGCATTTTGCAAGGAGGGTCCAGTCCTTGGACATCATGCTTGGGAGGGTGGAGGGACAGCGTAAAAGGGGAAGACCCTTGATGAGATGGATTGACTCAGTGACTGGGACAATGGGGGTAGGTGTGTCAGAGACAGTAGAATTGGCTCAAGATAGAAAAGGGCTCAAAGCTGTTGTACATAAGGTTGCTATGAGTGGAGTCGATTTGACAGCACATAACATGAAGTACTCTTTCTCTTAACAGTGCAATACATAACACACTATACTACCAGAGCTTCTTAATTCTTGGCATAGCTTTTATTATTGGGGTGTTGTAAGTACAACAAATCCAAACTTTGCTCTATCTTATGCCACCCTGTCTCAGTCCAAAATGTATTATGAAATCACTGTTTCAATCCATTTCATGGACGGTCTTCACCACCTTGAGCTGGCACTCTACTTTTTCAAACATGATCCTTTTTCTAAAGACTAGCTCCTCCTGTTAACACGTCCAAAGTATGGAAGTTGAACTCTCTCCATCCTTGTCTTTAAGGAACACTCAGACTGCACTTCATCTAAGATAGATTTGTTTCTTCTTTTGATAGTCTGTGGTACACAAAGTCAGTGTAGTCTGTTAATATCACAGTACGATGACACTAATTCTTCTTTATCCTTCTGTATTTATGGTCCAACTTTCACATCCATATGAAGCAATTGATAAGACCATGGCTTTGATCAGGCACACTTTAGTCTTTGAAACAACTTCCTCATGCTTTAGCATTTTAAAGAGGTCTTTGACCATAGATTTGCCCAGTACAATGTACCTTCTGTGTATTCCTTCCATCTTCTTTTGATGCTTCCTGGGCCATTCAGTATTATACCCATTAACATCTTTCAATATTGGGACTAGAGGCTTAACTTTTTTTTTCAGTTCTCTCAGCTTGAGAAACACAGAGTGAGTTCTTCCTTTTTATTCTCTGATTCCAGGGCTCTGCACATTCAATCATAGTACTTTGCTTTGTCCTCCCCTTCTGTTCAGCTCTTCTACTTCAGCATGCTCTCCTTTTGCTTCTTGTTGTTCTAGTGCAATCTATAGAGTCTCTTCTGACATTCATTTCAATTTTTTTCTTTCTCCTCTGTTTTTGTAATGACCTTTTGCTTTATTCATGGACGATATCCTGGATATCTTTCCACAACTCATCTGGTCTTCAATCGTTGCTCAATGCCTCAAACCTATTCTTGAGAATATCTTGAAATTCATATGAAATTGATTCAAGACGGTTTCTTGATTCCTGTGGACTTATTTTCATTTTCTTTGTTCTCAATTTGAACTTTCATATGAAGTAATTGATGGTCTGACCCACAGTCTGCCCCTAAACTAGTTCTGACTGCCAATACAGAGCTTCTCTGACGATTTCTTCTAATGTATTCAATCTGATTTCTATGTAGCCCATCAAGTTAGATCCATGTGTAAAGTCATCATTTATATCTTTTAAAAATGGTATAAACTTGATCACAGTTTGTTTCTGACAAACTTTATATTTTGGGGCTTTACTCCCAGGTCCCTGATCCACCTTGAGTTGATTTTTGTGTCTGATGTGAGATGTGGATTATGTTTCAGATTTTTGCAGATAGCAGTCCAGTTTTGCCAGGACCATTTGTTAAAGAGATTGTCATTTCCCCATTTGATAGGTTCTATTTCCTTGTCAAATGTCAGTTGACCATAGATAGATGAGTGATTGATTTTATAAAACATAATGCATGAGAATGATTGTATGAAACACAATGTGAATGAAGAATACTGTGAAACATAATGTATACAAATGTTGTAAGCAAACAAATTAAGAAATAATGTAAAATAGAATGTATATGAATGATTGTATGAAACATAATGTAAATGAAATATTGTATAAAACACAATGTATATTAATGAAACATAAATACAAAATACTTTTTAAAAAGGTATTTGTAGACACAAAATTCAACCATTCTATTTTCAGCCTCCATTCTGTCACCAAGACTATATTTTCCAACTACTATTTCTTCTTCACTGTTTCTAAATTTTGCATTCCAATGACCAATTACCACAACCCCCACCTCCAATATTACATTCTGCCCTCCATCTTTTTCTGGTTTGAAGTCATTAGTTATTTGGACTTCTTTTACTTCCTGGTAATGTAACTTTTTTTCCTAGCTGCTTTTAATGAGTGCCTTTAATTTTTTGATTAAAGTAGCTGGACTAGTAGATACTTAACGTGTATTATTCTTGGATATGTAGGCTTATATCTTAAGTAAGTAGGTTTTGGACAGTATATCTTTAATTATTTTTCAATTTTCTTTATCTTTTTTCTATTTTTTAATTATGTGTATTTTTAAGTTCCTGAAATTGTCTCATATATGCTTTCTATGAATTTGAAATCTATTTCTTACTGATGTGTCAAATCTGCTGTTAGGTCCATCTAATAAATGAAAAGGACAATAAAATATTCATGTTTTGGATGAAATGTCCCATCTCTTTATATATGTTACTCACCTTTTCCCATAAGCATTATTTATTTTTTCTATTCCTTTTTAATTTCAATGAAAATTTACAAATCATATTAATTTTTTCCTATAATCACTCAGAGGCATTAATTATCATTGACTGTTGCAAGTAAGTTTGTATAATGTTTAAGCAAACTCTTATTGTATATTGCTTTTTTCCTTACATACTCTCTCTGCTTTCTGCACCCCCCCGTTTCTTACTCCTTTTTCATTTAATTTATAGTGAATATCCTGTTCCAGATTATTAATTACAGTGACTGAAGTGTCTGATTGTCTACTTATTTCATTTCACTTATTCCAATACAGGAATTATCCATTCTTTTCCTACATTTCTGCTTCATTTCCCTCTGTGCCTGATAAAAGTCTTAATTTTATAACATTTGTCTTAGATAATATTTGTCCTTTTGTGACTTTTTCACTCAGCATAATACCTTCCAGACTTATCCACTTTGTGTAGTGTTTCATGAGTTCATTGTTTTCAATGGTGCATAATTCCCTTGTGTGAATATACCACAGTTTCTCTATCCATTCATTGATTGATGGGCACTTGGGCTTTTTCCATATCTTTTATATTGTCAATAATTCTACAATAAACATGAATGTGCATACACTTGTTTGTTTTTCAGCTCTGATTTCTTTTTTTAAAAATTTTTTATTAATTTTAATGAAAATTTACAGAGACTTTGGATTTCCATTCATTCATTCTTGCACTTTTCTCCCTGCCCATCCCTCCCCCCTCAGTATATTCTTCTCTTTGAAAAAGAAAATAAAAGTTCTCCAATTGTTTTACAATCCCTCCCCCCAGGTTCACACCACTATGTAGCCTTTGTTCTGGACTCCCACCATGACAATAATACCTAATCACATATGCTTTTTAAACAGTTTTCTCTCTCATCTGTTTTAATACAGTATACATTATTTATCTCAGCTTTCTCAGTCTCCCCCCAACCCTGACGTCAATCCCATTTTACAACAGTGAGACTATGCAGTGTTTGTATTTTTATGACTGAGATATTTCACTCAGCGTAATGTCCTCCAGAGTCACCCATTTTAAATTAAAATACAGAACACTTCACGAATTTGCACGTCATCCTTGCTCAAGGGCCATGCTAATCTTCTCTGTATCGTTCCAATTTTAGTATATGTGCTGCCAAAGTGAACACCAGCTCTGATTTCTTTAAGGTATATTCCTAGCAGTGATAACTGAAGTTAATGTTTTTTCTATTTTTGACTTTTGGAGGAAGTACCAGACTGCCTTTCTTAGTGATTGTACCATTTTACCTTCTCAGTAGCAGTGTATATCATAGTTCTAATATTTCTGAATCACTGTCAGCATCTATCTTTAGGAAGCATACTATACTATAATTGCTGGAGTGAGATGACATCTCATTGTTTTGAATTGAATCTCTTGGACTGCTAGTAATTTTGAGCATTTCTTCATGTGCTTATTGGCCATTTGAATATCTTTTTTGGTAAAGAATATTTTCATAACTTCTACTCATTTTGTGATCAGGTTGTTTGTCTTTTTTCCTTATTAAAGTGCTTGAATACTTTATATATTTTAGATGAGTGTCTTATCAGATATGTATTAGCTAAATATTTTTACAAGTCTGTGCTCTTCTTTTTTACACTATTGAAGAAGTTCTTTTGATACATTCAAGAATTTACATTTTAGAAAGCTCCATTCATCTATTTTATTCTCTCCTGGTTATAGATATTTAGTTATGCTTGAAAGTCTATTAATTCCATAGATTAGGGCTTTGTATTTGTTCCTACTTTTTCTTTGATGATCTTTACAGTTGTTATTTTTTAATTTTACCCATAGACCTCTGGTCCACCTTGAACTGATTTTTAATAATGTGAAATGTGGATGTTGTTTCAGGTTGGTTCCCCATCCCCTCAACTGGATATCCAATTTTGTCCACACCATTTGTTAAAGACTGTCATTTCTTGATTTAATAATTTGATTTCCTGGTTAAAGATCAGTTGGTCACAGATTTGGGGTTTTTTGTGTGCTATTGAGTTGTCTATGACCATAGTAACTCTATTCACAATGGCCCTGAAACTTGCCTTATCCTCAGACGTGCCCAATATGCTTAATCCCATTGCTACATTCACTTAGTCCATCTTGTCTAGGGTCTTCCTCTCTCCCACTGGTAGGTAGACTGATTTCTAGATTCTTGATTCTATTCCATCTGTTGTTGCACCACTACCATGCTGTCTTGATTATTATGACTGTGCAGTAGGTCTTGATGTCAGACAGTGTGATGCTTCCTATTTTTTTTTTCTTTTCAGTTGCATCTTGCGTATTCAGGATCCCTTTCATACCCAGTTAAAATTGAAAATTGCCTTTTCCATCTTCAAAGAGAATGACATTTTTATCTGTATTGTTATTGCTTTGAACTTGTAAATTGCTTTTGGCAGAATTGTTACTTTCACAACATTGAGTCTTCCTATCCATGAGCATGGTATATTCCATTTATCTGGGGCTTTTTACCTTGGAGTAATGTTTTGTTGTTTTCTTTATATAGGTCTTCTCTGTCTTTAGTTAGAATTATTCTTAAATATTTCATCTTGTTGTTAGCTTCCGTGATTGGTATTTCCTTTTCTATATTACTTTCACTACTAAAGAGAAATTAGACTGAGTTTTGTATGTTGCATAAGGATTATTTAATATTTTATCAGAATAATATTAAATTTATTGTCAGAAAATGTCAATATCTTTTCCATCTCTAGGTCTAGTACAATTGTTTTGTTTCATAATGTTCCCCCCATCTGTGAGATACACTGATTTTTTTTTTTTAGTAGAAAGAACATTTTCTAATAACAGTATCAATCAAATAAGTAATATTTACTTTGGAAAAGTGCTTACAATTTCTTATTGTTAGACCTTTAGAGTTTGGATTGGTCAATCTTTAGTTGAGTTGGTTTAAGGTTTTGTTGAAATTTATTTTTTATTTAATTCACTGCTAAGTTTAAATATTTTCAAGCATGATCAGAACATTTCTTCCAGTAGTACCTGAGATTTGAACACTGGAGACATTCTAGACATCTTATCTCCCCAATTTTTATTCTGGTTGCTCCCCTCTGGAAGCTTTGTTGACTCTCCAATTATTCTCCTTACTTTCTAAACTCCAAGAGTTCTCTTTTGGCCTTTTTGCACCACTGACAAGACTTATAAGGATGATAATCTTGTCTTTTTTGAATGTCTTAATTTTCTTGAAAGTCTCTCAATTCACCTGCATCTACTTTTCCTTCTTAGGACAAAGCCAAGAGGAGTGCCTGTTGATGGTATGGGATGGGGATTTGAGTTTTCCTGTTCTTTGAAGCTATTCTGTAATTCCAAAGGCAAGCAGTTAGAATCATCCATCTGCTCTGTGGGAAGATGAGCAATCTTCTCCTGTCTCTGAAAACCCACTGGAGGGTTAGTGATGGGTTGGTTCTTACTCATCAATCAATACTTAACACAACTTCTTTGTCTGAAAGTACTAAATGTTTTATATTGATAAAGCAGAGCTTCCCTGCTCTGCCTCATTTCTACGGTACCAGCTTTTCCTTGTTATCTGCCATTGAGGTGGATATGACTTACAGACATCCTATAAATAACATACCTGAACCTGTCCTAATCTGTACTAGCCTCACCATCTATGACATACTTGAGCTCATTGCTGCAGTCGCTATGTCAATACATCTTGTTAAAAGTCTTTTTCTCTTTTGCTGAAATTTCTAAACATAATCTCTTTCTCCAATGAATAGCCTCTCTTAAAACATGTCCTAAGTAAAAGAAATGAAGCTTTATCATTTTTACTGTAGCATTCTGGCTGCAGTTTTCTAATACATACCTGTTTGTTAGTTTGGCAGTCCATAGGATATTCAGTACTCTTTTCCAATCCCACAGCTCAAAGGCATCAATTTGGATTTTGGGTTTCTTGGTATTGTAATTTGTTATATTTTCACCTGAGGCAATTAAATGGTAGTTAAGGTTTTATCTAGAGTCTCCTTACCAAACTTGTAGAAAAGTCTGCCTCTTCTTACAGCTCTGTCATCTATAAAAGTTGAACAGTCATTGTTTAATAAATTAATCTCACAGATACCCTATATCTGACAGAGTAAATCTATACTCAGTAGGGTTTTCAATGGCTAATCTTTTAGAAAGAGATCACTAGCTCTTTCTTCAAAGGGTGGAGAAGGTGGATGAAAATTCCTTTTTGATAGACAGTGTAGTAGTGTAGTACATGAACTATCTCCACACCCAAGGAATTCAATAAGATAGCAGCAGCTCAGTATATTCTTTCCTTATTAATTTTCACTGGATTTGTATTTATTAAGCTTTATTTATTCTTGATTCTGGTGGATTTAGAAAAAGTTAAATTTTGTAGCTTTTCCAGCTTTTTCCTTTTTTTAAACAAGAGCAATTGCCTTTCATGACTTTCTACATATGAATGATCTAGAAGTATAAAGTTTTAAATTCTTTAGAATGATGTGCCTACTATAGTACCTAACCAATTCTTTTTGGTACAGTGACCCTGTATATTCCTTACATCTTCTTTTAATGCTTCGTGAATTATTCAATATTCTGCTTATGGTATCCTTAACTATATTGCAACTCAAGGCTTGTATTTGTTCTATAGTTCCTTAGCTTAAGAAATGCCCAGCGAGTTTGGCCTTTGTGATTTTCTGCCTCTAGCTCCTTGTACATTTCATTATAATACTTTGCCTTATTTTCCCAAGCTACCTTTTGAAATCTTCTACTTAGCTCCTTAATTTCTTGATTTTTCCCCCCTTTGCATTAGCTTCTTGGGACTCTAATGTAATATTCAGAGTCTCTTCTGACATCCATTTTAGTCTTTTCTTCATCCTCCTTTGTAATGACCGTTTGCATTCTTCATGGATGATAATTTTGATATTTTCCCACAGCTCATCTGGTCTTCATTTATTATTGTTCAAAGGCCTCAAATCTCTTCCTGAGTTGCTTATTAAATTCAGAGGATAGACTCAAGAACAAATTTTTATTCTCATGGATATGATTTCACCTTCTTTAGCTTTAATTTGAATTTGCATATGAGTAGTTGATAATCTGTTCCACAATCAAAACCTGGCCTAGTTTTTTAACTGCTGATATAGAACTTCTCCAAGGAATCCTTCTTCAGATGTAATCAGACAGATGCCTGTGCACATCGTCAGGTAAAATCCATGTGTATGGCCTACGTTTATGTTTCTTTTTTTAAATAGTCTTTTAAATTTTATGTTGATTTATTTATAGAGTTTGAACATACTGTTTTTCATAAAGATCTTTCTCATTTCCTTCACCCACACACATCAAATTGTGTGACCCTATGGTCAACACTCCCTCCTGCCTATTTTGACTCCTCTACTCCCACCCTTCTCTACTCCTTGGATCCTTATACTCATTCTAAAATAATGATTTTATATAATATTTGTCCTTATGGGACTGCGTTTTTTATGTCTTTTATAAAAAGTATTTGCAATGAATAAATCATTGATTGTGCAGAATTTTATAATTTTATCCCCAGCCTCATTTCTGTCACCAAGTTCATATTTTCTGATTTCTGAACCTTCTTTCTGATTACCAACTTTCACATCCCAGTCACCAATTATTATTAAAGCATCTTGGTTACATGTTTGATTGATTTCTGACTGTAACAATTGGTAGAAATTATCTATTTCCTCCTCCTTAGCTCTGGCTGTGGGTGCATAAATTTGAACAATAGTGGTATTAATAGGTCCTCCTTGTATGCGTATGGATATTATCCTGTCACTCACAATACTGTATTTCAAGATGGATCTAGAAATGACCTTTTTTAACAATGAAAGTGACCCCGTTTTTTTCTCATCTTTTCATCTCCAGCATAATAGATCATATGATCATCTGATGCAAAATGTCCTATGCCAATCCATCTAATTTCCCTGATACCTAGTATGTCATTATTTGTCAGTTCCATTTCTTTCTTAACAATGCCCAGTTACAATGTAGTATTCCTACTGTCATGCTTCTCACATTCCACATTACAATCATTAGTTTCTGTTTACAACTGTTCCTCTTCCTTTGTGTTTCCAAATTTGAGGTCTTTGCCTCAGTTGCCATAACTGTTTGTCTACCCTAAGTGTGTTCTACTGTACAAAGGATTTTTGAAGGCCTGATATATTCTGGAAATGGATGACCAATCTTTCTTCCTAGCCTGTCTTAATTTGGATGCTTAGTTTTAGAACAATATCTGACAGACAAGCATTTTACCGAAAAGGAACAGATGAAATACACTTCCCTTACAGAAATAAAAAATATAATCACTATCCTCCTACACCTCCATTCACCCAGGTATGTGACTTTGTCCCTTCCCTTTCCCTCCTACATATGCATTCTTTGTGATTCCACCTACCTGGTCCAGCACCTCCCTCACCCAGGTATCCCTTGCCTTAGGTCACGAGTCACTTCTGTTATGTCATGAACCATGTACTGCTGCTGATCTCTCATGCAGATAGATGCCTGTCTCCTGTTTAGAAAGATGTATGGCCAAATCCCATGTACCAGGTACAGGCAGAGGTTTTTTCCTGAGGCAGAACATGGGAAAGGTCTTAGCACTGGAGCTTCTGCCACATAGTTGTCATTTAATGATTTAGGGTCTGTACACAGCTTTAGTTTGCTTGGCTCCATAGTCAACAGTCTTGGCACCAGCAGCCAGGAAATTAAAAGGCGCATTGCCATGGGGAAGTCTGCTGTTAGGGACCTCTCCAAAGTGCTGAAGAGCAATGGTGTCTCTTTGGAGACTAAGGTGTGTCTGATACAGGCCATGGTCTTTGTAATCACCTGTTATGCATCAGAGAGTTGGACAATGACCAAGGAGGATAGAAGGAGAATTGATGCCTTTGAGCTGTGGTGCTGGAGAAGAGTATTGAGAATACCATGGACTGCTAGGAAAACAAACAGATTTGTCCTGGAAAGGGTTAAACCGGGTGGCTCCTTGGAGGCAAGGATTCTGAGGCTCCGTCTAACATACTTTGGACATGTTGTGAGGAGAGACCGGTCCTTAGAGAGGGACATCATGCTTGGGAGGGTGGAGGGACAGCGCAGGAGAGGAAGGCCCTCTATGAGGTGGATTGATTCAGTGACTGGGATAATTGGGATGGGAGTGTCAGAGACAGTGCGATTGGCACAGGACAGAGCGGAGTTTAGGGCTGTTGTACATAGGGTCGCTATGAGTCGCAGGCAACTCGACGGCACATAATAACAACATTCTTCTTCATTCTCCACACTGCTGTCACAATGTGATAATTTCCAAGGTGAGGGTTGGTCTTCTCTAGATCTGGTGTGCTGGAGTTGTTTGATACAGCTCTGGGACTGAATGTCCTACCATGAAAGCCTGATAGTTAATGAAATCAAATGAATTCTGGGAGAATGGGCATTACTTGATCAAGTATATTAGAAGTTGATCTCAGATCCTCTCTTTCATCACTTGGCAAAATATAAATCCCCAGGATTGATGTAATACCAACTGGCATATTTCAACAGATGCTGCCCTGTGTGCGCTCACCAGGTGGTGCCAAGATATCTGGAAGACAACTAACTGACCAACTGACTGGAAGAGGTCCATATTTATTTCCATTCAAAAAAAGGTGACCCGAACCTGACAGAGTGTGGGAAATTATTAAACAATATCACTTATAGAACACACTAGCAAAATCCTGCTGAAGATTATCCAGAAATGACTGGAACAGTACATTGACAAAGAACTAACTACTAGAAATACAACCTGGATTAAGAAGAGGGCGTGGCACTACAGACATTATCACCAATGTCAAGTGGATGTTAATTGAAAGCAAAGAGTATCAGAGGGATATCTGTCTTTATTTCATTGAATATACAAAGGTATTTGTGTGAATCACAACAAATTGTGTCTAACCATTGGAATCAGGATTAGAAGAAGACTCATCAACAATCTACATTGTGCAGATAACATAATATTGCTGAAACTGATGAGGACCTGAAACACTTGATGCAGAAGGTATAGGACTGTAGTCTTCAATATGGATTGAAGCTCACCATCAAGAAGACAATGATTTTCACCATTTGGCCAATTGACAGCACCATGATAGATGGAGAAGAGATTGAGATTGTTAACAATTATAGCCTGCTCAGCTACACAGTCAACACTCTTGACACTGGCAGTCAGAAAGTAAAAAGATAAGTTGCATTGGGAAAATCTGCTGTCAGATATCTCTCCAGAGCATTGCAAAGCAGTGATGTCAGTCTGTAAACTAAGGTGCACCTGATCCAGTTCATGGTCTTTGCAATTATTTGCTATGCATCAGAGAGCTGGCCATGACTAAAGATGACAGAAGAAGAATAGATGCACTTGAGTTGTGGTGCTGGACAAGAGTCTTGAACATACCAAGGACCACCAAGAAGAGAAATAAATTTGTCTTTGACAGGGTGAATCTAATTTTCTCCTTGGAGGCTAGGATTTTGAAGCTCTGTCTCACACACTTTGGACATGTGACCAGGAGGGACCTTGGAGAAGGACATCATAGTCAGAAGAGTGGAGGGACAGTGCAGGAGAGGAACACCCCAGATGAAATGGATTGACATGGTAACTGGAGAACAGGGGTTAGGTGTGTCCAAGTCAGTGAAACTGGCTCAGGTCAGGACAGGTTTCAGAGCTATTGTACATAGGGTCGCTATGTGTCACAGGTGATTCAATGACACATAAGAACAACAGCAACAACATATCTACTATAACAAAAATGCCACTAGTGGATAGTTTTAACAATTAGAAATTTATTTTTCACAATTTATGAGACTAAAGGCCAATAATCAGGCTGATGGTTCTACAGAAACTTTCTTTGTGATCTCTGCAGGAAATTCCTTGTCTCTTCTTAGCTTTTGTTTCATGTTGTATGACATTTATTTCTCTCCCTTACTTTTTACTTGCTTAATATACTTTTTTTGGTCTCAAATAAAATAGCTTTTAAACATACACTACAGTACAGCTGTCTAATTAGCATGTTGTGTTGTTGTTAGGTGCCGTCGAGTTGTAGACAAAGACAACTCATAGTGACCCTATGAATGAATGGCTTGAGCACTGTTCATAGAGTTTCCAGAGGCAAGCCATTTCGGAAGTGGATGCCTCTCCTGCTTCCAGGCTTGTTTTAGTTGGGAAGCTCCAGCAAACACTGTCCACCATGGGTAACCATTATCACATTTGGCAAAGAAAAATTACTATTATCACATTTGGCAAAGATACAAGAAGTAAAAAAAATTTGCCTTTGAGTGGGAACTGTCTCATAACTAATTCTCCCTTTGATTTTCAAAGGCTGTAACTCTCACGAGAAGAGATTGTCTATCTTTCCTCAGTTGGAGCTGTTAGGGAATTTGAACTGCCAGAGAGGCACACAGCCTTATGGGTTAGCAGCACAGTTTCTATGGTATAGGCCACCTGAATTCCCTCTAATAGAATCACAGCACAGGCACACAAGGATCATTATTTAAATGTGATATTTTTAAGAGGCCCAGTTGTATCCAAAATATATATACACTTCTCATTTAGTGTTCCTTCAATTTCAAAATCTTTTACTCTTGACTTTTCTTATTTTTATTTCTTAATTTGTTATCCCTTAAAAATTATTTCTTCAGAATTCTTCTGATAATTTTTGAAATTTCTTATCTAACTATAAGTCATCTTTTATCTAGTTCTTAGCTGTTGTCTTAACGATAGGACAGAAATTCCGTGATTAATGTGGCTATTGTAACTTACTGAAAAATTGTTGTTTTGTGCCATTGAGTTGCCTGTGTCCAACAACCCTCAGCCCTGCCCTATGCTCTGCCAATCTTTTTTTCTCTGATAAACCTACCACCATTACACCAGTCACTGAAACAATTCATCTCATTGAGGGTCTTCCTCTTGTGTGCTGTCCCTCCTCCCTCTCAAGCACAAAATCCCTCTCCAAGGACTGATCCCGTCTTGCAACATGGCCAAAGTATGTCAGACAAAGCTTCAGAATCCTAGCCTCCAAGGAGCAGCCTGACTTCACCCTCTCCAGAACTAACTTGTTTGTTCTCCTAGCAGTCTGTGGTATATTCAATACTTTTCTCCAGCACCACAGCTCAAAGTCATCAATTCTCCTTCTATCATCCCTAGTCATTGTTCAGCTCTCTGATGCATAACAAGTGATTGCCAAGACATTACATGGCATGTATCAGGCATACCTTAGTCTCCAGACTGACATCATTGCTCTTCAGCACTTTAGAGAGGTCTGTAACCGCACTTTCCCATAACAATACCTCTTTTAATTTCCTGACTGCTGATATCAAGAGTGTGATTGTAGAGCCAAGCAAACTGAAGCTGTTGGCAATCTAAATCTCTTCATCATCAATCATGATGCTGCTAATCTGCCCAGTGGTGAGAATTTGTTTTCTTGATGTTGAGCTTCAATCCATATTGAAGTCTTCAGTCTTTGACCTCTTACAGCAAGCTCTTCAGGTCCTTCTCATTTTCAGCAAGCAGGGTTGAGTCATCTTCATAACACAGATTGTTGATGAGTCTACCTCCAATCCTGATGCCACACTTCTCCTCATAGAGCTCAGCCTCCCAGATAATCTGTTCTGCATATATATTGAAAAGATATGGAGACAGGACACATCCCTGGCATACACCCTTCCCAATTTTGAATCATGCAGTGTTTCCTTGCTCTGTTCTGATGAATGCCTCCTGGTCCAAGTATAGGTTTCATATAAGCATGATCACGTGTTCTGGGATTCCAATCCTTCTCAGAGTCAGCCACAGTTTATTGTAATCTACACAGTCAAATGCCTTGGCATGGTGCTCTGTTTTTAGCCAAGATCCATATGATATTAGCTATAATATCCTTAGTACCACGGTCTTCTAAACTCAGCTTGCACTTCAGTCAATTCTCTGTTGATGTGCTATTCCAGTTATTTCTGGATAATCTTCAGTAGAATCTTGCTTGTGTGTGATATCAGTGATATTGTTTGATAATTTCCACACTCTGTTGGAAAAATTTTCTTTGAAATGGGAACAAATATAGATATCTTCCAGTCAGTTGGCCAGGTGGTTGTCCTCCAGATTTCTTGGCACAGCTTGGTGAGCACATCCAGGCCATAGGGAGAACAAACATTTTCATTATATCAGCTGTCAATGTGTCTATCGGTCATATATTTTTTGTTGACTGATACTAACCATGACCTTACTCCTTTATGAAAATGTCTTTCTTGAATCTTATGTAGATCTAAAGGAATATCATTCTACAATGATTCTTGTTATACTTCGTTTTTATTCTATATGGACAAGCCATTACGGTTGAAACAACCATATATCTAGGTTATAGGACAGTATTATTCAGTACTCTTCATTTCCAAGTGGCAATATTCCAACTTACGTAAAGCTAATCTTAGTGACCTAGTGACAACCTGTGCTACAACCCGAAGGCACAGTGTTCCAGCCCACCAGCTGCTCTTCAGGAGAAGGAAGGGTATTCTTTGGTGCAATTTGCTGCCTCTGAAAACCCTCTAGAGGGTCAACTATGTGTCAGTTCTGACTGAATGGTACACAACATAATAACAATATTAATAAATAATTAAAATAGGGTTTAATTAATCTTATCTAGGAAGGTGGCCTACTTGTTAAGAACCTCTGCTGCATTCCTAAAAGCACCACAAACTGCCCTGAAGGAGAAAGATGAGCAATCTCTTCCTTTCTGATATTCTGCCTTTAAAATCCACTGAAGGTTAACTATGAGTAGGTTCCAACTCCAAGCCTCACAACATCAACAATAACAACAATGCTAATCAATAATTTGAAAATTAAAAGTGTTCTGATTGTATAATAGGGGTTATTTTCTAGCATTATTAATTGTTCCCTTTGATAAGAACAACCAGTATTTTTTTAAATCCTTATACTACTTTAGCTGAAGAATTAAACTTTCAAGTTCTGAAGTATAAAATTGATCAAATATATGTGAAAAAATGTATCGATTGTGACTATTGATTGGACTGCAGTTTTAAAATATAACCTTGATGATAAAAATGATGCCAGAGATTTCTTGATTGAATTTTCTACTCCCAATGACTTTTTCAGAGGCGCTCTGGTAGCCTAGTGTATAGGGAGCTGCACTATGAACCCAAAGGTCATAGCTCTCTGATAGTTCAAGTCCACAAGCAGTTCCTCAGACAAGAGATAGACAATCTCCTGTGAGATTTACAGTTTGGGAAATCTAATGTAGGGTCTGTTATGAGTTGGTTCCTACTGGATGGCAATCAGTTTGAGTTTGAGAATGACTTATTCATTACAAATATCCTTTTCAACAACATAAGAGGCATCTATGTATAAGGGCCTCGGCATATTAAACATATAAGAATCACATAAAGTATGTATTTTCTGTGGAAATAAAAGACAGGAAAGCTCATTGGTCAGAACAAGGTCAAAGGTTGACCATGAAACAGACCATCAATTCCTTAAATGCAAGTTTAATGTGAAGTTGAAAAAAAAATTGAAACAAAATGTGACCTTAAGAACATCCCACCTGAATTTAAAGACCATTTCAGAATAGATTTGACATGTTAAACACTAATGACTAAAGACCAGACAAATTGTAAAATGACATCAAAGATACCAAATATAAAGAAAACAAAAGCAGAGAGATGAACCAAGATGTCAATCTAGTCAGTCACATCATAATGTTCTTTGTACAACAAAGACCTGAGAAAGTAAATTAATCTAATACAAATTAAAAATTTTGGAGCACTGATTGTTAAAGACTAAGAACTAAGGTCAGTGCCAAATGGAAGGAGAAATGGTAAAACAGTTGTTGTTAATGTTGTTGTTAAGTACCATCCAGTCAACTATGACTCATGGCGACTTCATGAACAATGGATCTGAACTGTGTCCTCTCCTGATCCACCTAGAGTTGATTTTTTAGTGTAGTGTGAGATGTGGATCCTGTTTCAGCTTTCTGCAGGTATCAGTTCAGTTTTGGCAGCACTTTTTGTTGAAGAAGGTATCATCTCCCCATTTGATAGCTTTGATTTCCTTGTTGAATATCAGTTGACCATAGACAGCTGCTTCTATTTCTGGATTCCCAATTCTGTTCCATTAGTCCAAGTGCCTGTCATTGTATCAGGATGATGCTGTTTTGGTTACTACTGCTGTGTAGTAGGTTTTGAGATCAGGAAGGGCTATACATCTAACCTCAATTTTGTTTCTCAGAAGTGTTTGAGTGTTTGCTTATTCAGGCTCTCTTGCCTCTTCAAATAAATTTGATGATTTCCCTTTCAATTTCCTTGAGATATGAATTTGGTATTTGGATTGGGATTGCATTGAACATGTAGGATGCTTTTAGTAGCATATTGAGTCTTTCTATTCATTAACAGGGCACATTTTCTATTTCTTTAGGGCTTTTATTGAATTTTTCAGAAATGCTCTGTAGTTTTCTTTGCATAGGTCTTTTGTAACTCTAGTTAAGTTCACTCCCAAGTATCTCAATTTGTGGTTAGGTATTAAAAATGGCATTTCTTTCTTGATTTCCTTGTCTTAAGTTTTCTTTGCTACTGTAGAGGAATCCTTTTGATTTTTGGATATTATTCATATATCCTGCCATTCTACTAAATAGGCCTATTAACTCTAACAAGTTTTTTTTTTTGATGTTTGGGTTTTTTTTTTTGTTGTTGTTGTTGTTGAGTCTTTCTGTGTACACTGTCATATTATCTGCATATAGAGACAGTTTAACCATCTCTTTACCAGTCTGGATGCTTTTTATTCTCTTGTCATATTGCCCAGCAAGCACTTCCAAGACAATATTGAAAAGAAGTGATGACAGTGGGCATTCTTGTTTGGTCTCTGTTTGCATGGAAAATGTTTTCAGTCTTTCTCCATTGAGAGTGATGTTGGCTTTTGGTTTTGCATATATACTTTTCACTATGCTGAGGAAATTCCCTTTTATTCCAATTTTGTTGAGTGTTTTTATCAGGAAGGGGTGTTGGATTTTGTCAAATGCCTTTTCTTCATCATTTGCTAAGATCATATGGTTCTTGCTAATTACTTTGTTAATATAGTGAATTATGGGTTTTCTTCTTTTTTTTTAAATAATCAAAGGTGAAGGACAAAAGGCTTTATTAGGCAAAATGGCCTGATTGTTTTTCTGATGTTGAACCATCCTTGCATGTCTGTATGAATCCCACTTGGTCGTGATGAATTATTTTTTTGATGTGCTTTTGAATTCTATTGGCTAGGATTTTGTTAAGGGTTTTTGCATCTATATTCATGAGAGATATTGATCTGTAGCTTTCTTTCTTGGTTATATCTTTGTCTGGTTTTGGTATTAGGATTATGCTTGCTTCATAGAATGAAATTCCAGCTTCTTGAATAATTTGCTTGGCAGACAGATTTAATAGGTATGGAGAAATCATACAGCTTGACACACATTTTTGTTGATTTTATACAATGCAGTATTTCCTTCCTCTGTTTACACAACAGCTTCTTGGTGTAAGAATAGATTTTGCTTCAGCACAATTAAGTGTTCTGAGATTCCCATTCTTCATAATGTTAATCATAGCTTGTTGTGTTCCACACAGTCAAATGTTTTTATATGTATAGTCAATAAAACACAGATAGACATTTTTCTGATTTTCTCCCCTTTCAGCCACTATCTATCTAACATTAGCAATGATATCCTTGGTGCCACAGCCTCTTCTAAACACAGCTTGAACTTCTGGCATTTCCCTGTTATTTAGCTGTTTTTGGATGGTCTTCAATAATATTTTACTTACATGTAGTATTAATGATATTTTTCAATCATTTCCACATTCTATTGTATCTTTTTTTGGGGAATGGGAACAAATCAGTCAGGTAGACAGCTACTCTCCCAAATCCTGGCTTAGGTTGGTGAGCACATCCAAAGCTTCAACTGTTATTTACAACATGTCAGTTGATAATCCTATTGATTTTTTGAGCCTTATTTTTTTTGTATATATCTTCAGTGCAGCTTGAACTTCTTCCTTTATCACCATTGGCTCTTGATCATACGGTACTTTCTGAAATATTTCAGCATTGACCAATTCTTTTTGATACAGTGATTATATCTATTTCTTTCATTTTCTTTTGATGTTTCCAGGATTATTCAAGATTTTGCCCATAACATCTCTCAGTATTGCAACTTGAGTCTTGAAACTGGGTTTGGATTTTTTTTCCTTCTTTCAGTTTGAGAAGTGTTGAGCAAGTTTTTCTCTTTTAATTCTACAATTCTAGCTCTCTACAGACTTCATTATATATATGTAATTTTTTTGTATTCTCAGGCTCCCTGTTGATATCTTCTGTTCAGCTCTTTTACTTGACCATTATCCTCCCCCTCCCCCCCTTTGTCCTAGTGCAATTTTTAGAGTCTCCTCTGATATCCATTTTGGTCTTTTCTTTCTCTCCTGTCTCGGCAAGGACCTTTTACCTTCTTCCTGGATAACATCCATGATGTTCATCTGGTCTTTGATATTTAATGTTCTCAAACCTATTTTTGAAATTGTTTTTAAATTCTGAGGATTTTAATTTGGAGGATGTGCTGAAAAGTCATACTTTGGCTCTTATGTAATTGTTTTTACTTTCTTCACTTTCAAATTGAACTTGCACATGAGGAATTGATGGTCTGTATCACAATACAGAAATAGCAGACACAAAGAATTATGGACCACTAGCACTCTGTCAGCCGAACCTGCACAAGGTGGTTATACTGGGACAAAGTAAACTGCATTTCCAGATGAAGTCCTCATATGGTGTGAGAGTAAATATGTATTCACATCTGGAACCTGGCAGGAGTGGTCTCTGCCTGTCAAATTGAAAAAGCACTCACCTCACCTATTATGTCTCTCTGGGCCTCAATGTCCAAGGCAGTTAGAACTGCAGAAACTCCACCACTCATGCATTGATTCACTCCTTTTCAATCTGGTCAAAGTTCATCACTGTCCTATCCAGCATCTGGGAGCCCATTGACCTGGTGACACTCACTCTCTGGTTCATCCACTTTTGCTGGGGGTTCACAGAATGGTGGCACATTCTATTATGCCCAGTCACCTGTACCAGGATCCCACAGACTTGGCAGTGCCTGGTATTCCAGTAAGCTGCTAAGAATAGGAGCCTGTAAAACAGAGATGGCCACACCTATATTTTGCCACACACACTGAGAGTCCACACACGGGAATCTTCTCCTATACCCTCCTGCAAGCTGCACCAGTGACCAGAAGGCTGGACATTTGTACTGTGATACTCTAATGAGAAGGAGCGCAATCTCCTAGCAGATATCTGTGGAGTGATAATATCCCTCTTGCCATTCACTTTACAACCCTCCTCTGAAATAGACTTGCACCTTTTCCAATCACCTAGCACAGTTCTGGCTTCTCTATACTGTTGGTGAAAGTTTCCATACTGCATACCTGGTACCTAAAACCAAAGAACCTTAGTCCCAAACACCTAGAAACTGACAGTGCTCACACACAATCTTTTCTCTTCCAGAGCAAAGGGAAGTGAACAAAACTAAAGGAAAAAGGAGGAAATTATCCTAAAAGAGAGCAGAACTTTGTGGTATCAACTTACTACTTCTCATTCTGACTGGGATCCCAGTAAAGAATCCTGGGCATAGGAGAAGAAATACATGGGGAAGACCAAAATAGACCATACTTACTAGACTGAGAGACTGGAGGAATCTTAAAGACAATGATATGAAACTACCTTTCTTACCTGGAATTGAAGTCATCCCCAGCTAACACACCTTCAAAGTAAACACACTTGAGAACATGTTTCTTTTGTTGTTGTTACAGGTGACTCATAACAATCCTATATACAATAGCTCTAAAACTCACCCTATCTTGAGACAATCTAACCATCTCCAAGACATTTATTCCCATACCTCAGTTACTGTGCCAATTCACCTCCTCTGAGATATTCTTCTCTTGCACTATCCCTCTAAAACTGTTCCTTCCTGGCAACATGCCCGAAGTATGTGAAATGGAGCTTCAAAATCCTTGTCTTCAAGGAGCAAATTGGTTTCACCCTCTCTGGGATAGACGTATTCTCCGGGCAGTTCATGTATGTTCAATACTCTTCTCCAGCACCACAGCTCAAAGGCATCAACTTTCCCCCCGCTGTCATCCTTAGTTATTGTCCAGCTCTTTATTGAATAGCAAGTAATTGTGAACATGTTGGCCTAGATTAAGCATACCTTAGTCTCTAGACTTTGTTTCTCTTTAGCACTTTAGAGAGATCTCTGGCAGTAGATTTCTTTACAGTAGATTTCCCTAATACAAATTGTCTTCCTGACTGCTTGTGCTAAGAATGTTGATTGTGGAGCTGAGAAGCCAAATTTATTAATAACTTCAACCTCTTCTTCATCTATTATGGTTCTGCCAGTGGGCCCAATCATGAGAATCTTTGTCTTCTTGTTGTTGTGTCCATATTGAAGACTATAGTCCTTGACCATCTGTAGCAAATGCTTCAGGCTATCTTCAGTTTCCGCAAACAAGGTTGTGTCATTTGCATAAAGCAAGTATAATGTTGTAAATATTAGGTAGGATATTATACCTATGCAATATTTAGCTTATATGTAATTTAATGATATTGTTTTTTTTCGTTTCCACATTCTGTTGGATCACCTTTCTTGGGAATAAAAATGAATTTGGACCTCTTCTAATCCATTAGCCAGACAACTGCCCAAATTTCCTGGTATAGAGTGGTGAGCACATCTAAGGTTGCATCTGTTAATTGAAACGAGTCAATTGGTATGCTTTCAATTCCTGGGGCCTTATTTGTTACCAATGCCTTCACTGCAGCTTCCACTTCCTCCTTCACTAATATTGGCTTTGGCTCGTATTTTCCTGAAATGTTTCAGTGTCAATCAGTTCTTTTTGATACAGTGATTCTGTGTATTCTCTCCATCTATTTGTGATGCTTTCTGCGTCGCTCAATATGTTAATGCCCATAGCATCTTTCAATATTGCAACTCAAGGTTTAAATTTGTTTTTCAGTTCTCTCAGCTTCAGAAATGCAGAACAAGTTCTTGCCTTTTTATTCTCTAATTCTGTCTGCACATTTCATTTTAATACTTTGCATTATCCGTTTGAGCTGCCATTCTGCATAGGTCTTTTACTTTGGCATTTTTTTCACTTTGTTTTGGCTTCTCTACACTCTAGTGCAATTTTCAGAGTCTCTTCTGGCATCTGTTTCATTTTTTTCTCCTTTATCATCTTTATGATGATCTTTTTGCTCTCTTTATTAATGATACCTTGATATCATCTCACAACTCATTTGGTCTTTGATCATTAGTGTTCCAGAAATGTTCTTGAAATTTAGATGGAATAGACTCAAGACCATATCTTGAATTTTGTGGAATTATTTTCATTTTTTTTGGCATCAATTTGAACTTGCCTATGAGTAATTGATGATCTGACTCACAGTCTGCCACTGGTCTAGTTTTCACAGCCTATATTGAGCTTTTCCAGTGATTCCTTCCACAGATGTAGTAAATCTGATTCCTATGCAGCCCATCAGCTGAGATCCAAGTGTAAAGTCATCAGTTGTGTTTTTTTAGAAGGTATTTGCAATGAATAAATGACTGAAAATACAAACTTATTGAACAATATTGTTAATATTACATGTAAACAAAATACTTATGACAATCATTCAAAATGATCTAGAATAGTACATAGATAGAGAACTTCCAGAAATTCAAGCATGATTTAGAAGAGGCCATGGCAGCAGGAGTATCATTGCTGAAATCAGATGGATCCTGGCTGAAAGTAGAGAATATCAGAAGAATGTTTATTTGTGCTTTATTAACTGTGTGGATTATAACAAGTTGTGGCTGACATTGAGAAGAATGTGAGTCCCTGAGCACTTAATCATTCTTATGCAGAACCTATTCCTGGACCATGAGGTTGTAAAGAGATGGGAAACACACCATAGTTTAAAATTAAGAAGAGAGTGTGTCAGGGTTGTATTTTTTCTCCATACCTATTCAATCTATATGCTGAACAAATTATTCAGGAAGCTGGACTCTATGAAGAGGAATGTGGCATCAGAATTAGGGGGATACTCATCAATAACTTCTGTTATGTATATGATACAGCCTTCCTTGTTGATAGTGTGGAGGACTTGAAGCACTTGTTGCAGAAGATAAGGAATGCAGCCTTCAATATGGGTGGCATCTAAATGTCAAGAAAACAAAGATTCTTACCACTGGACTGTTAGGCAATATCATGACTGATGGAGATGAAAGTGCAACCGTCAACAAGTTCATCTTACTTAGATCCACAATTAACACCCTTCGTATGAGCAACAAGGAAGTCTAGAGATGTATTGCACTGGGAAAGTCTACAGTTACAGACCTTTCTGAATTATTGATGAGCAATGATGTCAGTTTGAGGACTAAGGTGCATCAGACTAAGGCCATGGTTTTTCTGATCACTTGTTATGCATCTGAGAGTTGGACAATGAATAGTAATAACAGAAGAATCAATGGTTTTGAGTTTATGGTATTGGAAAAGAGCAATTAATATCCCCTGGATGACATAAAGGACAAATGGATTTCTCTTGGAGAGGGTGCAGTTGGGATGTTCTCTGGAGACATATGTACTGAAGTAGTCCCTCACATATTTGGGGCGTATTTCTAGGAGGGGCCCTTCCTTAGATCGGGACATGATACTTGGAAGGGTGGAGCGTTGGTGAAGGAGAAGGAGTCTCTCTGCTGCATAGATTGACATGGTGACTGCCACAATAGGCTCTAGTGTATCAGGAAATGTGAACTGGCACAGAATAGGATGATGTTCAGATCCACTGTTGACAGGGTTGCTAAGAGTCACACTCAGCATTCACCAGGACCCAACAACAACAACAATCCACATGCATGTAAAAGAGTTAATAAAACTATTATTGAAATATGTGCACCACTCACTAAAGCCAAATACGAAGAAATTGGAATTCTTGCCAACTTATGCAGTCTGCAATTGATTAAACATGCAAGCGTGATGCAGTAATAATAATTGGTGACTCGAAGGCAAGTGTTGACAAAAAAGAAGAAAGTTTGGTAGTTGGGAAATAGGGTCTTGATCACAGAAATGAAAAAAAAAACCATAATAGAATTTTTGGCAATTAATGATATATTCATTGCAAATATATTCTTACAAAAACAATAACTATACTCCAAAACACTGAAGAATAAAAAAAAATTACTGCAAATACAGAAGAGTAATAAAAGAGCAAGATAAATGTCAGAAGAAACTCTCAATATTGCACTACAATGCCGAGAAGCCAAAGCAAAGGAGGAAATCAAGATGTTAAGGAGCTGAACAGAAGATTTCAAAAGGCAGTACAGGAAGATAAAGCAAAGTATTATAATTACATGTGCAAGAATCTGGAGTTATAAAATCAAAATATCAAAAGGGACAAACTCACTCAGTATTTCTTAAGTTGAAGGAACTGAAGGACAAAGTCAAGCTTTGAGTTGCAATAATGAAGGATCCTGAAGAAGCAGAACGTTGAATGACCAGAGGCATCAAAAGAAGATGGAATGCTTCTCATGGGATGCGGCTCTTTCCGCAAAATGTAGTTTTTCTCACAAGACGTGGTTTGTCAGGGACCTTATCATTGTTCTGCTGCAAGACGCCAAGGCCTGTGTGGCACGGCCAGCTTGGGAGGGTCTTCCAGCCACCACTTCACCAGCATCTGCCAAAGGCTATTATTGACCAACCCAGGCACAGTCACAACCTTGCCAGAGACAGAATCAATGCCTGCCAAATTGGGGGGCTGCCGTTTGACCACCCAGCTGCCACTCTGGCTGTCCAGCACCAGAAGCACCAATATCACAAGTACTTTGGGGGAAATACCACTGTGTAGCTACACCACACCAGACCCCTTAAGCTCAAGCCCAAGGACCTAAGACAGCTCAAGTCAGGCTAAGATGTTATTTTTGGAAGGGAACAACAGGCTTCCTGGTTTGCCATTCAGGTACTTTGGAAGAAACACTGTTGTCTAGCAGTGCAGACACTATATAGTTACAACAACCTAACAGCTACTAAGAAAAGACTCAGATAATGTCAAGGAAAAATAGCAGTCTGTCAGTTATCATGAAAAAACAAAACAACCATTTTCCTAAAAAAGTAGACCCAATGAATACCACAAATAGAAAGAATGAAGAGAAATATGTTGATACGGATTTATTTCAAAAGCTACAGAAGAAGATACAAATGATGGAAACTGTTAAGAGAGTAAATACCCCAGAGACAACAATCTAGAAGAAATACACTGATGAAGAGAAAATTGGACAGCTATGGAAGAAAAGATCAATGATGAAAGAAAGAATTGATAGCACAGATAAAGAAGTACAATAACTTAAAAAATCATCACAAGACAGAGAGGGTACAGCCAACATAGTACTGCAAATAACAGAAAACCATGAAAATGCAATCCAGAATATTAAGACTGAAATGGCAGAAGTGCCCAACATACTATGCTAGGACAAAAAAAGTAGAACTGAAGAGATGGAACAGAGAAGCAATGAGCTGGAAGTCAAGAGCTTCACTGGAAGCATGCAAGAAAAAAAAAATAATCAGAGATAGATGTAAAGAAAATACAGAAAACATCAGAATCCTGTGGGATGACATCAAAAGGAAAAAACATATGTATGACTCAAATTGCAGAACATGGGAGTAACAAGTCACTGAGAAAATTATGGAGAAAGTATTAACAGAAAACGTCTATGGTATTTTGAAGAACAGGGAAATCCACATTTAAGAACAGTGAACACCAAATAGATTAAGCCCAAAAAAGAAAGACATCAAAACATATCACAGTCAAATGATTCAAATTAAAATAAAAGGATAGAATTCTAAAAGCAGTGCAAGAAAAACAGAGTCACTTAACAAAGGGGAAACAATTAGATTAAGTTCTGATTTCTCAGCAGAAACCATGCTAACTAGGAGACAAAGGAATGCCATATACAGAAAGTTGAAAGAAAACAATTGCTAGTCAAGGATCCCATACACAGCAAAGCTCTTCATCAAATATAAAGGAGATATTAGATTCTTTGCAGAAAAGAAGGAACTTAAAAATCTATGAAAACAAGACCAAAACTACAAGAAATTTTAAGTGAAGTCCTTCACACAGAGATGCCAAAGGAAAGTGGATGGACCATAGTAAACCGAAACAAAAGAAAAAGAGACATAGAAATATGGTAACGGTAAAACCTGGCCTGACAATAATCACATTTAATGTGAATGGACTAAGTGAAGTGTGCCAATCAAGTGAAAAATGAGTAGCAGAATGGATAGAACAACAAAGCCTATACGAGACACATCTAAGAAAAGAAGAGAAAGATAGACTAAAAGTCAAAAGTGGAAAAAAATATACCTATCAAATAGAAACCACAAAAAAAGACATAACCTTGGTCAACATTTATGCACCAAATGATAGACCTGCAAGACACATATAACAATAGTTAATAGACTGATGAAAGAAATAGTACCACTATAGTGGTAGAAGATTTCAATATACCACTCACCAAAGGATAGGTCAACCCAAAAGAAACTCAACAAAGATACAGAAGATCTAAACTATACAATCATTCAATTTGACCTTGTGAATGTATTCAAAATTACTGCACCCAACTAGACCTAAATTCACTTTCTTCTCAAGTATACACGGTACATTCTCCAGAATTATCACATATTGAGATACAAAGCAAGCATCAACAAATTAAAAAAAAAAACACGCATTGAAATAATACTACATATCTACTTCAACCACAATGCCATAAAACCATAAATTAACCACAGGAGAGTAAAGCTTACAAAAACACCCATGTGGAAACTGAATAACTCTTTGCTAGAGCATGACTGGGTTAAAAATAAATGAAGAATGAAAGAAAAAAGTGAAACAAACAAGAATGAAAATACAACACACCTAAACCTCTGCAATACAGCAAAGTCAATCTTCAGGGGCAGATAATAGAAATAACAAGACACACATAAAAAAGGAAGCATTAATAAAAATCAATGATCTAACTCAACACCCTCATCAAATAGAAAAAAGAACAACAATATAATCTTATAGCCTCTAGAAGAAAAAAAATTATAAGGACAAGAGCTGAAATTAAATGAAATTGAAAACAGAAAAACAATTGAAACATCAGTAAGACCAGGAGCTGGTTTTTTGAAAAGGTCAATAAAATCACTGGCAAACTTAACAAAAGAAAGAGAAAAGACACGATAACTCTTAATTAAGAAATTATAGAAGTAGCAACAGTATAAAACCAAAGGAAATGAAATCAATAATATCAGAATACTATGAAAAGTTATAGTCTGATAAATTGAAAACTTAGAGGAAATGAAAAATTCCTTGAAACTCAGGTCCTACCCAGATTGACAAAGACAGAGAACACTTGAACAGACCCATCACAAAAGAAAAAATTGAACAGGTCATATAAAGTCTTCTTCATCACAAAAGTCCTGGACCAGATAGCTGCACAGCTTAATTTTATGAAACATTCAGAGAGGATCTATCACCAATTCTACTTAAATTACTTCAAAACATTGAAAAAGAAGGAACATTCCCAGAGTCATTCTACTAAGCAAGCATAACCCTAATACTAAAACCAGGCAAATATATTATCAAGAAAGAAAACTACAGACCAATCTCTATCATGAATATAGATGCAAAAATCCTTAACAAAATCCTAGCCAATAGAATTCAAAAGCACATCAAAAAAATAATTCCTCATGATCTAGTGGGATTCACCATAGGTATACAGGATGGTTCAACATAAGAAAAACAACCAGCATAATTCACCGTATTAACAAAACAAATAACAAAACCCATATGTTCTTAGTAAATGATGCAGAAAAGGTATTTGATAAAATCCAATATCCCTTCCTGATAAAGATACTCAGCAAAATTAGAATAGCAGGAAATTTCCTCAGCGTAGTGAAAAGTATACCAAGTGCCAACATCACTCTCAATGGAGAAAGACTACAAGCATTTTCCTTGCAAACATGGGTCTGACAGGTATGCCCACTCTCTTGTGACCTGTTCTATTCAATATTGTACTAGAAGTACTTGCTAAGGCAATATGACAAGAGAAGGAAAATAAAAGGCATCCAGATGGGCAAAGAAATGGTTAATATATAAGAAATACTTGTACGACTATATGCAGATGATATAATAATGTACATAGAAAACCGCAAGCACTCAAGAATAAAAAACCTGTTAAGAGCTAGTAAACCAATTTAATAGAGTGGCAGGATATAAGCTCAATATCCAAAAATTAGTGGGATTTCTCTATAGTAACAAAAAGAACTCAGAGAAGGAAACCAAGAATACAATAGCAAACCACAAATTAAGATACTTGGGGATGAACCTAACCAAAACCACAAAAGACCTATAAAAAGAAAACTACAGAACATTTCTGCAAGACACAATTAAAGACCTAAAGAAGTTGAAAATACGCCCTGTCCATGGATAAGAAGATTCAATATTGTGAAAATGACAATCCTACCAAAAACAATCTACATGTCCAGCACAATCCCAATACACACAACAGATTCCATTTTAAAAGAAAACAAAAGGGAAATTATCAAGTTTATTTAGAGAGGAAAGAGATCCCGAATAAGCAATGCAGTTCTGAAAACCAAAAATGAAGTGGGAGGCATAGCACGTGGCAAAGAGCAGCCAGTCCTTAGAGAGGAACATCATATTTAGAAGGGTGGAAAAACAGCAAAGGAAAGGAAGACCCAAGATGAAATGGACTCAATGACTGGAACAATAGATTTTGGTCTGTTGGAGACAATGAGATTGGCACAGGATAGTACAGGTTTCAGAGCAAATGTACATATGGTTGCTATGAGTTGCAGGTGACTCGATGGCACATGAGAATAACAACAACTAGGCAAAGCATGGAACTTTGGTGGCTTAGTGGTATTAAAATGTGCTGCAATTACAAAGACACTATGTATGAATTCACCAGCTGCTACACAGGAGAAGGATGGGTAATCTCCTCCCATGCAATTTACCATATATGAAAAGCCTCTGGAGGGTCAACTGTGGGTTGGTTCCGATTCAACAGTGCACAACAACAATAGTGTAAAACATATAGATTAAACAAGAATCGGCCATTTGATTAAAACAAGGGTTCTATTCTGAACAGTTTAAAATCAAGAAAGACTTACATCAGAGCTGTGTCCTTTTTCTGTGCTAATTCACTCTGCATGCTGAGCAAATAATCTGAGAAGTTGGACTTTATGAGGAAGAATGTGGCATTAGGCTTGGAGAAGACCCATCAACAATCTACATGATGTAAATGACATTACCTTGCTTACAGAAAGTAAGGCTGAATTCAGAAGAGAAATGGAAAGAGGAATACTATCCATGATGTTATATGAATTTTTGGTGTAAAATAGAGAGTATTAGAAATCTACTTCATTTAATTGATTATACAAGAACATTTAACTATATGCATCACAACAAACCATGAATACATTTTATAGTATTTCTGAAACACTTATTGTGCTTATTTGCAAACTCTATATAGGCAGTTTTTCCAATAGAACAAAAATATATTGCTGATTGAAAATCAGAATAGAAATGTGCCAGTGTGTGTCCTTTCATCATATTTAACCAATGGACCAGGATTGAGGTCTTGAGCATTAATGAATGAAGACCAGATGAGCTGTGGAAGGATATCAAGAATATCATCCATGAAGAATGCAAAAAGTAATTACAAAGACAGAAGAAGAAGAGAAGACTAAAATGGATGTCAGAAGAGGATCTGAATATTGCACTAAAGTGCCAAAAAGCCAAAGCAAAGGGGAGGAATCAAGAAGTTAAGGCGCTGAATAGAAGATTTCAAAGGGCAGCTTAGGAAGATAAGGCAAAGTATTACAATGAAATGTGCAAAGAATTGGAATCGGAAAACCAAAAGAACCATATTCGCTCAGCATTTCTTATGCTGAAGAACTAAAGAACAAATTCAAGCCTTGACTTGTGATAAGTAAGGATGCTATGAGCAGAATATTGAATGATTCAGGAAGTATCAAAAGAAGATGGGAAGAGCAAATAGAGCCATTGTACCAAAAGAATTGACTGACACAGAAGAATTTCAAGAAACAAAATATGATCAAGAGGTAATATTGAAGAAGGAGGAATTCAGGCTCCTCTGAAGGACTTGACAAAAAATAAAGTCCCAGGAATTAATACAATGCCAATTGACATAGTTCGACAAACAGATGCTGCCCTGGACGTGCTCAGCAGTTTATGCCAAGAAATCTGGAGCATAACTACCTGGTCAACTGACTGGAAGAGATCCATATTTATTCCCATTCCAAAAAAAGTTGACCCTGTAGAGTGTGGAAATTATGGTACAATATTCATATCACTGGAACCATTCATTGACAAAGAACTACCAGAAATGCAAGCTGGGTTTAGAAGGGGCCATGCACTAGAGATATTACAGCCAATGTCACACGGATCTTGGTAGAAAGCAGAGTGCCAGAGTAATATCTATCTGTATTTCATTGGCTATGAAAAAGCATTTGACTGTGTGGATCACAACAAATAGTGGTTAATCTTATGGAGAATGGGAATCCCAGAACACTTGATTGTGCTTATGTGACACATATACTTGGTCCAGGAAGCAGTCCTCAAAACAGAGCAGAGAAACATTGAATGGTTCAAAATTAGAGAGTGCATCAGGATGCATCTTGTCTCCATACCTTTATAATCTATATGCAGAACAGATCATTTGGAAGGCTGGACTTTATGAGGAAGAATAATGTGGCATCAGAATTGGAGGAAGACTCATTAACAAGCTATGTTATGCAGATGACACAACCTTGCTTGCTGAAACTGAGGCAGACTTGAAGTGCTTGCTGCAGAAGGTCAAGGACTGTGTTTTCATTATGAATTGAATCTCAACATAGAGAAAACAAAGATTCTCACCACTGGCCTAATTAGCAGCACCATGATAGATGGAGAAGAGATTGAGGTTGTTAATAGTTACAACTTGCTCAGCTCCACATTCAAAACCCTTGGCACCATCAATTAGGAAATCAAAAGACAAATTGCACTGGGAAAATCTGCTGTCAGGGATCTTTCCAGAGTATTGAGAAGCAATGATATGATTCTTTAGACTAAGGTGCACCTGATCCAGTCCATGGTCTTCACAATTACTTGCTATGCATCAGAAAGCTGGACAATGACTAAGGATGACAGAAGAAGAATTGATGACTTTGAACCATGGTGTTGGAGAACAGTCTTGAGTAAACCATGAACCACCAAAAACAAAACAAAACAAAACAAACGAACAAATAAGTCTCTCTCGGAGAGGGTGAAACCAAGTTTTTCTTTAGAGGCTAGGATTTTGAAGCTCCATCTCACATACTTTGGACCTGTAGCCAGGAGGGACTGATCCTTGAAGAAGGACATCATACTTGGAAGGGTGAAGGAACAGTGCAGGAGAAGAAGATTCTTGATGAGATGAATTGATATAGTACCTAGGTCAATGGGGGTAGGTGTGTCAGAGTCAGTGGAACTGGCCTAGTATATGGCAGGGTTCAGAGCTGTTGTACATAGAGTCACTATGAGTTGCAGGAGACTAGATGGCAAAAAACAACAACAACAACAGCATATGTCCAACATGTAAAGGATCAGTAGGAAACATCATGATAGATGGAGACAAGATAGAAATTGTTGACTATTTTGTTTTACTTGGGTCCACAAACAGCACCCTAAGTACCAGCAGTCAGGAAATAAAAAGATGTATTGCATTAGGAAAATCTACTATCAAGGATCTCTCCAAAGTGCTGAACTGCAATGATGTCAGTTTAAAGATCATGGTCTTTAAAACTACTTGCTCAAAAATGGATAATAAATAAGAATTACTGAAGAAGAATTGATACCTTGGATTTGTGATGTTGGAGAAGAGTAGTGAGTGTCCCATAGACTGCCGAAAGAACAAACGTGTCTCAGAGGAAGTACAATCAGGATGCTCCTTAGAAACAAGAATAATAAAACTTTCCCTTGCTTAATTTTGGCATGTTGTTAGGAGGACCTGTCCTTGGAAAAAGACATTATGCCTGGGAGGGTGGATGATTAGCTGAGGAGGGGAAGACCTTCAAAGAGATAGGTTGACATAGTGACTGCAACAGTGGACAGTATAACAGAGATGATGAGGAAGGTACAGGTTAGGGCAAGGTTTAGATCCATTGTTCATAGGGTCACCATGAGTCATAGCTGAAGGTATTTAACCATAAATAACAATAACATTTCAAATACTACTTTATCTCAGATGGATATCAGGATAGGCCCATGAATCATTGTTTCAAACACTGTGAAAAACAATGTATAAGAACTTTATGAACTTTATATGTAAACCAGTATTAAAAACAACAACAACAAAAACCAAACATACTTTGAGTGGTCAGCATCCTACTGTTAGAATGCTGAATACTTTAATTATTGAGACAGGTCTGGATAGTTCCTAGAATTCTTGCCTTCTATGTGGGGAAGTTGGGTTTTATTCCGTGCTAGAGTATCTCAAGTACTCAAGTTTTCAGACATTGGGGCTTTTATATTGCTGTTGAAGCTGAGTTGTCTAGTGGTAAGAAGCTGCAATTGCAAGAGCATGGCGTTCAAATCCACCACTGCTCTGTGGGACAAAGATGGACAGTCTCCTCTGATTTAATTTACTGTCTCTGAAAACCCACTGGAAGGTCAGTTATGGGTCAGTTCTGACTCAATAGCACACAACAACAGTAGAGGTATAGTATTATGTTGCTGTGCTGTAAAGTTGGACTTGACTCATAGATGACCCTCCAACAGGTAGTGAATCATATGGGAGATTCCCCATCTTTCTTCTGTGGAGTAGCTGATGGATTTGATCCATGTGCCTTTGATTTGGCAGCATAGCTCCTCAGCACTAGCCCATCAGAGCTCCCTGTAGTACTATGTTGTTGTTGTTGTGCACTGTTGAGTCAGAACTGACCCATATCTGACTCTCTAGCTGGTTTTCAGAGGCAGTAATAGTACGAAAGGAGATTACCAGTCCTTCTTCAGAGGAGCAGCAGGTGGATTTGAACCACACGCCTTCAGGATTGTAACACAGATTCCTAACACTGTACACCAAAACTCCCTATAATACTATATGTCTTTTCAATTACTTGTTATGTATCTGAAAGTTGGACAATGAATAAGGATGAGATAAAATGGATGCTTTTGAGTTGTGGTGTTGGAGAAGAGTATTTATTGTTTATCCCATAGACTGTCAAAAATAAATAAATATGTCTTAGAGATAGTGCAAACAGGATGTTGCTTGGAGGCAAGAATGGTGACACTTCAACTCATCCTTTGGATATGTTATTAGGAGGAGGTCACTCCTTGGAAAAAAATACATCATGTTTGAGAGACGGAGGGGTCAGCAAAAGAGAGGAAGGCACTCTCAATGTATTCCTCCAAAGGTGGATTGATATTGTGATTATAACAATGGGCTCAAGTATAGCAGAGATCATGAGAATGGCACGGGATAGAGCTGGGCCCAGAGACATTGCTCGAAGAGATACTATTGGTTGTGGTCGATTTGGCAGTATATAACAACAATGACCATACTAGAAAGGTTTCAGCAGCGTTGATATATTAAAGAAAACTTGGAAGAAAAGCCCAGAAAATTTCCTTCATAGAGTTAGTCTGTGAAAATGTTATGGGTTGCAATCATCTGATCCACAACCAAAGAAGGGAATGGTAAAGAACTGTAACCTTGTGTTCCATTATGTAAGGAGTTCCTATCACTCAAGAGTGTATTCAATGCCAGCTAGTAGCACCATAATTTTGTGCTTGTACGCTTCATACATTAAGTGGATAATGCCAGAATCATTGAGCTCTGGTGGCATAATCTGTAAGGAGTTGCTTTGCTAACCCCAATACTATGCATTTCCAGCAGTTCAAATCCACCAGCTGCTCTTCAGGAGAAAGTTGAATTAATAATCCTCTCTTATAGAGATTTATATCCTCGGAGATACACTGCAGGGTTGTTATGAGTTGGAACTAACTAGACGGCAATGAGTTTGGTCACAAAAATTAGGCTTATATGAAGGAAACATCTGGGACAGTGCTAATTACTATCATTAATGTCAAATCATCTGGCTTTAGGTACACAAAGTAAGTATGATAAAATTATAGTAGGATCTAGTTATTTGACTTTTACCTATTTTATGTGGCATTCTTAAGCTCCTCTCTGTATTCCTTTTCTATTCATTTCTTGGTTGGTTGGTTGGTTGGTTGGTTTTTGGGTTTTCTTTAATTATTATTATCCACCTCGTCCTTCATTAATTCTCCTTTTCACTGAATAGTCTTCATTTCACTTTTACTAGAATGCATATAAAGGGGATGCTAAAATAAAATACAAATATTATTTACTCAGACAATATAGCAGCAGAAAGATGGACATATCCTCCCGTACATTTACTGCCTCTAAAGACGAGCTATGGCTCTGCTCTGACTCAATGATACACAACAAGAGGAAAGTGTAAGCCAAAGAAATACGATAACCTCAAATAATGGTGATCTAATTAATGATGGTGTTTCTATTAGCATGATTTAGTGGGAAAGGACTTTCCAAGCTGAGGGTCAGATCAGCTCAAGGCACGGTCACTACCTCTCCAGAGCTCTGCAGATCGTAGGTTTAGATGATAAAACCAGCTTTGACGTAGGAGATTTTCATTTGATGCGTGGTCTGAACAGCTACTTAGTGGTTATAAAATATTTGCTGCTGAAAGCCACAAAGCATTGATAAACAGATCCTGGACAGTTGAGTTACTGCAATCTACTTAACATGAGGAGAACAAATTATGAGTCAAATGTTCCTGTTTAATAACCTTACTCAAGACAGAGGGGTGCTCGAGGCTGGTGTTAACCCTGTGTGCACTTTGCCTGGCCACCATCCCAGAAAGGGCTGTGCAGGCATTGAAGTGATTCAGGTGGATTTGACATTAGGACTAAACTACACGGAGATGAAATTTAAAAAGGTCCATCTGGTAAAGGAAATAAACAATTTGTAAAACTGCTGTATGGTATTGAATACAGCACCTTGACTCCCTCTGTGACTTACATTTCATCTTCCTTAGATTACACGTGTTGAGATTTATTAAATCTTGTCCTCAGCATAATAGTGGACTTTTGTAGACTATTGGAGGAGGGGGAGAAATACTTGCATGTTCTGCATTAGTCATTGGGTCTCAGTCAGTCATCTGAGTCTCGGCAGCACAAACTTGCTCTGAAAACAGATAATTTTTCTATCAGAGATTGCACTTAAACATCGTGTGCAGAAAAAAAATGGATTTATGACAATCATGGAAAGTAGTGCAGGAATATATCTCCTGTGTACACTGGTTGGAAATGAATTGAAAACAGTATTTCTTTTCTCCATCTGCTCCCACATGTTTGGATCTGGAGCTATGAGGGTAGTGGTGTTTCTGCGACTGTAGAACTTTCCCCATCCATTTATGAGAGTCAGGGACAATGCACTGCAATGGCAAAGGCACAAGGTTCAAATCCACCAGCTGCTCCTCAGGAGACCAATGGACTCCTTCCTGTGTGATAGAATTAATACGTTGTTATTGTTGTTGTTGTTATGTGCTGTTGAGCCGCCTGTGTACAACAGCCCAAAACCCTCCTCTATCCCTTGCCAATCTTATTGTTTCCAACACACCTATCCCCATTACCTCAGTGACTGAATCAATCCATTTCATTGAGGGTCTTCCTCTCCTGCGCTATCCCTCCACCATCCCAAGCATGACAACCGTCTCCAAGGACTGATCCTGCCTTGCAACATGTTCAAAATATGTCAGACGAAGCTTCAAAATCCTTGCCTCCAAGGAGAAGCCTCGCATTACCCTTTCCAGGAAGATCTTGTTTGTTCTCCTAGCAGTCCATGGTATATTCAATACTCTTCTCCAGCACCACCGCTCAAAAGGACCAACTCTCTTTCTATCATCCCTAGTCATTGTCCAGCTCTCAGATGCATAGCAAGTAATTGCAAAGACCATGGTCTATGTCAGGCGCACCTTAGTCTCCAGACTGACATCATTACTCCTCAGTATTTTAGAGAGGTCTCTGACAGCAGACTTTCCCAATGCAACTTGTCTTTTAATTTCCTGACTGTAAGTATTATGAGTCAAATGTTCCTGTTTAATAACCATACTCAGGGAAGAGAGATGTTCAAGGCTGGTGTTAACCATGTGTGCACTTAGCCGGGCCACCACCCGGGAAGAGCTGAGTAGGTACTGATGTTTCTGAAAACCCACTGGAAGATCAACTATGGATCAGTTCTGACTTGTTGGTATGTTGCTCCGATGGTAAACTGGCTTTCAAGAGAGCTTCCAAACTAAGATAGACTACGAAGAAAGGTCAGGTGATCATCTACTTCTAAAAATCAGCCAATGAAAACTGTATACATCAGAAAGGGTGAACCTGCAGCCAATAATGAAATAATGTTTCCTTCCACTGTTCATGGGTCCTTATGAATCAGGCGTTGACCCAGTATCGCCTAACAACAACAAAAGGAGCACATGTTTCATAGCAAGTCAAATGTTTCTACTGGGAAGTGGGGCAACTATTTCTTTGTTCCTCATGAGCTCAATGTTCTGAGGATCTTTGTTATCTAGGACTACAGGGTGCGTGGTGACTAAGACTTAGTCACGTTTGATGTTACATTTTCGTCACGCACCTTCACTCTCTTCACTAGCACTGCACATGCTCACCTACTTCCCAGTAGCCACATTTTGACTCGCCCCACCAACTAACCTTACCGATCTGCACAGGTGTGTGCACACAGGCACTGAAGCCGAGGCTGTGGCAGCTAGGAAGCTTTCACTCCTGTGAGGCATTTTTTTCACTCCCATCCTATCCCTGCCAAGCACCCACTCCTCCAGCTGGAATTGTGGCCAAAAACCTACCTGTCAGTCCAGAGACTCTGCTGAAGTGTAACTATAAAACAAAAGTATACAAAATGACCATGAAGGGGGGGTGGGGGTGGAGTAACCAAAACAGCAACAATAAGAAGAAAGCAAGGAATCGAAGCAAAGACACAGACTATTTTTCTCTATTGGCATACTCCCAATAGTTTCAAATTGGTTTTCCTGAGCCAAGCATTCCCTTAAATGAAATTCACCGTGCTACGAAGGCTTTTAAGACCTCTTCACCTTAAAGTGCAAACCATCTGAATGGGGCCCTAGAAAGCAAAGTCTAGATTTGGCATGCCACTTAAACCATGATTAGTAGAGAGTATCAGCATGCTAGAAATAGCTGTGTTTGTGAACCTCCTGTTCCCCGGCTCTTGACTGCCAGCCAAGCCCCAAATCAATCCCAGAGAATGAAAACGAAGATAATAATGAGGAAATAGACTTTTCAAGCCAAAATTCAGGAAAGCATCTTATTCTCCATATGCTGACTTTAGGCCACATAAAACAGGGGGCAGTGACCTTGGCCTGCAGTTCAGGCTTAGGACAGTCTGTTTGTGTCATTTCACACGTATCCTTTCTGTCCTTTAGGTCACAAATTCCTTAATAAGCTAGAGGCCAATTTTGCCAGCTCTGCTATGTGTGGTAGAATGCATTTCTTGTATCTGGTTCTTTGAATCCGTCAGGATAATTTGGGGGGAAGATTTTTCAGTAGTGCCAGTTCTGAGTTACTGTGAGGCTGTAATTTTTATCTTTTTCTTTCTTTTTTTTATTTTTCCTCCCTTCCTTTCTGAAATATGCCCTTGTATGTGACTTGACAAGTTGTTGTAAAATGTTTAGAAAGATCTCTTTTGTTTTGAGGCTGCACTTGATTGGGTCTGAGCTGTGGGGAGGAGGGAGGCACACACTTTTAACTTTTCCTTTCCTTACAGCCAGGTGGGCGTTTACTGCTTCTATTTGCTATGAAGAATCAACCATAAATCAGCACTCATTTTCCATTTTCTTCTTATTGATGGGATTGCTGTAGGAAAAACAGCTTGTCTCTCAGCTCCTATGGCCCTGTAGGATTGAAAGCTGCACACAATAAAAGATGTTTTGACAGAAAACTGACCAAACATGACAATGGGCAGAGGAGGGAAGAAAGAAGGAGGGGTAGAGGGTGTACACGCTTGTCTGTTTTGAACCAAGGCACTCTCTCTCTTTTTTCTTTGTTAAATTACTTTTTCATATGAAGGACACAAAGGGAACAGCCCCTACTGGAAGCCAGAAGGCAGAAAACAAACCCTTTGAAATTTCTAATTTGTTTATAGATGGTCCTCCAGGAGCCGGCTGGAAAATAATTTTGTCTGCCAGAGACAGTGAACAGCTACCCGAGGGTGTTGTGGTGAAAAAAATGACTCTCCAGTTTTGGTCCTTGAATGTCTTATTGTTCAGCACTCAGCAGTTGTTCTGAAATTACTCATCTGGCAGAGAAAGAAAATGAAAGAGAGAAGAAAAAAATAAAAAACCAAAACAAACCCAAACACTAAAACAACAACCCTCCCCTACTTCTTGGTCTGAGTTTCTAGCAAAGTTGCTCTTTTATTTTGACTTGGCGTTAAACTGCAATATATATATATTAATTTTCAAGTTAATATGAAGCTTTGTTACTCTTTTCCCCTAGTATGTCTTTTCCCATCTGGGGAGTGTCGTTATTGTTATGGAGATATCCCCGATCATCCATCACACATATTTCAAGAGATGCTGTTCTTTCTGTAAAACATGAATCACTTTTCTAGATACTGACATAGAGGCTAACCTACCTTTTACTCTGTAAAACTAATCTAAGAATGTTTGCAAATGGGGATAAATTGTAGAGATTTTAACACATAACCAGGAAGGTCTAGCATAAGAGAAGAGATATACAGTAATCTGTGAGTCTGTCACACTGTTTAATAGTTTAACTTCATCATTCTAACTCATGGAGATGCCATGTGTAACAATGAGCCAAAAATTTATTGTTGCAGAGTCAGAACTTACTTATGGCTCATCTTCCAGAGGGCTTTCAGAGGGTGTAAACTGCATAGGAGGAGATTGTCTATGTTTATCCCATAGAGCGCTCTTAGGTGGATTCTAACTTCGTGACTTGGGTTTGTTGCACAACTCCTTATCCACTAGGTTACCAGAGCTCCTCTGCGTGCACAATGTGTGATAAAAGATAAAGCAGTATTCAGAGTAAGGTTGCTGTATAGAGTAGAATTAGGTTTTTCTTGGCTGAAATCTTAAGGAAAGCTGATTGCCAGATTTTTTTCTACCATTGCCGGATGAATTAAAACTGCCAGCCATTAGGATAGCAGTGGATTGAAAAGTGTTTTTATTACTCAGGGAACATACAATCTCTAAAGAGGGCTCCAAATAAGACCCTTAATGGACTAGCACAGGAACACTTTTTCTGTAGTGCTGGGAACTAGGAACTCAAGTATCACTTAGGTGGGCACAACGTCCTGCTTCCCCCTCAGTTGTATGGGGCACAGAGAGAATGAGAAAGGAAGAAAGGAAAGTAAGAAGGAGCAAAGTATTATATTTTAGGGCATTATTTTTATCGTAGGAGTATGCAATGAGGGTTGCAGAGTGGATTATATTTGGGGGTAGGGGGTGGGG
>NW_006399796.1:10768193-10783659 GCF_000299155.1 Elephantulus edwardii | reverse complement strand
AGGGAGGAGGGGTTTGTGCGGGGAGAAGGGTGCAACAATGAATGAATGGAATCCCAAAATCTCTGTAGATGTTCATTGAAATGAAAAATAAACAACCTAGATTTGTCCTGGCTGCAGAAGTTCTGCAGACTGTATGTTCTTCACAGATGAATTTCAAAGCTGGATGGGATGCAGTGTGTCCAAGCTGTGATAAAAAATAAAGCAGCATTCAGAGCAAGGCAGCTGAATCCAAGCTGTTATGAGTGTCAAATCACATTGAAGAGTAAAAATAAAGAGTGAGACAGAGGATAACCTTATAATAGTACAAAGTTAACAAGCACAGGAGTGAAGGGTCTAGGGCTAAAAGGCAAAGTTTAATATCTATGTAAAAAATAGCATGGTGATTGTTAATAAGACCCACAACACATCTAGTGGGGTCAGAGTTAGCCAAGTAGCAAAGATTCCAATGCGGTTATTTTATTAGTCTATATCTAATTTATGAGTATTTTGTAAAAATTCCCTGGAAATATTCACATTTCAAGTCTAATGACAGATCAAATTTAATAAAAGCTGTGTTGTTAATTGAGTTTATCATATGCCATAAACTGTGCTAAGACCTTATAAACATTATTGAATTTAGACTTCACATTGAGCATAAAGTAGGTATTATTCTTGTCATTTCGCATACTGACTGCAGAATAGTACAATGAAAATAATGAACTCACAGTTGGTCTTCTGATTGGTTTTACTCTTCAACCTCCCTCCCTCTCTCAAGTACTAAGTAAATAGGCCTATTGATATAGACTGAATTCTTATAAGAAGGAGCACATTTCAAATCAGATAATGTATTCACTGATACAAAACCACTCAGGTTATAGAAAAGTGCTTTCATTAATGTGACTTTTGTATGGCAAGTATGATAGAATAGATGTGAGAATGAAACTGAAGTTTACGTTAAAGCGTAGACTACAAGTTTCCCCTTCAACACTAAGATTCCAAGTCTATAATTGGAATGAACCAATGTACTTGGATAACAACTTATTCTAAACTATGACCTGTAATTCATATTATTACTTCAAAATCTGTGGTAAGGCTGCCAGAAGATCTAGATTAGTAAGACTGGAATGGATAACATTCCATGTTAGCTGTTCAAAACCATTTCTTTAGAAAGTTGTATGTAGTGAGTTCTCTAATAGACTTTGAGGAGGCCATCATTTAAAACAATATCAAATCTAGCAAGGGTGCCAGATAGATAAACAACTAACTCAAATGCAAGTTGATGAATAACATAATGGTATCACTCACTCACAGACAGATTGCTGTCAAATCAGAACAAATGCATAGCTCCAGTGAGTTTTCAGAGGCTATGCCCACTGTTCTTTCTTTCTGTGCTTTTGCCCTCAGTTTTTATCTTTTTCCTTTTTTAATGCAACATATGCATATTTATTTTTTACAGCATATTCTTCTCATTTAATTTTGTTCCCATTCATTCATTGTTGCATATTTTACTCTCTGCCCACCCCTCCCCCAGTTCACTTTTCTCTTTCATAAAAAAATATAATTCTTTCATTATTATACAATCTAACCTACCACACAAGTTCACAGTCCACGTTACTATGCATTTCTTTTTCTGGAAACTTGTCATGAAAATAATACCTAATCATATATTCCTTTTAAACGATTCTCTCCCTCATCTGTTTCAACACAGTATTCATTATTTATCCACTGTTTTCTTAGGCTCCCTCCAACCCTGATGTCAATTCTATTTTACAACAGTGGCACTATGCAGTATTTGTCCTTTTGTGACTGAGATATTTCACTCAGCATAATGTCCTCCAGGGTCACCCATTTTGTACAATATTTCATGAGTTCCTTGTTTTTCAGTGCTGCATAATATTCTATTGTGTGAGTATACCACAGTTTCCCTATCCATCCGTTTGTTGACGAGACACTTGGGTTGTTTCCAACACTTTGCTACTGTGAACAAAGCCAGCAATAAACATGGGTGTGCATATACCTGACTGGGTGGCAGTTCTGGTTTCTTTAGGGTATATTTCCAGTAGTGGAATTGCTGGGTCAAATGTTTTTCCTATTTGCAACTTTTTGAGAAAGCGCCATACTGTCTTTCATAGTGGTTGCATGATTTTATACTCCCACCAGTAGTGAATAAGGGTTCCAGTTCTCCACAGCCTCACCAGCATTTGTTGTTTGCTCCTCTGCTGAATTTTGCTATTCTTACTGGGGTAAGATGATATATTTGTTTTGATTTGCATCTTTCTTAGAGCAAGAGATTTTGAACACTTCTTTACGTGTTTGTTTGTCATCTGAATGTTTTCTTTGGTGAAGTGTCTGTTCATATCCTGTGCCCACTTTGCAACTGGGTTGTTTAACTTTATCTTGTGGTGGTGCTTGGGTGTTCTGTAAATTCTAGATATAAGTCTCTTATCAGGTAGGTCATTGCCAAATATTTTTTCCCAGTCTATGGGTTCCCTTTTTACCCTGTTGAAGAAATTTTTGGATGCGCATAGGGTATTGATTCTTAGAAGGTTCCATTCATCTATTTTCTCTTCTCCTGGTTGTAGGTTTTTCAGGATGCTTGGAAGACTGTTTATGGTGTGGATTAGGACTTCTAGAGTTCTTCCAAGCTTTTCTCTAATGAAGTTTATTATCCTTGGTTTTAGTCTTAGGTCCTTGATCCACTTTGAGTTGGTTTTGTGTATGGAGTGAGGTGTTGATCTTGCTTGAGTTTTCTGCAGATAGTTTTCCAATTTTGCCAACACCATTTGTTTAAAAAGCTGTCGTTTCCCCACTTAACTGATTTAATCTCCTTGTCAAAAATCAGTTGACCATAGATAGATGGCCTGATTTTTGAGTTCTCAATTCTATTACATTGATCTATGTGTTTGTTATTGTACCATGGTACACAGTACCATGCTCTCTTGACCACCACAGCATTGTAGTGGGATTTGAAATCAGGGAGTGAGATGCCTTCTGCCTTGTTTCTCTTTTTAAGGAGTGTTTTGCTTATTCTGAGCCTCTTCGCATTCCAAATGAAATTGGAGATTGTCTTTTCCATCTTGTTGAAAAATGGGATTGGTATTTGTATTGAGATTGCATTGAACATGCAAATTGCCTTTGGTAGTATTGTCATTTTCACAATATTGAGTCTTCCTATCCGTGAGCAAAGTATGTTCTTCTATTTCTCCAGGTCTCTTTTTGTTACTTGTAGTAATGTTTTTTTTCTGGAAGTAATAGATTCAAAATGCCTATTGACTTAGCAGCATTTTTGGCACAGCCTAGTGAGTACATTTGGGGATACAATTGTTTGTTTTAACACCTCTGGTGTCCTAGTTAGTAGAGAGTTGTGATGTCAAAATAAACTCTGGCTCCATTGACGTTGGAGCCCAAATCTTTTACTGTTAAGACAGATGTGCTAACCACTTGCATTTCTCATCATCCTTTTTTCTTTCTCTGATGTCACAATTTCTCTTTACTCTAGAAAATCCATTCTGGCGTTTACTATAATTTGTATCCTCCATGGTAGTATTTCAAGACTGTAACTTAGTCAGAGAAAGAGTACTCCATTCCCTTTATCTTCAATTCCATCAAGAACAGACATGTAACTCACAGTAACTAAATCTGACTTCTTTCTCAGGAGTTTAGATGTGTTAATGACACTTGAGTGGAAAACAGTAGTTTTATTCTACTAGTATTACTCAGCAACTGACTTTATTCTGAATGATGATATTGAAATTATCTCTTTCCACATAGATGTTTAGCTCCTGTGTATTCAATTAGATGAGGCCAACATATATCTTATGTATTTTCATTTTCATCAAGTCATAACTGACTCATAGCTAACACTCCAGTGAGTTTTCTGAGGCTGTAAAACTCATTGGAAGAGTTTGCCTATCTTTTTCCTGTAGAATGGTATAATTTAATTGTTATTCTTTCGGTTAGTAGCCTGATACACCACGTGTTACAGCACCATGGTTCTTTTTGACTTATCTAGCTTGGTTGGTTTAGGACTTGGTATCAGGAGTAGGGTAAATAACATTTACAGATAGAAGGAATGGTCAAAGCGGGATATGGGTCAATGGAAAGTAATTCGTCTCTGGCTATTTTGTAAATACTTGTTAAATAGCAGCAAAGCAATTTATTACACTTTTCCTTGTTGTCTATTAATGCAGGAATATGTCTACCTAAACTATTATTGTTGGGGCTGTGTACCATCAAGTCAGAAGCATTCCATATCTGACACTCCAGTGGATTTTCAGAAGCAGTAAATCATATGGAGGAGATTGTCCGTCCTTCTCCCATTGAGCAGCTGGTGGAAAAAAAAAAAAGAATAAACTGAATGTCTTTGGGATTGCAGTACAGCTTCTTACCACCAGGCCACCAAAGCTTCTTATAAAAAATGTAATTTTGGAAAATGTTGAAAATGCGAAATTTGTTGATTATTTTTAAGGCTTACAATACAATTTCAAGAAATGTAACCATTTGTATTATGCGAAAAAGAGAAGAGGATAGGGCTTTGCTAGAGAAAATACTTTAAGCTTAAGGTTATAAGGGTCTGTAAAGACCTCTTACTGAGATGTAGAATTGAAAAGAATTTTCCTTTTTTTAAAATTGATATTTCTAGGAAGCTAGTTAGGAAATGGCCAAGTGAAGTTTTGAGGTAATGGTCTTGTGGACTTTGGGAACTCTGGTGGTTTAATGCTAAGAAACTGTGTTGCCAACACAAATGTAAGTGGTTCAAGTCCACCAGTTGCTCTGAGAAAGAAAGATGAGCAACCTTCTACAAGGTGATTAACTGCCTCTGAAAAATCTGCTGGAGGGTCGTTTATAACTTAATGGTACTCAACAACAGCTTGCAATTTTTTCTATCCCCTAAATTTTACAAACAGAAATTGGGCTGCTATTTCAATTCAATTAGTTTCTTAGCATTAAACCACCAGAGTTCCCAAAGTCCACAAGACCATTACCTCAAAACGTCACTTGGCCATTTCCTAACTAGCCTTCTAGAAATATCAATAAACTAGTCATTGCAATTAGAGTCTATCAAAGCATTGCTTCAGAATCTGTATTAAGATGAAGGGAGAAAAAGGAAAACTCTTAAGGATCATTTCCTCAATACTTCTTTCATATACAATTATGGAGCATAATGGGCAAAAGTCCTCTTCCCAGAGGACAGAACCAGGAGCTAGTATTGATTGGCCTAGTAAGTCACTTGATTGCTTGGTAGGGATGATCTGAATGCTTTGGCAGTATATATGCTTTTTTTGGAGCAGGAACCACTGTGGGTTGCTTCTAAATTGTTTCTCCTTTATATCTTATTTTACTTTCACCACCGTTTATTGATTTAAAACACTTTTTATTTTTTACAAGTCTTTTACAAATTGTATATTTCACCCCCCACAATTTCCTTCATTGATATTACGTTTTGTTCAGTCATTCCCATACATAGTGTTTTATAAAATTAATCACTAAGGGACTATGCCCACCATTACCCCGTCTTTTCTATCCCTGCTGAATGGTTCCTATTTCCTTTACTCCCTCCCCTCACCCACAAAATTGTACAACCCTGTGATTTCCCCGTACGCATTTTCTCACCTCTGTTCCTGCCTTTTCCTGCTTTGGACGTCCATACATGTTTTACCAGTTATCCTTCTGCTTTTACAATAATGGTCTTATTTAGTATTTTTCCTTGCAAGGGTATCATCCACTTCCTAAACAAGATGCCTCTGGAAACTCTAGGAACTTTGATAAATGTCGATAGTTATAGAAAGGCTTCAGGCATTTTGTTCATAGGGTCGCTATAAAGTCATACTCCACGATAAGCAACAACAGGAAGACTCAATTAGTGCATTCAGCATAATACTTTCCAGTTTCTCAATATTTTTCAAACTTGTTGCTGTGTTGCATAGTATTACTTTGCGTGATTGTATCACAATTTCTCAAACCATTCAGTTGTGGTTGGACATTTGGGCTGTTTCTATGTTCTTGTGATGGTGAATAACACTGCTAGGAACATAGGTGTACATATCTCCATTTGTACTTCAGTTCTAATTTCCTTGGGGTATATTCCTAGCAGTGGATCCTCATACACATTCTACAATAATGGTTTTACACACTATTTGTCCTTATGAGTTTACTCCAGTCCTTCCCTTCCTGGCTTTAAAAGTGTTCCCTTGGTCTGTTCTTAGGACTGCTTCCTGGTCCACATATAATCAATCAAGTTTTCTGGGATTTCCATTCTTCTCAGAGTTAGCCCCAGTTTTTCGTGATCCACACAGTCAAATGCATTTGCATAGTCAATGAAACAGAGACATTTCTCGAGTACTCTCTGCTTTCAGCAAAGATCCATCTAACAATAGCTATGCTATCCCTAGTACCATGACCTCTTCTAAACCCAGCTTGCACATCTGTCAGTTCTCTGTTGATGTGCTGTACCAGTTGTACTTGGAAAATTTTCAGCAGAATCTTTTTTGCATGTGATATTAATGTATTATTTGATAATTTCTGCATTCTTTCAGGTGACCTTTTTGTACTGGGAATAAATATAAATCTCTTCCTGTCAGTTGGCCAGGTGGTTGTCCTCCAGATTTCTTGGCACAACTTGATGAATGCATCCAAGGCAGCATCTCTTTGTTGAAATATGTCAATTGGTATGCAGTCAGTTCCTGGGGCCTTGTTTTTTGCCAATTTTCAATTTTTTCAGAGCAGCTTGAGCTTTTTTCTTCATTACTACTTTTTTTCTTCATTACCACTTCTTGCTCATATGTTGTTTCATGAAGTTCTTCTGTGTAAGCCAATTTCTTTAGGTACAGTCACTCTCTATACTCCTTTCATCTTTTTTACTGCTTCCTGGATCATTTAATATACTGCTCATAGCATCCTTAAAGTATTGCAACCCAAGGCTTGAATTTGTTCTTCAGTTCCTTCAACTTAAGAAATGCTGAGTGGGTTCGACCTTTTTGATTTTCTGACTCCATCTAATTGCACATTTCATTATAATATTTTGCTTTGCCTTCCTGTGCTGCACTTTGAAATCCTCTGTTCAGGTCATTAATTTCTTGATTTCTTCCCTTTGCTTTGACTTCTCGGCACTCTGGTGCAATATTCAGAGTCTCACATGATATCCATCTTGGTCTTTTATCCTTCTCTGTCTTTGTAATGACTTTTTGCATTCTTAATGGATGATATTCTTGATATCCTCCCACAACTCATTTGGTCTTCGCTCATTAGTATTCAAGGCCACAAACCTATTCCTGAGATGGTTTTGAATTTGAATGGGATTGACTCAAGGTCAAGTTACGCTTTCTGCAGATTAGATTGGACTTTATTTAGATTCAGCTCGATATTTCTTATGAGTATGTGGTTGTCAATCAGCACCTGGCCTAGTTTTCACAGCTGATATTGAACTTCTCCAGCAATTCTTCCCATTTCTTTCTTAACAATGTCTAGTTTTTCTACATTCATGCTTCTCACATTCCATATTCCAATCACTAGTGTCGGTTTACAACTATTCCTCATCTTACGTGAGGGCTCAGCCTTATTTGCCATATCTGCTAATCTAAGTGTACATGTTGTTATTGCTGTTGTTAAATGCCATTGGGTCATAGATGCCTCATAGTGAGTGACCCAATGAACAAAAGACCTGAACATTTGTATAACTTTCATCATTTCTCCAAGTTCATAGGGTTTCCGGAGATAAGCTATTTCGGAAGTAGATGCCACTCCTGTTTCCAAGTTTGTTTAATGAGGGAGCTCCACCAAACACTGTCCACCATGGGTAACCATTATCACATATGACACATAAGTGTCACAGTGTTCAGCCTCACAGCAATCACAAGTTACCTCTGTACCGCAAATGGACAGACCAGTGCTCTACCGCTTAGAAGAATGACCAAAACCAATTAAAACCAGGCCCGAGGGCTGCAGGTTAAAATCACCCAGGGTTTCTTTTTTTCTTTTTTTTTTTTCTATCTTTATCATTTTCTTCTGTAGTTGTGCAAGTTCCTCCTCATAGATGTATTTCGTCTGGCTCTCTGTCTCTGAAATATTCACTTCTTTAATCCATTGTTTCCATTGTTTCTTTTATCATTTGTATTTTCTTCTATAGCTATTAAAATAAGTCCACATCAATATATTTCTTCTGATTCTTTACTTATAGTGTATTCCCTTTATTTTTGGCTTCCATTGTTTCTTCTATCATTCGTCCTACCTTCTTCCATAGCTGTTCGAAGATCTCCATATCAACATCTATCTTCTGCCTTCCTGCTTCCGGAATATTCATTAAGTCCTCGATCTTCTCTACTTTTTTTTGGAGAAGACTTAATTTGTTTATTCAAAGTGTTTGAAACCGTCTACTACTTTCTTGACATCATGTGAAATTTTTCTTGATAAGTGGTAGGCCATTTCTAATGTGTCTGTATACATGGTTGATAGTTCTTATCTTTATGATGTTATTGATTAGTGGCCAACTTAAAATGTTCAATCTATGGGGAGGGCCATTCACTCTATTGGAAGTCTGTTCTTGGAAAATTTACATTTCCTAAAAGTTCTTCATGTTCTTTCTGGCTCAGTATAGCCCTGTAGGAATACCATCCTCCTGTAGTCCCCTCTCCCAAAAGTTATTGTTCTTTGTCTGTGGATGGCTGAGTTGTACAAGAATAGGTGCTCCGCTCAGCAGTTTGTGTCCAGAGTGATTTCAAGTCAGCTCTCTTTCTTGCAGTTCTGTGTGCCAGCTGTAAAGTTGAGAAAGTCTTTCCCCGGCTTATAGCTCTCTGTCCCAAGTTCTTTTGTTCTGTTTTGTCCCTGGGATGGCCGTGTAGTGACAGACACCTTTTCCCCAAGGCATTTCAGTCTCTTTTCTCCCCCACACCTGAAAGTGCCGGCTCTGAAGGAGAATGTCTCACCTGATGACACCTTCTCTTCTAAAGCCTAATGTCTTCCCCCCCCCGCCCCCACCTTTCTGACGGGAGTGGCACAAGATCAAGTGTTTCAATTTAAGCAGTTCGTGTCCAGGAGGGTTTCCAGTCAGCTCTCTTTCTTGAAGCTGTGGCATAAAAGCTACCTTGCTGTAGCTCTTAAACGAATTTTAAATCAATTATTTTTTATGTCTTGCCTGCCCACTCACTGTCCCACCCCCACAATATGTGTCAACTTGCTAGGATATCTTTCTTAATATTATTTCCGTTTTTGTGATTTGGTGTGTTGTAAATCCTAACCTCTGTGACACTAATGAGGTAAAATTAAGTGCTTGCTGCAGAAAGTCAAGGACTGCAACTTTCAATATGGATTGAAGCTCAACATCAAGAAAACAAAGATTCTCACCACTGGGCCGGTTGACAGCATCAATATGGGTGGTAAAGAGATTGAGTTTTAGTTTACTTGGCTCCACAATCAACACTCTTGGGAACAGCAGCCAGGAAATCAGGAGACGAATTGCACTGGGAAAGTCAGCTGTGAGGAACCTCTCAAGAGTACTGAAGAGCAATGACATATCAGGCTGGAGACTAAGGTGCACCTGATCCAGGTTATAGTCTTCCCAATTGTGTGCTATGCATCGGAGAGTTGGACAGTGAATAGGGTTGATAGAAAGAGAATTGATGCCTTTGAGCTGTGGTGCTGGAGAAGAGTGTTGACTCCTTGGAGTCAAGGATTCTGAAGCTTCGTCTGACATACTTTGGGCATGTTGCAAGGAAGGACTGGTCCTTGGAGAGAGACATCGTGTTTGGGAAGGTGGAGGGACAGCACAGGAGAGGAAGACCCTAAATGAGATGGATTGATTCTGTGAGTGGAGTGGTGGGAATGAGTGTGTTTGAGATGGAGAGGTTGGCACAGGATAGAGTGGCATTTAGGACTCTTGTACATAGGGTTGCTATGATTTGCAGGTGACTCGATGGCATATAAAAACAACAACAACAAGGTTATGATTTACAGGATTATGTTGTGTCTTGACTCAATCTTTTCTGGGGTATAAAAAAATATTATAAAGCATGTAGAGACTGAGGAAACCAAGTATCACCAAAAAAGAAGAGGCAGTAGTGAAACTCATCCTTTGGACCTGAGGTTCTTGTGCTGAGAACATCATAGACTCAAGGGAAAATTGATACAAAACATATGCAGATCTCCATGGAATATCAGGATCACAAATCTTGATAGGAAATAAGGAACTCTGAATTCTGTTGAATAGAAAAGGTCTTACCTTAGAGCTGGAATCTTAAATTTGGACTTCTAGCTTCTTAACTGTGAGGGAATAAGTTTCTCTTTGGTAAAACCATCCCTTGCACTGTTTCTATTAGCAACATTAGAGCTTTTTAAGAGATACCTAAATATGGCAGCAGTTTTTGAATTGAATAGTGAGGAGGGTGGAAGGTTTTTGCAATGACTAACAATTAAAACAGAAGGATGAGCAACCTCCCCCTATGCAATTAGCTGCTTCTGAAAACCCACTGGTGGGTCAACTATGGATTGGCTCTGAACTCTACAATATACAACAACAACAACAGCAACAACAATAATAAAAGTCTAAATTATTTTTGAAGGGACTCTTGGTGGCATTATGAATACAAAAGACAATTGAATTGATTTCTCTGAAGTGAGGACAGCTATAAAATGGGATCCGATACAGAAAATGAGAAGCTGTAGCTGAGAAATGACAGCTCCATAACTCCAAAAACATGAAGTAGTGTAGCCGCCAACTCATGGAGTAAAAGGACTAAATACTTTTGAGCCAAAGCTTACTGGCAGAGAGGGGTGCCTTCGAGCACTCATGAGTAGTCGTGCTAAAAAGCTTTATAACACCTGCCTACATAGGAAAGAGACTGTGCTGGCCCAAAAGGTCTTAAGGCTAAATAACTAGGAAGCAAAATTTGAAAAGACAAGCCTCATAGGAAACCTACCTGCCTCAATTTCAAAGGCAAGAGACTTGAACTAGGTGATATCAAATGATGAAACATGACCTGCTCAATATCCTAGGTTTCAGAGAGTACCATTTTCACCAACTTGGGTCTAATGCATCTAGCAGCCATTCATAAATGCTAAGAGAATGGAGTGGAATCTACTTCCCTAAGATGTCAGTGTAGAACTGCCATGTCCATGGGGCAGAGGAACAGGGCCTGACAGAGCCAAGGGGAACAGTTTGGGTTGCCACTCATTTGAATTAGGAAAAGAGGCACCCAGATCAAGAGAGAGGACCTGTTATCCAGTATACCTTGAGGACATAGAAGTTCAGAGCTATCGTCAAATTATATCACAGAACAAAGCTGTTTTCAAGCCTTGAGAACTGACCTAAGTAGTTTTGTTGGCTTTTGTTTATTTATTTTCATTTTAACTTGCTTGGTCCTCTTTTTTTTTCTCTCTCTGATTTCCTCCATTTGTAATAGACATGTATACCTTATGCCTACTCTATCATTGCACTTTCGAAGCAGATAAAGTTCATTTCTCATCCATGGATGAAGAGGAATTTTGCCATAGGATGGAATTTGGAGTTGGAATTGATTTAAGACATTTGAGATTATATGAAGTGGTGAAAGTATTTTTCATTTGGCAATGGCATACATTTTGAACAGGTGGGCAAAGGGTTGAATATATGGATAGAATTATTTTACCCAAAAGCATACGCCAATTTGCTAATTAATATCTCTCAATACTATGCAGTTATCCATCATCTCTTTAACTTGATAGAATTATCTTACACACTGAAAATACTAATCTCAATGGTGTTAATGATCCAGGCTGTGGTAACGAAGCAATATAAAATGCGCAGGTTTAAGATGTATTTTCAGTCATTTTTTTCTGAGTTATAAAAGAGGTTGAAAAAAACCACCAGAGGTCAGAAAGACCTAACTATCAAGAATTGATGGAATTACATGGTGTACTATACCAGGAATGAAAAACAAAAAAAGAATAATTTTGTATCATAGCTAAAAAGACAATTTAAAGTTCTATTCTGAAGTACAATGTTCTGAGTGATAAGATATTATCCATATGCATACAAGGAAGACCTGCTAATATGACAATTATTTAAATAAATGCACCAACAACTACAACTAGAGAAGAAAATGAAAAATGTTTACCTAATTTTGCAGCCTGAAATTGACCATACGTGCAATCAAGATGTGTTAATGATAACTGGTTACTAGAACACAAAAGTTGGAAACAGTGAAAAAGGAATGATAGGAAAATATGGGATTGGTGAAAAGAATGAGACTAAAAACCAGAATTAGCAAATTCTGTATGTTCAATGATTTATTCATTGCAAATACATTTTTTAAAAGCACAACTGATGACTCTACTTATGGACTTTACCAGATTGATTGCATAGGAATCAGATTTACTACATCTGTGGAAGGAATCCTTGGAGAAGCTCAATATTAGAAATCAAAGCCAGGCCAGATACTGTCTGTGGAACCGATCATCAGTGACTCATATCATTGAAACTGAAATTGGGGCTGCAGACAATTAAAATAGGTCTTCAGGAACCAAAATATGATCTTGAGTCTATCATACCTGAATTTAAAAAAAAAATTATTTTCAGAGTAGGTTTAAAACATTGAACACCAATGATCAAAGACCAGATCAGTGTGGGATGGCAGTAAGGGTATCATCCATGAACTGGTGTCATTACAAAGACAGAGGAGGAAGGGAAGATCAAAACATGACAGAAGACACTCTGACAATTGCACTAGAGTGTTGAGACACCAAAACAAAGGAAGAGATACTAAAGTAAAAGAGCTGAACAGAAGATTTCAAGGGGTCGCTAGAGAAAACAAAGCAAATTATTATAATGAAGTGTACAGAAAGCTGGAACTGCAGAATAAAAAGTGAAGAACTTGCTCAATAATTCTCAAGGTGAAAACAATTTCAGGCCTCAAGTTGTGATACTGAGAGATGCTATGGGCAAAACCTTGAATGATGGTAGGAACATCAAAAGAAGATGAAATACTACGCTGCACTGAAAAATAATGAACTCATGAAATATTATGGGTGACCCTGGAGGATATTATGCTGAGTGAAATATCTCAGACACAAAAAGACAAACACTGCATAGAGCCACTGTTGTAAAATGAGACTGACATTGAGGTTGAGGGGAGACTGAGAAAAATGGGATTAATTATATATACTGCATTGAAACAGGTAAGAGAGAGAACTGTTTAAAAGGGATATATGAATAGGTATTATTGTCACGACAGGAGTCCAGAATGAAGGCTGCATAGCAGAGTGGACTTGGGGGGAGGGATTGTATAATGACGAAAGAATTTTTCTTTTACTTTTCAAAGAGAAGAATGAACTGGAGGTGAAGGGTGGTCAGGGAGAAAAGTGTAACAGTGAATGAATGGAAATCCAAAGTCTCTGGAAATTTTCATTAAAATTAATAATAATAAGAAAAAGGAAAAGAGAAGACGGAAAGAATACACAGGATCATTGTACCAAAAAGGATTGGTCAACACTGAAATATTTCAGGAAGTACCATATTATCGAGAGCTAATGGTAATGAAGGAAGAACTTTGGGCTGCACTGAAGTTATTAGCAAAAAAATAAGGCTCCAGGAATCAATGGGCTACCAACAGACATGTTTCAAATAACAGATAAAGCCCTGCACATGCTCACCAGTCTGTGTAAGGAAATTTAGAGGACAGACTTTGCTAATGTAATACTTTTTATGATTTCTTTACCCTGATACTAAGGGTGTTGATTGTTAATCTAAACAAGATGAAATTGTTGTTTCAGTATTTTCTCCATCTATCAAGAAGACGAAGATCCTCACCACAAGACAAAGAGTCAACATTATGATAGATGGAGGAAAAAAATTAAGCTGTTAGTGATTTCATTTTCCTTGGATCAACAATCAATGCTCTTGATACCAGCAGTTAGGAAATCACTAGATGTATTGCATTGGGCAAGTCTGCTGTCAGGGATCTCTCCAAAATACCGAAGAGCAATGTTGTCAGTTTGAATATAAATTGTACCTGATTCAGGCCATGGTCCTCTCAATCACCTGCTACACAGCATCAGAGAGCTGGATATATTAAGGAAAACAGCAGAATTGATGCCTTTGTGTTATGGTGCGGAAGAAGAATACTGAATATCCCATGGGTGCCAAAAGAACAAACAGATAGGTCCGGGAAAGGATGCAATCAGAACACTTCTTGGAGGTAGGACAATGAAGAATCATCTTTCATACATTTGAAATGTAGCTAGGCAGTGTTATTCTTTAGAGAGGAACATCATACTTGAAAAGATGGAGGGTCAGTGAAGGAGAGGATGCCCCTCCAACAAGATAGATTGACACTGTGACTTGAGCAGTGGGTTCTAGTGTCTCAGGGATAATGAAGTTGGCTCAGGATAGGCCTAGTTTCAGGTTGGCTTTTAATAGGATTGCTTAAATTGATGGCACTTAACATGAACAACAACAATCATGCTGTTGCCTATCAGCCCTATAGGCAATTATCTTTCTGTCCTATGGAGTTGCTATAAATCAGAATTGACACATGACAATATGTTTTGGAGATTAGAGGCCTTAAGTGAGAGCTGGACATGGCAATTGGAAAATATTTTGTCTTTTTTGAATAGAGCTTTTTTTATTTTGTATAGAGTTCATTAAAAAAGTGTTTTAAAATATGAAAGGAAAAAATGTAATATGAATGTTATCCAGTTAATAAATAGAGTATCAGAAATTTATGATATACTTATTATCTCTTGTACATAGGGTCACTATGAGTAGCAAGCGACTCAACTCTTACTCTTTTTTTTTTAAAAAACACCCTTTTCGTGTGTGTGTGAGGTTATTTCCTTTATTTATAGTGTTGCATCTTCTTCCATTAGCTAGTCACCATAATAGGAGAGGCCATTACTAGGTTATTCAATGTCACTTAACTCCTTTCTTTTAGTCATAGTTACTGGATTATTGTTAAACGCACAATCTATCCTAAGTTATTTTGAATCTTCTCTGTGATTTTTTCCCCACCACTAATGTGTACATTTTCTTATTATGGCAGTTTGTGTATTTTTTTATGCTAAAATTATGGCAGAACCATTTCAAATATCTGTTGTAAACAGTGTTCATTGGAGCTTTCAGATTATGACAGAATAGGAAGCAATATTGGAAATCTACTTCTGAAATCACTGGTCAATGAAATTTTAAGAATAACATTGAAAAAATTGTTTAGTGTAGTATAATAAGATGATCCTTTCAAGTTGGAAGATACTAAAAATAATTTGGTGATGACTTGGTAATATGACTCAAGTAAGTGCAAGTACACATTGATAATTATTACATAGAATAAACTACACATGAATCTGGAAAAAAATGGAAGTTGGAAAGAGTAAAATGCAGTGCATAAATATATGTGATAATTAGTGAGTTGAGATGAATTGTTAGTGGCCATTTTGCATTGGACAATCATGTTGCTTATTGTGCTTGAAATGAAAAATTGAAGAGGAATAATAGTAGGCAACTCTTATGACTAAAAGAACA
>NW_006399796.1:10765128-10766197 GCF_000299155.1 Elephantulus edwardii | reverse complement strand
GTCTTCGCTCGTTAGTGTTCAAGGCCTCAAACCTGTTCCTGAGATGATTCTTAAATTCAGGTGGTATGAAATTTCATTTCATTTCATTTCATACCAAATATAAATTAGAAATATTAATAAAATTATTATTCAAATTTACGCAATAATCACTCAGGCCAAGACAAAGAGATTGACGGAATCTCTTTACCCCTGAAGTCTGATATTGACCAAACATTCACAAGAATTTCTGATGATTAGAATAAAAAAGTTAAAAACAATTGAAGGTAAATATTCGAAAAATGCTACCATGGTGATAGCAATTCCACAGATATTTTATGATAGAAATTTTATGACCAAGAGCTTATTTATGGTAATTTTCTTAAACCATATAAATTTCAACTTTGAAAAGTTATGAACCTTACTGAATAGAATACATAGGAATCAAACTGACTACAATTATGAAAATAAATAATGGAGAAGCTCAATATCAGAAGTTAGAACAAGACGATGTGCCAACAACAGAACAGAATATCATGTGCTCATGAAAATACTTAGGTGGAAGCTGAAAAAGCTTAAAACAAGTCTCCAAGAACCAATACATAACTTTGAAAATATCTTACTTCAGTTTAGAGAATATTTTAAAAAATATTTGACGTATTGTATAGTACTAACTGAATATTGGACAGGGTGGGATACATAAAATATATTTTATATAAAGAAAACAAAAGACATTCACTAAAAGTAAGAAAGAAAAGATAAAAATGGATGTCAGGAGAGACACAGACAAAAGTTTTAGAACAATAAGAAGTTTAATTGAAAAGAAGAAATATAGTGAACAGTACAAGAGAGCTGAACAGAAGATAAAGAAATATGCAAAGTCAAAACGAAAGAAGATATTGCTATCTCTCAAGCTGGAAGAACTGAAAACAAAATTCAAGCTTTGAATTACAATTCTGAAAAATTCAATGGGCATAATATTGAATAACCTACTAAGTATCAAAGTAGAAGGTATGCACACTCATGCCTATCAAGAAGAATGAGTTCATGTTAAAGTATTTGGGAATGCAGTAAGTAATTTAGAAAAAAAAAA
>NW_006399796.1:10761421-10764221 GCF_000299155.1 Elephantulus edwardii | reverse complement strand
GCTGTGGTATATTCACACAATGGAATACTGTGCTGCATTGGAAAACAAGAAACTCATGCCATATTATTCAAAATGGGTGACCCTGGAGGACATTAGGCTGAGTGAAATATCTCAGTCACAAAAGGACAAATACTGCTTGGTGCCACTGTAGTAAAATGAGGCTGACATCAGGGTGAGGGTAAGACTGAGAAAAACTGGATAAATTATGTATACTGCATTGAGGGAGAGAAGAGTTTAAAAGTAATATATTTTAGGGCATTATAATTATCATAAGAGTTTGGAATGAGGGTTGCCCAGTGGAGTACACTAGGGCCGAGGGTGAGAAGGTGTGGGGGGATTGTATACTAGTGAAGGAGTTTCTCATTTGCTTTAAAGAGAAGAGCGAACTGGGGATGGGGGTGGGGTGGGTGGGGAGAAAAGTGCAACAATGAATGAATGAATGGAAATCTACAATCTCTGTAAATGTTCATTGAAATTAATAATAATTAAAAAAAGAGGGGGAAAGTTATTATAACAGTCACTGACAGAAAACAGACAAAAATTTAAGTTGGACTCGGAAGTGGACACGAAGTGAAGGATACAAATGCTGATGTTACATGAATCTTGGCTGAAAGCAGAGAATAACAGGAAAAAATGATTACCTATGTTTTGCTAAATATGAAAAGACAATTATGTGAATCATAATATTTTCCATATAACATTGAGAAGAATGGAAATTTCAGAATACTTAATTTTGGTCATGCAGAATCTGTACTAAGACTAAAAAGCAATCAGTCAAACAGAAGAAGAAGATATTGTAAGGTATCAAACCAGGAAAAGTTGTGCCAGAATTTTATCCTTTCACAAGCTGTATGATGATGAACTTGGTATGTACACTGTATGATATAGACCTGGTGCGCAAAATGAGAATAGAATGAGAAAATGTTGCACAGTTAATGATTTATTCTCTGTAAATACCTTTTATAAGAAATATAAACACAGGCTATACATATGAATTTCACCTAATGGTATCAATAGAAATCAGATCAATTACATCTGTAGAAGGAATAGTTGGAGAAGTTCAATGTCAGCAGTGAAAAATAGGCCAGGTGCTGACTGTGGAACAGATCAGAAACAACTCACATGTGAGTTCAAATTAAAGCTAAAGAAGGTTGTTTTTCTCTGTTGTCAAGTCTCCTCAGACCCATAGAGACCCTATGTACAGGAGCTCTAAACCCTGCCCTGTCCTAAGCCAGCCTCACTAATTCCAATACTAATTCCATTGCCCCAGTTCTTGTATCAATTCATCATATCTGGAGTCTTCCTCTCCTGTGCCATCCCTCCACTCTTTATAGCATGATGCCTTCTCCAAGGGCCAGTCTCTCCTGACCATGTGCCTAAAGTATATGAGACAGAGCTTCAAAATCCTAGCCTCCAAGGAGAAACTTGGCTTCACCCTCTCTAAGACAGACCTATTTGTTTTCTTGGCAGTCATGGTATGTTCAAGACTCTTTTCCAACATCACAACTTGAACGCCTCGATTTTTCTTCTGTCATCCTTAGTCATTGTCCAGCTTTCTGATGCATTGCAAGTAATTGTGAAGATCATGGCCTGGATTAGGTGTACCTTAGTTTCTAGAATTACATCATTGTTATGGGAAGAATATTGAATGATTCAGGAAAGATTGAAAGAAGATGGAAAAAATGAAAAGAAGAGAAGGAATATACGGAGTCATTGAACCAAAAACAATTGGCTGACTCAGAAGAATTTCAAGACACATATGATCAAGAGGCAATGCTGATGAAGGAGGAAGTTGAGGCTGCTCTAAAGGACTTGACAAGAAACTACCTGTGGAGAAGATCTATATTTATTCTCGTTCAAAAAAACCATGACCTGACAGAGTGTGGGAATTATTGAATAATATCATAAATATAACACGCTAGCAAAATCCTGCTGAAGATTATCCAGAAATGACTGGAACAGTACATTGACAGAGAATTACCAGAGATACAAGCTGGGTTTGTAAGAGCGTTGACACTAAAGACATTATCGCCAATGTCAGATGGACCTTGGCAGAATGCAAAGAGTATCAGAAAAGTGTATACCTGTGTTTCATTGACTATGCAAAGACATTTGACTGTGTGGATCACAACAAATTGTGGCTAACCTTCAGGAGAATGGGAATCCCAGAACACTTTGTTATGCTTATGCGAGACTTATACTTACTTGGACCAGGAAGCATTCCTCAGAATAGAGCAAGGAAACACTGTTCAAAATTAGGAAAGGTTTGCATCAGGGATTAATCTTGTCCCCTTATCTTTTCAATCTATATGCAGAACTGATCATTTGGAAAGCTTGGGAGTAATGTGGCATCAGGATTGGAGGAAGACCCACCAACAACCTAGAGCATACAGATGACACAACCTTGTTTGCTGAAAATGAGAAGAACCTGAAATGCTTGCTGCAGAAGGTCAAGAACTGAAGTCTTCAATATGGTTTGAAGTTCAACATCAAGGAGACAAAGATTCCCGCAACTGGGCCAATTGGCAGCACCATGATAGATAGAGAATCAGGTTTTAACAATTACAGCTTGCTTGGCTCCACAATCAACACTCTTAGTACCAGCAGTCAGGAAATAAAAAATTTGGTGAATTGCTCTGGGAAAATCTGATGTCGGGGGCCTCTCCAGAGTACTGAAGAGCAAAAATGTCTGTGTAGAGACTAAGGTGCATCTCATCCGGCTAGCAATTATTTATTATGCATCAGAGAACTGGACAATGCCCAAGAATGACGGAAGTATTGATGCCTTCAAGTTGTGGTG
>NW_006399796.1:10760001-10761073 GCF_000299155.1 Elephantulus edwardii | reverse complement strand
TATGAGTCATAGGCAATTCGATGGCACATAACAACATAATGATGATTAAACAACCTGAGAAATAGACAGTATTTAAAAAAGAATATAGTAGCAGAATTGGAATAATGCAATAGCTTGTGATATACAAATGACATAATGTTGCTTGTCAAAAGTGAAGAGAGCTTGAACCACTTACTGATGGAGCTTCAGTACTAATTACATCTCAGCATAAAGAAAACCAGAAATCGTGTAGCTAGACCAACAAACTACATTATGAACAACAGAGACTAGTTTAAAGTTGCCAAGAGCTTCATTTTACTTAAATCCACAATTGAAGTCCATAAAAGCAGCAGTCAAGAAATCAAATGCTGTATTGTATTGGACAAATCTACTGTAGAGGACCTTTTAAAAGTATTTCTAAACAAAGATCTCAGTTTGAAAAGAAATGGGTGCTTCATTCAAAACATAGTATTTTCACTAGACTGATACTCATGTGAAAGTTGGACAATGAAAAAGGAAAATCAAAGAAAAATTGATCACTTCAATTTGAGGTGTTGGTGAAATGTATTGAATATCAGAAACTGCCAAGAAGATAAGCAAATACGTCTTGGAAAAAGTGCAGCCAGAATGCTCCTTATAGAAGTAGGACAAGGCAATGTTTTGTTCTATCGTATATAGAGCCAGTATGAACCAGAACATTCCATGTTCCAATCGCTAGGTCTGCTTACAACTGTTCCTCTTCCTTTGTATTTCCATACTTGAAAGTTCTACCTAGGTTGCCCTTTCTGTTAGTCTGCGTGTGTTCTGTTGTGCATAGGTTTTTCAGAGGCCTGCTATTTCGGAAGTGGATGGCCAATCCTTCTTCCTAGTCTGTCTTAATCTGAATGTTCAGATTTAGAGGAGTATCTGACAGACAAGCAATTTGTGGACCAGTGAAAAATAAATACCTCATTGTGGAGTTAACCATTAGTTACAGTGTTGACCCTGCCCTTAGCCCAGTACCTTGACCCACTTATTTCCCAGCTCCACCCTCCACCAGGATACCACATCACATCTGCCAAATCCCTTCAGAAATTATCTTCCATTGTCCAAC
>NW_006399796.1:10753986-10759606 GCF_000299155.1 Elephantulus edwardii | reverse complement strand
AAAACAAACAGATTCATCCTGGAGAGGATTAAACCAAGCTACTCCTTGGAGGCAAGGATTCTGGGGCTTCGTCTGACATACTTTGGGCATGTTGCAAGGAAGGACAGGTCCTTGGAGAGGGGCATCTTGCTTGGGAGGGTGGAGGGATGGAGAAAGAGGGGAAGACCCTCTATGAGATGGATTGATTCAGTGACTGGAGTAATCGGGATGGGAGTGTCAGAGGCGGTGCGGTTGGCGCAGGATAGAGCAGGGTTTAGGGCTGTTGTACATAGGGTCGCTATGAGTTGCAAAGGACTCGATGGCACATAACAACAACAACAACATGAACCAGAACTGAACCTGTTGTTGTCAAGTACAACTCATAGTGGTCCTGTGAACAACAGATCTGAGCCTGGTCCTATCTTGAGCCATCCTCACACTTCCTGACTCATTAGGGCCCATTGCAGCAGTCACCATGTCAGTCCACTTGTTTGATAGTCTTCCCCTCCTGCACAGCCCCTCTGTTTTTCTGAACATCATATCCTTTTCCAATGAATAGCCCCTCTTAGAAACATGTCTGAAGAATTTGAGTTAAAATCTCATTATCTTTGCCTCCAAGGAGCACTCCAACTGCACCCTATTTAAGTCATATTTGTTTATTTGTTTGTTTGGCAGTCGACGGAATGTTCAGTGCTCTTCTCCAACACCACAGGACAAAAACATCAATGTTTCTTCTGTTTTGTCCAGCTCTCAGTTGGTGAAAAATAGCAAGTGGTGAAAAAAGACCATGGCCTGAATCAGAGAGATCTTAGTCCTCAAACTCGCATCACTCAATAATTTAGAGATGTCCCTAACTGCAGACTTTACTAGTGCAATACTGTTTCTGATTTCCTGACTGCTGGTACCCTGATGTCAGTCCTGTTTTACAATAGTGGCACTATGTGACTATGTGTCCCTTTGTGACTGAGATATTTCACTCAGCATATGTCCTCCAGGGCCACCCATTCTGAATAATATTGCATGAGTTCTATGTTTTTCAATGCAGTACAGTATTCCATTGTGTGAATATACCACAGCTTCTCTAACCATTCGTTTGTTGATGGGCACTTAGGTTGTTTCCCACTCTGCTATTGTGAACAAAGGTGTGATAAACATGCCTGTGCATGTAACTGCTTGGCTGTCAGTTATGGTCTCTTTGGGATATATTCGCAGTAGTGGATGTGCTGGGTCAAATCTTATCTCTATTTGCAACTTTTTGAGAAAGTGCCATACCGCCTTCCACAGTGGTTGCACCATTTTACACTTCCACCAACAGTGAATAAGTGTTCCAGTTCTGCACAACCTCACCAGCATCAGCATTTGTTTGCAGTTCTATTAAATTTTGCTGTTCTTACTGGGGTGAGGTGATATCTCATAGTTGTTTAGATTTGCATCTCTCTTAGAGCTAAGGATTTTGAACATTTCTTCATGTGCTTGTTGGCCATTTGAATGTCTTCTTTGGTGAAGTGTCTGTTCATATCCTGTGCCCATTTTTTCAAATGGACTGTTTACCTTTATCTTGTTGTGGTGCTCAAGTATTTTATCAATTCTAGATATAAGTTCTTTATCTGACATGTCATTTCCAAATACTTTTTCCCAGTTTGTGGCTTCCCTCTTTACCCTGTTGGAGAAATTTTTGGATGTACATAGGGATTTGATTCTTAGAAGGTCCCAGTCATCTATTTTATCTTCTCCTTGTTGTAGATTTTTTTCAGGATGTTTGGAAGACGGTTTATGTTGTGGATTAGGACTTCCAGAGTTCTTCCAAGCTTTTCTTTAATGAAGTTTATAGTCCTTGGTTTTAGTCCTTGATCCATGATTCACCTAGAGTTGGTTTTTTTCTATGGAGTGAGGTGTGGATCTTGCCCACGTAGTAGACTCTCGCTCTGTTCACACCACAGCCTCTGGTCTTGATATAGGTTTTACATGAGCACAATTAAGTGCTCTGGAATTCCCTTTCTTCTCAGTGTTAACTATACCTTGTTATATGCACAGTCAAATGCCTTTGTATAGTCAATAAAGTGCAAATAGACATTCTTCTGGTATTCCAGAACTAATCCTAGGGCACCTAATAACAACAACCATGTCATATCTGTAAAAATGATTGTAAAAATATCTTAGTAGTTATGAAAAATGCAAGGATAATAAATGCAATAGGATCTGACTCTTGGCCTGACCCCAGTCACAGGTTTTCTCTTAGAGACAGCAAACAGAGGGAAAGACAAATCATGGCAAAAATACCAATTTCTTTTTCTGAACCCTAGATTACCTAAAGTCACTTTTCACTTACCCCAAGCTAGTTGGGATATAGTCACTTTAAAATACTAGTGAGAAAAAAAGATGAATGTTTAATTATTTGCCTGGGAAACAGTTACAATGAAGACAAGACTTTTGAGCTGGGGTTTGAAGGATGAGGACAACCTTTCCAGTCAAAGAGCGTGAGAAAAGCATTCATGCAGAGGTAACAGGCAAAGGCAGAATTGCAATTATACCAAAGGAATGGACATTCCAAACATTGATAAGTGGGATGGATACAAAATGGAGGACAGTTCTTGAAAAATAATTTGTGATGAGAGTATGAAGGGTTTGTTTGCTACTTAAGTGGTTTCAACTATATCGTATAGATTTTGAGTGTTTTAACTGCAAGCAAGACAATCCCATCAAAGAGACCGAGTAGATTTGATATGGAGTGTGAATTTATGGGAAAAGCAGAGACTCTGGGACTTAAATACCTGAAAGCAAATCACAGCTGTGTCACTTATTTGCTAAGTGATTTTGGGTGATTTTATGGAACCTGTTTGTAGCTGGGTTTCCTCACCTATAAAATGGTGTTGATATTAATACCAGCTAATTTATTAGGTTATGAAAATTAAATAGACTGATAAAAAATATCTAAATAAGAGACTGACTCAGGGTCATTGCTCAATAAAGATACTACTATTTGTGAATAAGAATTAATAATCCAGGGAGAGTATTAAGAATTTTGAGAAGTAGAGTAGTAAAAACTATTTACCTTTTTCAAGTATTACCCTTTAAAATACTTGAGTTTCTCAGTCAGATCAAGCATTAATCAGAGATAAAGAGAGGTATGTAATCGACATATTGTACCAGAACTGCTCACTATAAAAAACACGTCTGCATTTGCAGAAAGCGCTTTGTGGCCATCTCCCCCGACAATAGGAGAAAGTGGCCCGTACTGGTCTTGGGATGTATTTTTATATTAAAACTTCTTGTTTTCAATTTTGTTTCTTTAGCTTATCCCTTAACTGAGTTCTAACACATGCCTGATTCATGCCAGGGTTATTTAATTTAATTTTTTTTTAACCAGGATTATTTTTGAGCATGACAAAACTAGGGGATACTTGTTTTTCTCTTGTCCATCACCTGACTGACACACCAGAAGGGCTGAATCTGGGTATTCTTTCGGTATGTAACACTTGTTTACTGCAGAGTTGGAACTGACTCATAGCTGATCCTTTGGTGTGTTTTCAGAGGCTTTCAGAAGGTTTTCAGTGATTAATCACAAGGAAGGAGCTTGTCCATCTTTCTCCCGAGGTGCAGCACGCTGGTGGCCTCAAACTGCATGCTTTCGGGATTGCAGTTCAGCGTCTTGGCACTAGGCCACCACATCTCCCTGTGTAGCATTTAGCTTTCTCCTAATGGACAGAGGTTTCAGGAAGTAGATTCAGCACCAGCATGCTTAAGTAGGAGGGCGGCCACATGGTAAAAAAGAAAAAAAATAGATTCAGAATGTGAGCGTGCACTTGGGTGGCTAGAGAGTACCTGAGATTACTGGAAACTGGGTCAAACAATTGTGATCAGGAAAAGTTATTTCAGAATCCAATAGCCAATGGGAAAGCTTTGCCTGGAGATGGACTTAACTTTAACAAATCAGTGGAAGGATCTTTGAAGCTGTGAAGGATAACTTTTCAATTGAAATGGTAGACAAAGGTCTGCTTGAGGCCAAAGCAATAGCTCACAGGGCAAAGGGTCAGATCATTCAGTTAACACCATACTGAGGAATTCCACAGGATCCTTAATAATCACAACTAGTCAGGGATTCTGTTTGATGCCCTATCACCCAGAACACAGAGGGAGCAAATGCGTTAACCCCGGATGTCAGCAGCAGGGTAGGCAAAGACTCCAGGGCTTAAGGTAAAGGTAGAGATAAAAAAACCCAAAAAAGCAAAAAACACAAAACTGAAGGTAGAAGATTGGAGGGCTGAAGGTAGTGGTTAAACAGCACAAAAGTTAATATAGCTTTTTAAAAAAACCTCCTACACTGCAATGAACATTCTGCGGAGACACAATAAACGCAGAAAATCTCACTGTTAGTTTTCACTTTTTTGGCTGCCCTCATTTAAATCATGGCCTGGCTTTTCAGTATACTTAGAATATGCACAGATTTTTGCTATATGTTAGAAATCAGCACATTTCTATTTCATACACAAGCTAAGCCTAAACTCAGATACTTTGGCAGAGCAGTAGTGGGTATGGAAACCTTTCCTGACCACTGACATCATGAGTCTGGACTCAAGATTCATTCTTGATCATTTTTAAGTATAAGACGCTTGTATCTCAGGAGACTGCTTTAAAGGAAAGAATCGCCCAGATTTTGAAAATTATAGTGTCAATGATAGTGTCAAATAATAGATATGTCCCAAATAAAGTGTACTCAGTAAAGACATGTCTGTAAACACTGACTGAAAATTATTTAAGAACTGCTAAAGCACTGGGAGATAGCTTGACCCAGCTATACTATTGCTAGGAATATACCCCAAGGAAAATAAAACTGAGATATAAATGGAGATTTGTACACCAATGTCCTCAGCAGTATTATTCACAATACCAAGAACATGGAAACAGCTGAAATGTGTATCAACAAATATCTAGATTGAGAAATTGTTGTAAATTCACACATTGAAATACTATGCACACTCAGAAGCAATGATTTTGATAAATACTATATGTTGTTGTTGTTGTTGATTGCCTTTGAGTCAAGCATGACTCATAGTGACCCTATGAACAAAAGGCCAGAATCCCCTCTACAACTATCAACATTTGTCAAAGTTCATAGAATTTCCAGAGGCATGTAATTTAGGAAGTGGATGCCACTCCTGCTTCCAAACATGTCATAGTATGTTATTGTTGCTATGTGCCATTGAGTCACCTGTGATGTATTGTTGTTGTTGTTGTTATGTGCCGTCGAGCCGTTTGCGACTCATAGTGACCCTATGTACAACAGCCCTAAACCCTGCTCTATCCTGTGCAAATTGCATTGCCTCTGACACACCCATCCCTATTACCCCAGTCACTGAATCAATCCACCTCATAGAGGGTCTTCCCCTCCTGCACTGTCCCTCTTCCCTACCAAGCATGATGTCCCTCTCTAAGGACCTGTCTCTCCTTACAACATGTCCAAAGCATGTCAGACGAAGCCCCAGAATCCTTGCCTCCAAAGAGCAGCCTGGTTTAACCCTCTCTAGGATGAATCTGTTTGTTTTCTTGGCAATCCATGGTACATTCAATACTCTTCTCCAGCACCACAGCTCAAAGGCATCAATTCTCCTTCTATCCTCCCTAGTCATTGTCCAACTCTCTG
>NW_006399796.1:10746018-10753821 GCF_000299155.1 Elephantulus edwardii | reverse complement strand
CTGATGCTACTGATTGGTTCAGTGGTGAGAATCTGTGATATATAGTGACCCTATAAACAGCAACTCTGAACCCTTCCCTTCCTGAGCCAGTCTCACTAAGTCCGACACACCAACTCCATTGCCCCAGTTACTGTATCAATCCATCTCATGCAGGGTCTCCCTCTCCTGCACTGTTCTTCTACCCTTCTGAGCATGATGTTCTTTTCAAAGGACTCATCTCTACTGGCCATGTGCCCAAAGTAAGTGTGGCAGAGATGAAAAATCCTAGCCTCCAAGGAAAGACTTGGTTTCACCCTTTCCAAGACAGACCTATTTGTTTTCCTGGCAGTTCCTGGTGTGTTCAAGAGAAGTCTAGCACCACAACTCGAAGGCATCTATTCTTCTGTCATCCTTAATCATGGTCTAGCTCTCTGAAGCATAAAAAGTAATTGAGAAGACAATAGCCTGGATTAGGTGCACCTTTGTGTTTAGACTGACACCATTGCTCTTCAGCACTCTGGAGAAGTCCATGACAGAAGATTTTCCCAATGCAGTTTGTTTTTTGATTTCCTGAATGCAAGTGTTAAGAGTGATGATTGTGTATCTGAGCAAAATGTAATTGCTAAGAACCTCAATCTCTTCTCCATCTAATATGGTTTTGCCAGTTGGCCCCGTGTTGAAAATCTTTGTCTTCTTGATTTGGAGCTTCAATCCATATTGAGGACTACAGTCTTTGACCTTTTGCAGGAAATGCTTCAGGTTCTCCTAAATTTTGGCAAGCAAGATTGTCGTTTGTATATTGTAGGTTGATAATGAGTCTTCCTCCAATCCTGGAGCCACACTCCTCCTCATAAAGCCCTGCCTCCTGAATGATCTGTTCTGCATACAGATTGAAAAGGTATAGGCACAGGATACATCCCTGACACATTCCTTTCCTGATCTTGAACCATGCAGTGTTTCCTTGCTCTGTTCTGAGGACTGCTTCTTGGTCCAAGTACCGGCTTTGTATAAGCATGATACTGAAGGTTATCCAAAAATGACTGGAACAGCATATCAGCAGAGAACTACCAGAAGTCCAGGCTGGGTTTAGAAGGGGTCGTGATACTAGGGATATTGTAGCTGATGTTAGATGGATCTTAGCTGAAAGCAGAGAATACCAGAGGAATGTCTATCTGTGTTTCATTGACTATGCAAAGGCATTTGACTGTGTAGATCATAACAAACTGTGGCTGACTCTGAGAAGAATGGGAATCCCAGAACATTTGATCGTTCTAATGCGAAACTTATACTTGGACCAGGAGGCAGTCCTCAGAACAGAGCAAGGGGACACTGCATGGTTCAAATTGCAAAGGGCGTGCACCAGGGATGCATCCTATCTCCATACCTTTTCAACCTATATGCAGAACAGATTATCCGGGAGGCTGGACTCTATGAGGAGAAATGTGGGGTCAAGATTGGTGGAAGATCTATCAACAATCTGCATTATGCAGATGACACAACCCTGCTTGCTGAAACTGAAGAGGACCTGAAGCACCTGCTGCAGAGGGTCAAGGACTGCAGCCTACAATATGAATTGAGGCTCAATGTCAAGAAGACAAAGATTCTCACCACTGGACCAACTGGCAGCATCACAATGGATGGTGAAGAGATTGAGATTGTTCACAGCTTTAGTTTGCTTGGCTCCACAGTCAACAGTCTTGGCACCAGCAGCCAGGAAATTAAAAGGCACATTGCCATGGGAAAGTCTACTGTTAGCGACCTCTCCAAAGTACTGAAGAGCAATGGTGTCTCTCTGGAGACTAAGGTGCATCTGATACAGGCCATGGTCTTTGCAATCACTTGCTATGCATCAGAGAGTTGGACAATGACCAGGGAGGATAAAGGAGAATTGATGCCTTTGTGCTGTGGTGCTGGAGAAGAGTATTGAGAATACCATGGGCTGCTAGGAAAATAAACAGATTTGTCCTGGAAAGGGTTAAACCGGGTGGCTCCTTGGAAGCAAGGATTCTGAGGCTCCGTCTAACATACTTTGAACATGTTGTGAGGAGAGACTGGTCCTTGGAGAAGGACATCATGCTTGGGAGGGTGGAGGGACAGCGCAGGAGGGGAAGGCCCTCTATGAGGTGGATTGATTCAGTGACTGGGATAATTGGGATGGGAGTGTCAGAGACAGTGTGATTGGCACAGGACAGAGCGGAGTTTAGGGCTGTTGTACATAGGGTCGCTATGAGTCGCAAGTGACTCGACGGCACATAACAACAACAATAACAACTTAGGCAAATCAACTACCATTGACCTCTTTGAAGTACCAAACAGCAGAGATATCACTTAAAAAAATCAATATCTGTCTAATCCAAAACAAATTACTGAGGAGCAATGATGTCAGTTTGAAGACTGGATTCTTGCAATGGTCTTTTCAATCACTTGCGATGCATCTGACAGCTGGACAATGAATAAGGATGATGGAAGAATTCATGCCTTTGAGTTGTGGTGTTGGAGAAGAACACGGAATATCCAATGGACTGCCAAAGAACTAACAGATATGTTTTGGAGAGGGGGCAGCCAGAGTGCTTCTTGAAGGAAGGGCAGCAAAATTTTGTCTCCCATATTTTGAACTTGGAAAGTTAGAGCTTCAATACAAGAGAACAAGACCCTTACTGAGATGGTTTGATACAGTGAGTACACAAATGAGCTTTAATATAGAAGATATTATGAGGACTGTGTAGGGTTGCTATGACTTTGAGGTAGCTCGATGGCACCAAACAATTTCATGTTACTTACACACGTGTGCATTGTCACACATACACTATTACTTTAAGTAAAAGTAAAACTGGAAATATATAAAGCAAGTCCTACACAATAAGAAAAAAATATACATAGGTAATTCTATTTGGGCTAGCATGACTGTGTTTTGTGTACACAAACTTGGCTATGTCTAGTGGTGACAAGCCATAAAAGTTAGATTTTCTACAAATATGTTGTGGAATTTTGTAATAAAGGAATTTTATCAACATGAAAGCAATTTCTAAAATTTCAGTGTGCCCTGGAACAAATTACATTGAGTTGTTGTTATTATAAAGCAATTCATCGATGATCCTGCCGTGGGTATTCAGAGGCAATAAAGCTCATGGGAGTTGACTGTCCCTCTTTCTTCCATGGAGCAACTGGTGGAGTTGAACCACGTACCTCTGGGTTACGTACCTTTTGTTTATGGGGTCGCTATGAGTCCTGCTGGACTCAAGGTAATCATTATCAACAACAAACACCACCTTTGGATTAGCAAGGAAACTCCTTACCTCAAACCCCTCAGAGCTCCCAAATTTCATCATGTCATGGGGTTTAATTGCCATGGTTTGAATTACGTCTTTCAAAAATCCATGTTGTAACTATACTTGTGTTATCATACTTGGAAGGGTGGAGGGACAGCACAAGAGAGGAAAACTTTCAGTGAGATGGGTTGTCTCAGTGACAATAATAGTAATAGAGATGGGTGTGTCAGAGACAATAATGTTCACCCAGGACAGAGCAGGGTTCAGAGCAGTTGTACATAGGGGCATTATGAATGGCAAGCAACTCGAAGGTACATAACAACAATAAGAACATACTTGAGTTAACAATCCTGTCTGGCAACGAACTATTTTATGTTGATGAGTCAAGTTGTATCTTGAGCCAATCTCTTGAGTTACAAAAAAGGTTAAACAAGCGAGCAGAGAAAAGATGAGGGAGATATCAAGTCATCGATCATCCAGGAGTAAAAGCTTATGAGGAGAATGAAAACCCAAAATCTCTGTAAATGTTCATTAAAACTAATAAAATTTAATAATATTTTTTTAAAAAAAAACCTTATAAGGAAACAAGGAACTTCCTCTGGAGCTGACAAAAAGACAAAACCTTCTCTGAGAGCTGGCATTTTGAATATCTAGCTTCCTAAACTGTAAGGAAATAACTCCCCGTTTACTAAGGTCACCAACTCCTGATATTTCTGTTATAGCAGCGCTGGATAACACAGATAATAAATGAAGCAAAGAAGTAGACTGAACCATGAGGCCTCATTTCTAATCTCCCTGCCAAACTGAAGACTTGAGAAGTTTTCTGACAGGAGCAAAGAGAAGAGATTGAAAACTGAAATTAATGATTAAAGCAAAATGAACACCATAGGTGAACTGATTTTAATAGCAATATGTCTCATATCAGTAAAATGAGGAGAGCAGGTCAAAAGTAACCGGGCCACCGCAGATCACTGCGTTCAGACTCAGTCACTGCAGAGTGGATTATCTGCTGCCGGGGGTCAGGTCAGAGTCCAGAGAGGCATGAGAGGAGGAGGAGACACGGTTCATTGCAAAGCAAACGGTCCTTTTCTCCTCAGAACTGGAAAAAATAGAGCTTTGGTGGAACAGTCTGTAGAGAGTTGTGCCTCCTTCCTTCCATCCTTTTTCTTATTATTGTTCTTATCTCTGTGACAGAGATCTCTGAATAAAGATCTTTGTCCATGTTTCTAAACTTCCCCCCTTCTGTCATTCTAATTTATTTTCTAAATTTCAAATGTATAAGAAGTAATTGAAAAGGCCACAGTAGTACGTTTGGTAGTACAAAAATTAAAATGCCCCAGTGCGTTCAGAGCACGTGTATTTTCTTTTCTCTCCCATTCTTAGATCTTTAGCCAGTTTGTATTTTAAAAAGGTTGATCTTACGATGTTTTCTTTTAATTTGTTTATCTTCTAGGAGGCAAACAGGAAGCACTGTCAAATGAGTCTGTGCTGTATGTGCCAAAGGTGAAGCCTCGCTGGGAAAATTCTTGATCTTCTTTTTCAGTTTAATTGTATTACTCACCAGTAAACATAGAGAATACATATTGTTCAATTCACAGGAATCATTCTTGCTCCAAATTCACTCCTCACTCATGTGAAGGTGAAGAGCTGACCTGACGGTATGTGGGAAGTCTTGTGGAGTTTTGCAAAGTGTGATTGGAGAGTAAGTGCTTTTGTACTGAAGAAATGCAACACTTTAAGGCTGAGTAACTCATTCCATAGATTCTCCTGCTAGATAAATGATTCTAGGCAAAGTTATAAATTTCTATCACTTGATTTCAGCCAGAGACTGTAATACCACAATGCTGACACCTCCCTGTCCCCATTAGCTCACAAACAATGATAGACTCCCCATCTGATTTGACATGGCAGCTGAATCTACTGTATCCATTTCTGACTCCACAAGATTGTCAATCTCATCACTGAATAATAAAAGCTCTGCATTTGCCAAGCCTCTTGCTAACATGCCAGATGGAGTAAAACTGCCACCACATCCAATTTGTAAGCCTGAGTCTCTGATCAAAGGAAAGAAAAAAAAAAATCATAATACTTATAGCCAGAACAGAAAAAACCTTGTGATGCTACACTAAACAGACAGTGAAGGAGAGAAAAAGGAGGTATATATAAGCTGAAAACAAAATGCATGTACTTCTAGCCAAGATGAGCACTTATTTAGGTAAACATACTAAACTTACCTTTTAACATAATTGGTGCGCTCTAGAAAATTTCTTAAGTTTAAAATTTGCTCTTAAATGAAAACCCCTTTAATAAATGGCATTTTGGAAGATATGCTTAAATAGTGAGACAAAGATCTGTAAAAAAAATTTGTAGCAGAGAGAATTAACCTGATCAGTGTGTGAATATTTCAGAATGTAAATCAGTACTCAATTAAACCGTGTTAATTGCTACCTTTGATAACAGCTATAGAGTTGTGTATGATATAAACTTGTGCATATTTAGATCTAGTGATGCAGAGGTGAAACACTCAGTTGCTAACAGAAAAGCAGTGGTTTTGAACAATTCTGAAGAGTGTAATGGCATTCTGCTTTTGTAAAGATTGTGGCCTAGGAAACCACATGGAGTCATTTTAATCTGTCCATTGTGTTTGCTGGTGACTTGACAGCAGGCAACAAGGACAGTTTTATGGTGTGGTGATGATGATTATATAGCAATAATACAAAGTTTTTGTACTACTTTGTAGCCTATTAAATGTTCATAGCTATTATTTCATCTTGCTGGACATCTACAAAACTCAAGGCCTATCGTTGTTATGTGCCATCGAGTCGCTTGCGACTCATAGCGACTTTATGTACAAGAGCTCTAAATGCCGTTTTATCCTGTGCCAACCTAGCCATCTCAAATGCACTCATTTCCACCACTCCAGTCACAGAATCAATCCATCTCATCAAAGGTCTTCCTCTCCTGCGCCATCCCTCACTCTTGCATACACGTTGTACCTCTCCAAGGACCAGTCCCTCCTTGCAACATGTCCAAAGTATGTCAGATGAAGCTTCAGAATCCTTGACTCCAAGGAGCATTCCGGCTTCACCTTCTCCAGGACAAACCTGTTTGTTCTCCTAGCAGTCCATGGTATACTCAACACTCTTCTTCAGAACCACAACTCAAAGACATCAATTCTCTTTCTATCAGCCCTAGTCACTGTCCAACTCTCTGATGCATAGCACACAATTGAGAAGACTATAGGCTGGATCAGGCACACCTTAGTCTCCAGCCTGACATCATTGCTCTTCTCCATACTCTTGAGAGGTCCCTCACAGCTGACTTCCTGAATGCAATTCGTCCCCTGGTTTCCTGGCTGCTGTTACCAAGAGTGTTGACTATGGAGTCAAGAAAACTAAAACTGTTAACTATCTCAATCTTTTCACAATCCATACTGATGCTGCCAATTGGCCCAGTGGTGAGAATCTTTGTTTTCTTTATGTTGAGTAAACCCATATAGGAGGCTGCAGTCCTTGACCTTCTGCAGCAAGCACTTCAGGGTTTCCTCAGTTCAGCAAGCACGTTATAGAAATGATATTTATTAATGGGGAAACTGGGACTCAGGGAAGAGAATATTGTATAGCCAGTAATACACAAATGTGTAATGATAACCAAGGTTTCTCATTTTGTCCTTCGATGACATTTTGAATGATGCTTCCACAGACAGATTCTTTGTAGAAGCATCTGGACGTAGCACTCCCATATCAGGGCACTGAGAGTGTGGAGCTTGTTTGGCTGTAGCTTGAGGAGATAGGTCGTAGTTGTGAACCATTCAATCATAAACGTTTAAAATGAGTGTTTCAGTGTTTAATTGTAGCAGAATAAGCTATTCTAAAGTGGTGCTGGAGGAGCCCTGTTTGAAAAGTGGTTAAGAGCTTGGCTTATAACTGAAAGATCAAGAATTCAAATCTATCAGATTCTCTACCAAAGGAAAGCACAATAGTCTGCTTTCATAAAGATTATAACCTTAGAAATCAGAGGGAGCTATTCTACTATCCCATGTAAAGTCTCTATGAATCAGAATCAATTCAACATAGTGGTTCTTAGAGAAACTACATGGTAGGGGTTCTTAGACCACTGCAAAATTTGTGATCCAGCATTCATTTCCATACTATTCATGCAAGCAAGATGAGGAGCTGACTGTAGAATAAACCATTAATTGTTCATATGTAAGTTCAAGTTGCAGCTGAAGAAAATAAAAAAAAAAAAATAGGTCCGCTTGAATCAAAGTATGTTGTTGTTGTGTTGTTATGTGCTGTCGAGTCACCTGTGACTCATAGCGACCCTGTGTACAATAGCCCTAAACCTTGCTCTATTCTGTGCCAGTCTCACTTTCTCTGACACACCAATTCCGATATCACAGCCTCTGCATCAATCCACCTCATAGAGGGTCTTCCTCTCCTGTGCTGTCCCTCCACCCTCCCAAGCATGATGTCCTTATCCAAGTACTGGTCCCTCCTTGCAATATATTCAAAGTATATCAGATGAAGCTTCAGAATCCTTGCCTCCAAGGAGC
>NW_006399796.1:10721785-10745738 GCF_000299155.1 Elephantulus edwardii | reverse complement strand
GTTTTTGTTTGTTTGTTTGTTTTAATTTAGGCTGTTTATTTTTTAATTTCAATGAACATCTACAGAGATTTTGGGATTCCATTCATTCCTTGTTGCACCTTTTTGACTGCTAGTGCCAAGAGTGTTGACTGTGGAGCCAAGCAGACTAAAGCTGTGAACAATCTCAATCTCTTCATCATCCATTCTGATGCTGCCAATTGGTCCAGTGGTGAGAATCTTCACCTTCTTGATATTAAGCCTCAATACATATTGAAGACTGCAGTCCTTGACCTTGTCCAGCAAGGACTTTAGGTTCTCCTCAGTTTCAGCAAGCAGGGTTGTGTCTTCTACATAATACAATTGTTGATGAATCTCTCTCCAATCCTGATAGCCTTGGCTTTCTTATGTCCTAATTGAATTTACAGACTTCTAAAAAATATTGGTCATCAAGAATGACCAAATGAATTGTGGGATGGTATCAAGGATGTCAGACACAAAGAAACTTAAAGGCTATTAAAAATACAGATAAGGAAAATGTCACAATTGAAAATTATATTTGATTTTTTAAAGTGTATAAATGATTGAATGGAAAACTACCTGTCAATTTTCACTCAGATCACAAGAAAATGTTTTTAAAAAAATTATAAGAAAGCAAAGATGACAATGGATTTCAGAAGACATTCAAAATTTGCTCTTGAACCTATAGTAGCTAAAGCAAATGGAAGAAATTATGGCATAGAAGAGGTGAACAGAAGGCCAAACATTGTTAGGAAATATACAAAAAATTGCAAGAAGAAAAAAACCAAAAGGGAAGAACAAATTCACCATTTCTCAAGTTGAAAGAATTGAAGGAAAATTCAAACCTCAAGTGGTGAAAGATTCTGTGGGCAACATATAAATGATGCAGGAAGCTTCGAAAACACATATACTAAAACTGGTATGCTACAGAGAAGATTAGCATGGCCCCTGCACAAGGATGGCAGACACAAGAAGGGGGAAAGAATACACAAAGCCATTGGGCGCCGAAATAATTGGTTGCCACTCAACCATTTCACGAAACAGCATATGATTAAGATAGGATGATAGTGATGGAAGAAGCCCAACTGAAAGTAAAGGCAATGGCATAAAACAAGGGCTCAGCAACTGACAGAGCACCCAATCAGCAAATGGGTGCAGTAATGGAAGAGCTCTTTGCTAAGAATTTTGGAAGACGGTGACCTAATTAACTGACTTCAAGCAATGCATATTTGTACCCATTCCAAAAGTGAATGCAGAGATTATTTAGAAATATTGTTAATGTGACACTGTACTATGTAATGGATCATTCAGTGTGACTTCTCTAGCCCTTGCCTTTGACTTCCATAGTATGACTGGATAGATGTGGAGTGTTCATGTCTTCTTTAGGGGATTTGATGGCTTGCTAACAATATCTTTCAGGTGGGAATATGCAAGTAAAGTGGGATTGGTTGGTTTTGCTATCCTCTCAGACTTAAACTGAGCCACTTCATGGGAGAAAATGGAAATCTTGAAATCAAGGAAGAAGCAGAAAGTGTAGTGTGCCCTTTTGGGCCAAGGATTCTTCTGCAAGATAAAATGAGGCCTAAATCCAACAGTGGCAGCAGAGACCAGCATGAGACAAAGCTGCACCAGAACTGCCTTCCATCCCCTGCCACACCCCAGAGCCAAAGGCTTGCTGGAAGAACTGGCGGCTAGATGGTACACATAATTGGCAAATATAAGTGTTTTGTGGTGGTATATTATTGGTATGTACCATCTAGTCAGAACTGACTCATACCTGACTTTCCAGTGGATTTTTAGAGTCTCTGAGTTGCATGGGATGAGATTGCCCAACTTTCTTCCATGGAGCATTTGGTATATTCAAACCATGTATCTCTGGGTTGGCAGAAAATTCCTTATCATAGCCACAAAGGCTCCATAGTCATCAGGATACTGCACAGCTAATGCAAAGGCCACACCTCTGTGACTGAATCTACCAATGGCTCCTGAGGAATGATAGACAATTTCCTCTTTTGTAGTTTCAATTCTTAAAAACCTATGGAGGTTTAGTGATCAATGAGTTTTGCCAAATTGACTGAGGCCACCACAAAGCAAGGTCCAGAGCCATGAAGCTGAAGGTGAGAGGCTGGCTTGCCTGAGAAAAAGCTGTCCTGACTAAAGCATTGCATTCTGAATATTTCTGACCTGTCACTATCCTAATAAACCTATAATTATTATATTATTTATGAGTTCTGTGTGACCATTAGAACATATTTGCCAATCTAGTAATTGTTGTTGTTTGATGTCATCTAGTCGAGTGTGACTCATAATGACCCAGTCAACAAAAGATCTGAACTCTCTTCTATGCTGTGCCATCCTCATCATCTCAGGCACATATGATCCCATTGTTACAGTCACTTCACCTGGTCGAGGGTATTACTCTCTTTTGCCATCCTCTACCTTCCCAAGCATCATCATCATCATCAATTCCCTCCAAGGACTGGCTACTCCTAACAACATGCCCGAAGAATGTGAGACGAAGCTTTATTATCTTTGCCTCCAAGGAACACTCTGGATAGACCTTCTTCAGGATATATGTTTGTTCTTTTGACAGTCAATGGGATACTTAGTGCTCCTCTCCAAGACCATAGTTCAAAGACATCAATTCTTCTTCATCCTGACTTTTTGTCTAGCTCTCAGATGCATACCAATGACTGAAAAGGTCTTCTATTGTACATAGGGAAGTTATGACTCTAAATTGACTCAACAGTACCTAACAAGAAATATATATATATATATATATATATATATATATATATATTTGTGCAATATTTCGGAGGGATGAACTGGTGACCAAAACTATTCTCCTGAGATATTTTTGTTGTATGCATACAAACGCATTTATAATATTTGACTCTGTGAGTAGAATTGACATTCAAATATGAGCTAAAATATTCAATTATTACTAACTTCTTGAGTCTTTTGTCCTTTGGCTAATTTTAGGAACTTTAACTTTTCACAGAGGGATTACAATACCAATGATTCTATTAAATAATTGCAGTTTTGCACAGCTTGGGTCAAATACATAGCTCTTCAACTCTTTCTTTTCTTATATTGATGTATGGTCATTCCTCAGAGTTTCTGTATTAGGGCTGTTATATGCAAACCAATATAAAAAAAGCAGAGGGGAATGAAAAAAAATTTGAACAATATAAAAGAACACTGGATATTGCAGATTTAGAAAGCATGTAATTCTTCCTTTGACCAGTTCTTAATTTGGAGCACTAAAAGGGAAGATCTTCCCTAAAGATAAGCTTGCTAGAAGTAAAACTTGGTAGTAGGGATTGGGGCTAAGATAAGGCAGAAGATTGAGTCTCACCTTGAACTCTGAAAAGATTTGCATTTGAATGGATTTGTGGACACACATTGGACTTTTGCTTGAAGAGATTCACATTCTAAAGAGCAAGAAGAAAAGGAGAGAAAGAAAAGGGGGGCGGAGGGGGGGGAGAAAGGAATAGACTGTCGTTTTATACATGGAACAAGCTATTTGGCTTTTGAGGCAGGATACACTTGGTGACCATCAGAGGTAGGAATATACTCACACAAAGCCATCACCTGGATTCATTCACGGAAGTATAAATGAGTGTAATACAATTATGAAGAAACAGACTGAGTTTTAAAGTGTTCCTGCAGCACTGCCCACCTGGCACACATGGATGTCTGGATGAGCATGGAGGCTTGTTGGGTTGGGGGGCAGAGAGTCGTGAGGTCCCCTCGCTTGTTGACTTGACTTTACCTCATGTAAGAGAGCTAGAGCTGAGTGAGGAGACTAACAGATCTGGAGCACAGGGAGTAGTGTGGACTCCTAAAGGTGCAGCTGATGCCCAGTTGAACCTAGCCACAGATGGCTGGGGATGAGTTGAGCAGAACTCAACCAGATGAAGAGAAGGTGATCCATCAGGAACAAAGGTAGATTGCTGCAACTGATGGTTTGCTGTGCACTGGACTTTGCTTATGGATGCAGATGCTCCAAGTTTCCTAGTTGAACAAAGGATCCCTCAGAAAAGGAGCAAACTTGTTTCCCCAGAGTACTGGTTTGATAGGGATGGCCAAGGCAGCAACTATCTAAAAGGGTGATATTGGGCCTAGGACATGAAGTAATTGGCTTACATGTTTTCCCAAAAGTAATTGTTGGTGGAATGATATAAATGAACAAAATATATAAATGAAAGACTATAGAACATAATATACATGCATGAAACATAATGCATATGAATGATGAAAATTAAAAAAGCTTTTCCCCAAAATTAAAGGGACACGTTCAAGTACTTTAACTTGCACATAAAGATAATATCAGTACAATCTAATGACTCTATTGAATACACAGCTTAGGTTAAATACATAACCCTTAATCTCCTGAACTGACAGATGATTACTCTTGTGAGTTTCTGCCCTTTTCCTTTTCACATCTTTGTTATTTTATTGTCCTTGTTGCTTGCTATGAATCTGTTCTGATTTATTACGGCCCCATTTAAAATAGAACAAAATGTTTCCTGGTCTTGGATCATGTTCACAATATTTCTAATGGTTACTATGTATTCTGAGGTGATATTGGTAAAGACTATGAATTATCCCATGGGCTGTCAAAAGAACAAATTTGTCTTGAGGAAAGTGTAACCGGGGTGCCCTTTAGAGGAACGGTGAAGCTTTCCCTCATATACTTGGGTGTCAGGAGATACCAGCTCTTAGAAAAAGACATCATGTTTGGAAAATTAGAGGATCAGTAAAAGAGATGAAGATCCTCAAAGAGGTGGATTGATTGACACAGTGACTGAAACAATGAGTTCGAACATGGCAGAGATTGAGAGACGATCACACGACAGGGCAAGGTTTTGATCTGTGGTTCATAGGGTCTTTGTGAATCATAGTTTACCTGATAGCACCTAACAACACCATCACAGACTAGGGGACTTGCCTATAGGGTACTATACCAGACAATATTCTTTTGCAATTTGTTGGGTTTTCATTAGCTAATGTTGATAAACAGGCTTTTTGTCTTCCATGCTGCCTCTGCTGGTGTTTGAAATATGGATAACCTAGCTTCCAGCATAATACCATGTAAACCACAGTATGGCAAACTGACTGCTTATGTTTTCACATTTTTACCTTTTCTTGCTAGACTACCAGGGAGATTGGAGAGAATCCTCTAGATTTTTCCCACCTTCCCTGATTTTCATGGTTTGCACAGTAGGAAGAATACAGACTTAGATGATGCTGTATTACATTCTCAGCACATTCCTAAAGAACCTTTTTCTACTGCTTACCACAATGAGTGTCATTCTTTGTTGTCATGTTTTACTATAAGTCTCTGTGTACCATAAGGGCAGTGGCTGTCATAGTGGAGCCTGGTACATGATAGCGGGCCACTGACTGGAAAGTGGCCTGAAGGCACAAATGAATCAATAGTAGGTAACTGGAGAAAGCTCCCAGGATCTAATGCAAATACTAAACATAAAGAATTAGTCCTAGAGGCAGAATCCTTCTCTGCTGATGAAGCAAACAAACCCCATTTTTTAAGTAATTACATTATAAATAATACTAGTAGTAGAATTTAAAGCAGTATTGAGACTGCTCATGTGAAAAAACAACAACAAACAACCCACAAAACAACTACCTCTTTTCTCTATGTGGAATTTCTGGTTATTCTGTTGAGTGCAAAAATCATTTATGTATTTTCACACGAAGGATGAAGGAATGGTTTATTACATAGGCATAAATGCAGACTAAGGAACTTTGAAAAAATACATGCAACAGAAATTGTTTACAGAAAATATTTTAAAAGGCTAATGCATGCACACTATTTTATATTTGGAAGTGACCATGAAGAGAAAAGCAGAAGTACCTTTCTATTTGTGCCAATAAAATATAAATGCATGTAATTCCCCAATGAATGTCATCATACTGGATTTGTAGAGTGCTATTTCCCACAATTTAAAATACAACAATTGACAAGGATAATGTGCTCTTTTCACAACCAAAATTTTTTTTGGTGGGGGAAGAATCCTAAAGCAAAAACAGCTTAGGATAAAAATCAAATATATTTGAATAAAAAAATTATTAATAGACTCACATAATGGAAATCAAACCAATTTTATTCCAAACTATTGGCAAAAAATGCCCTGCCTATTTACCACTTGCATTTTCCCAATAATTTATAATTAGAATCTAGCAGTAAGTATTGATTTCCAATTGATGGATATCATCTGTGCCTTAATAAACTGACAGACCTTCAGAAAGCTATCCAGGGAGACCTTTAGAATACATGACATGAGTTAAGCATATTTTATTTAACACCAGAGGAAATTTGCATTTCATCTCTCAGGTTTTTACAGAGCCGTTGTAAATGATTTAGCTTAGCTTTTAGATTTCAGAGTCATTTCATTTCAATTTGGGCACACTCTTACATAATTCTTAGCCTTTGTTCAACCAAATGTAGACGACTGACATTTAGCATGTGGAATAACATGTCAAAATTATGGGATGCTTAAATTCACGGTTTGTGGATTTAGTAAAGATGTGAAATAAAGCCTTTGATGCGTGTAAAAATCACAGTAAAATGTAAGTGAAACCTAATTGTAAAATGTAAATGAGATCTAATTGTTTACCATGCTCTTGTAACTGAAATCCTGCTGGGTAATATGCCACAGCATCCCCCAGGACATGGTAATGTCTGTTCAATGAAGTCCAAGGAGGTTTAGCACCAGCTAATACTATCATTGTTTATGAGCAAATGGGTGGGGTATTTCTTCTAGGAGGAAGATCTATTTTATATCTGTTGCATTCTATTTAAGTCATGGTTACTGAGATCAGAGCACCCATACAGAAAATGGGAGGTTTTAATATAGAAGCAAAGAATCCTTCTGACCCCTCAAAAGATTGCTCTGAACAAATTGAAGGCTCTGAGAAATTACATTATTTTACTGCCTCCCTTCCTAATTAAAAGAAATAGATTGACAACCTTACCATCTACATCCTGTATTATAAATTATGTGACAATTTACCATAACTTGCATTTAGAATTTGCTGTTGGAATCACATTGTACATCTCCTCTCCAAAGGAAGACAGTAACACACATACAGGTTTATTCTAAAGTGGAGCCCTTGAGCATTTCTATGTGGATTTTGTTTGTTTTCTAGAAAAAAGGGATCCTATTAGCAGGTTCATTTGTATAATAATCATTCATTAAAATAGACTCCATGGCAATGAGATACTGTACTTGAATTCCAGCACAAAGCCTTTAAAAAGCTAAAATGTCAAAACAATAAAACTAATTAAGGCAACAAAATAGCTTTTTCCAGCTTAATGACAAGCTGGTCCAAAAACACACTTCAGTGATTTTTCTTTTCTCCAGAGACACTTTAAGTAAAGCAGGGATAGAATTTTCCCCAATCATTATCTAGTTCAGCCTCATTCAGAAGCCTCGCCCAAATGAACTGACAGGGGGGTAGCAGGTCTCCCTTTGGCTAGCTCTCCTCCTTCTTCCCGTATTTCTTCTTCCCCTCTATCTTTTTACCTTTCTTTCTCACCTCTTTCCCTCCTTGTTTCCATTATCATTTATATGGGTTTCCCTAATAATGTAGATAGTAAACATACTTGACTACTAACCAAAAGGCCCAAAATTCCAACCCACCAAGAGACATCTCAGAAGAAAGATGTGGTAATTTACTTTGGAAACACCAGTCATTGAAAACTTTATGTTGTGGGGTTCTACTCTGACACATGGGGTCACTTTGAGTAGGAGTCGAATTGATGGTAACATTTAAGGCACTGTGGAGTTATGATATAATGAACTAGCTACAGATGCTAAAGTCAAGCAACAACTAAAGGACTTAGAAAGGGAGACCACACATTAAAAACAAAACAAAACAAAATATCTTTAATAAAGTAGAGAAACAGAATACCTTTAAAATGTACAAAAAGTAGTACAAATAGTAAAAATTCCCACATGCCCTGTCTCTTTGAAAACAGAATTCCTATTTCACCAATTGTTCCAGCAAAGTCCTGCATAGCAATAAATCCAAAACAGAATAACTTTGCCTCCCAGTTGTCTTTTCTTTCTAGTTCCTTTGATGTAGAAAATGTCCTCAATAGTTTGGTGGGTTTTTTTTTTTTTTAATTTTAGTGTTCTTACTCTTTTTAATAGGTAGGTCACTCAATAGCATTTCTTTAATTCTGATTTATACCATGCTTTTTTATTCTTAAATATAGATAGTATACTCTGGGTTGAAATAGCACACATTGTATTGCATCCTCTTTTATGGCATATTATACTTATCTTTTCCCTCACTGCTGGAAATGTTAGCACTTACCATTTGATTCAGGTAGTCTACTGTTTTGTCCAGCATATTTTTAGGTGCCTTTGAATCAGATTCAGCTTATCACAATCCTATGTACAACAGAGCAGAACCTTTATGCTTTACCAAGCATGCCCTTTTTTTAGGGAATTCTGGTGGCCTACTGGTAGGAAGGTACATTGCAATTCTAAAGGCCCTCTGTTCAAATCCACCAGCTTCTCTGCAGTAGAAGGATGGGCAGTCTCCTCTCGTGCTATGTTTTGCTTCTTAAAACCCGCTAGAGGGACATATATGGGCCAGTTCTAAATCAATGGCACACAAAACAACAACAACAATATCCTTCTTTAGGACAAAGTCTTGCCATTCCACTTCTAAAGATCATTCTGCCTATATTATTTCCAGGACAAATATTTTCTTTTTTTATCAGTCAATGATATGTATAATTGTCGTTGTTGTGTGCTGTCAAGTCACCTGGGACTCAAAGTGACCTTATGTACAGCAGCTATAAAAGTCTTCACCAGTACTACAATTAAAAATAATCGATTCTTCTTTAGTCTCCCTTATTCATTGTCCAACTTTCATATGTGGTGATTGAAAATATGAGGACTTGGAACAGGAACATGTTAGTCTCAAAAACAACATCTTAGCTTTTTAGCACTTTAAAAGAACTCTTTTGGGGCACACATTTGTCCAATGGAATATATAATTTTATTTGATTGCTGCTTCCATGAGCATTGAGTGAGGACTCAAGTAAAATTAAATCTTGTAGAACATCAACATTTCCTCTCTTCAGGTTGAGTTTGTTTACTAGTCTTAAGAGAATTTTTTCTTCCTTGATATTGAGGTGTAATCTCCAGGGGTTTAAATCCAAGAACAACTCCACAGAAAAAAGATAAGTCGTTTCCTCTTGCGATGTATAGTCTTGAAAACTCGATGGAGCATCACTTGAGTTAGAGATGATGTGATAGCACTAAGTGAGTTTATATATCTATAGACATACATGGACATTCGCAAGCATCTTTATCTTATATCTCTCTATATATACATGGGAAAACCTTAAATTTGCACTGATACGTACAATGCCTAGTCAAAACTACATGGTTCATTGTTGTTTTTCCTCTTTGCTTACTAGTAGGTATCTCTCTTCTGCAGCAATGAGAAACATGGATCTCATTGCCTTAATTTCCCTATATTTAGTCAAGTTCCTGATTTGCTTAGTGTACCCTCCTTTCCCTTCAAGCTCTAGTCTTCCTATCAACTTACCATGCCTCCTTAGTGCTACCTCATACCCTAAAGTATGTCCCTCCAAATGTTGACCCAATTCCGGCTCAATTCTACTCATCCTCACCACTTCCCTGTCCAGATTTGCCTAATGGTTTTGTTTTTTTAAATTGTGGTGAAAATATATATGACAAAATTAATGTATAACTTATTGACAACTATGACATTCATAATGTTTTACAACTATTACCAATATTCTTTTCTAAATTATTCTTCTACCATTAGCAGAAACTCAGTGCTCTGTAAACACTAATTCTCTCTTTCCTTTTCAATCCACCCTTGGTAAACACTAATAATCTTTGATTTCTGTTATTGTTATTACGTGCTGTCAAGTCTCTTGCAACTCATAGCGATCCTATTTACAGGAGCCCTAAACTCTGCTCTATTCTGTGCCAAGCTCACTGGCAACAACACATCTACTCCCATTTTCCCAATCACTGAATCAATCTATCTTGTCGAGGGTCTTCCTCTCTTGTGCTGTTCCTCCACCTTCCCAAACATGTTGTTCCTCTTCAAGGACTGTCCCCTCCTTGCAACATGTCCAAAGTATGTCAGAAGAAGCTTCAGAATCCTTGCCTCCAAGGACCAGCCCAGTGTCATACTCTCCAGGATGAACCTGTTCATTCATTCATGGACTACTGTCCATGGTATATTTAACACTCTTCTTCAGCACCACAGCTCAAAGGCATGTATCATTCCTAGTCACTGTCCAGCTCTCTGATGCATAGTATGCAAATTGCAAAGATTATAGCCCTAATCAGGCACACACTAGTCTCCAGTTTGAGGTCATTGCTCTTCAGTACTCCTGAGAGATCCCTGACTTTCCCAATTCAATTAGTCTCTTCATTTCCTGGATGCTGGTAATAAGAGTGCTAATTGTGGAACCAAGCAAACAAAAACTGTTAACAATCTCAATCTCTTCATGATCCATAATGATGCTGTCAATCAGCCCAGTGTTGAGAATCTTTGTTTTCTTGATGTTGAGCTTCAACCCGTATTGAAGGCTGCAGTCCTTGACCTTCTGCAGCAAGAACTTCAGATCCTCCTCAGTTTCAGGAAGCAGGGTTGTGTCATCCACATAACGCAGGTTGTTGATGAATCTTTCGCTAATCCTGATGACACATTCCTCCTCGTACAACCCAGCTGTACTTATATTTTTTTATAAGTGAAAAAAAATATTTGTTCTTTGTACTGACTTATTTTACTGAGCAAACACTCTCACATTTCATCTGTGTTGTAAAATGTGTTAGGACTTAATTTCTCTTTGCAACTGAGTAATGTCTTAATGAGTGCATAGTCTTATGTTGGTGGACATTTAGATTGTTTCCACTTATCTTTCTTACATAGCACAGCAATAAACAGTGGTGTACAGATTTTGTTTATGTTTCTGTTTTCAGTTTATTGAGTATATAATAGAGTGGGGGAAACTAGCCTGTTCCTTGGAGGAAAGGATTCTGAGGCGTCGTCTTACATACTTTGGGCATGTTGCTAGGAGTAACCAGTCCTTGGAGAGGGGCATCATGCTTGGAAAGTTGGAGGCACAGCACGGGAGAGGAAAACCCTTGAAGATAGATTGATTAAGTGACTGAATTAATGGGAGTAGGTGTGTCAGGGCCAATAAAGTTGGCACATGATAGAGCAGAGTTCAGAGCTGTTGTTACATAGTTGCTATGAGTCACAGGAGGCACATAACAACATGCTGTAATGGCTATTTCTGGATTATGATAGTAGATCTATATTTGATATTTTATAGTAAACCCTTACCAGTTATATATATGATCCGTCTCAAAAAATTATCTCTGTCTTTAGGTTCCCAGACATGTCTCCAATAATGATTGTTTAGAAAATTAATACAATAAAGTGTTTTATTCTTTTTACTCATAAACTACATGGTTAGTATAATGTGAGAGCAATAGTATGAAACTGTGACTCTGGTTCTATTTCCCCCATGCCCAGTTCAATCAGGGGTATTTGATAATTTCATAAAAAATAAATAGCTCTGTTAGATCAATCAGCACATTGAGGAGAACAGTACATTTCTTTCTCAAATGCTGATTGAAGATACATTTTAATTCTTCAAAACTGTTAGAGAAAAATTTACCCTAGTTAATTAAGTTGTAAATCTTTAGAAAGAATACTTGAGGCTTCCTCACTGGTTAAACACATTGATACATGTGGGATGGTCCGGTGACCCTTTGTAGACATGGAAATCTGTTGAGAAACTTTACATTGTGCATTTTTTTATTTGTATCATTTTTGCTCTAAGAAAACTGTAATCGTTGATCTTCCCACTTTACATATAAGAAAACTAAAGTCTTGAGAGTAAAATGGCTAAGATATTATGATGGAGGTGATGTAGCAATATTGGACTCAAGAAGAAACAAAGATATGAAAGGAACCTGGATTTGTCACCATTACCAGTTACCACTTGCCATCTATTCGACTCTACTCAAATTGACTCTATTTATGTCAGAATAGGTCTGTGCTCCATATGGTTTTTAATGGATGATTCTGGAAAGGAGATCATGGGGGTGTTGTGTTGTGTTGTTTGTTTGTTTTGTTTTGTTTTATCTGAGGTGCCTCTAAGTGGATTTGAATCTCCAACCTTTTGGTTAGTTACCAAATGCATTAACTCTTTGTGCCATCCATGGTTTTGTGGAACCACCACACCAACTAAACTGTCTATTTTCTTTACATTCTGTGATATCTAGGGCTAAGCATTTTGGGGGCTGGAGCCACCATACTAATACTGAAATGACTAGCTGTAGACTTCACACAATGCAAAGAACTTAAATATTTCATTTTTAACAAGATTCTCTAACAAAATATTATTGATGAGTTTAAAATATTCTGATGTTTATGATTTCTTTTATTCTTGATTACTATTTCTACTTCAGCATGCAGCTGTTTCTGCATCCTTTTCCATTTGCCCCTTTGTCATTTCTAGTTAGCCTAGTTAATCGTAAGAATATTTTCGGTAGTAAGCGAAGAGATTGAGATTGTTCACAGCGTCAGTTTGCTTGGCTCCATGGTCAACACTCTGGGCACCAACAGCCAGGAAATCAAAAAACGTATTGTAATGGGAAAGTCTGCTGTTAGGGACCTCTCTAAAGTACTCAAGAGCCAATGATGTCTCTCTGGAGACTAAGGTCCGCCTGATACAGGCCATGGTTTTTGCATTCACTTGTTATGCATCAGAGAGTTGGTCAATGACTAGGGAGGAGAGAAGGATAATTGACCCCTTTGAGCTGTGGTGCTGGAGAAGAGTATTGAATGTACCATGGACTGCCAAGAAAACAGATTCATCCTAGAAAGGGTTAAACCAGGCTACTCCTTGGAGGCAAGGATTCTGGGGCTCCATCTGACATACTTTGGACATGTTGTCAGGAGGGACGGGTCCTTGGAGAGGGACATCATGCTTGGTAGGGTGGAGGGACCGCGCAGGAGGGGAAGACCCTCTATGAGGTGGATTGATTCAGTGACTTGGGTAATCGGGATGGGTGTGTCAGAGGCAGTGAGATTGGCACAGTATAGAGCAGGGTTTAGGGCTGTTGTACATAGGGTTGCTATGAGTCCCAAACAACTTGACGGCACATAACAACAACAACAGTAAGGATGATGCTCATTTATAGTTCATGCACATGCAACTTAATGGCCAATTTTCTACTGGTTTTTAAGATACAGAATCTTTACATTTTTCTATTTGAGTCTACCAACATTTTATTATCACTTCCTTGTGTGCTTGAAATAATCTCTTATTTACTTATAAATGTTTCTGTACCCTGAAATTATAGCGTCATCTGTGTTTTTGGTTTTTTTTTAAAAATTTTGATTTGTATTCTGTTCTGTTTAAATTCTAAAATTGTAATAAATTTCGAAAGATAGATATACAAACAAGTTTCTCTTCTAACAAAATAAAATTACTACATAAGATAATTAGAATTATAAAACTGTGAGGCTAAAGAGAATCTTTGAGTTTATTTAATTCAATTTACTCAACATTCATTTCATGTCAGCTATAAAAACGATGGTTTGATGGCTATTCTAAGCCAGTAGTTCTCGACCGTGGCTGGGCCTTAAAGTATTTTGAGGAGATTTAAATTATACTGTTGTCTGGATTCTCCCTTTAGAGAATTTTATTTAATGGTCATTGATAAGGTCCAAGCATCTGCATTTTTTTAAAATAGCTTGCCAGGTCATTCTAACACACAGCTAGGGTTGAGAACAACTGTAGCAAACTAATATTCTTCATTTCTAGTAAAAGAAATGGAGATTAACAGAGGATTGCAAGCCATCACTGTTTAAATATTCAAGAGTCTTGATGGTTGAGCTACTTTGTTTTTTTCTACCACACCTCAATTTTCTTAGTTTTGAGCTCATTCACAAAAACATTGAGAACCATTTTGACAAGGGTTGAGATCTTCCCCTCAACCTGTCTCCTGATTGATCTCACAAACACATCCATTCTTCTTCTGTTTTCTTTTCCTGCAGTGATAACTATCACCATAATATTCTTATTTAATATTTTCCCTTTTCACTATTCTTCCAATCTCTGATGTGAAACATAAGCAAAGACAACTAGAGTGTCAAATATTGAAGCAGTGTTTTATTGTGACTTGAAACTCTGAGTTACCTTTCAAAATCCGGGTTTGGCAGTAGTTTGAAATAATAATGGATGAAATACAGAAGAATGAGTGAATAAGAAATGGAACAAAACAGGGCCTAGACAGCAACAGAGCTAGAGAGTATGATCACCAGTGGCCGTTGCTGACTTGAAACTCTTACCAGCGTAGGTTTCAAACTAGAACAATGTATGGATTATATTGGAACATAGAGAAGATGAGAATTCTCACAATTGGGCCTATTAGCAGCACCATAAAAAATAGTGAAAAAAAATTCAGACTGTCAATAATTTAATTTTGCTTGGGTCAGCAGGTAATACTCACAGAAGCAGCCATTAAGAAATCAGATAACATATTGCATTGGGCAAATCAACTGCAAAAGATCTTTTCTAAAGCTTTACAATAAAGATGTCTCCTTGATGTCTAAGTTGCACCTGTGTGAAACTAGGCAATGAAAAATAAAGACCAAAGAAGATTTGATACATCTAAATCATCATGTTAGGGATTAACATTAAATACAGCAAGAACTGCCATTAGAACAAATTCATTGACCTTGGAGGAAGTACAGTGAGTGTACTAAGACTGACATATATTGAGCATGTATGGGAACACGGTGGGACCAGTCCTTGGAGAAAGACTTCATGGTTGGTGAAGAAGAGGACCAGTGAAAAAAAAGAAGATTCACCACAAGATGGACTCAGACAGTAGTTACAAAAATGGGTTTAAATATAGCAACAACTATGAAGAAGGGAGAGGGAAGGTAACATTTCAGTTTATTATATATTCTGTTTTACTCATCAACATCTAATAAATAACAACAAAGAAGTTGTCATCAAGTAGATACTGTCTAGTTTCAATCCAGTCTATGTGTGAGAGAGAATTGTGCCCCATTGGCTTTTGAATAGATTTTGGAGAAGTAGATCACTAGATCTTCATTCTAATCCTTGTGAGTGGAACCCCCAATCTTTCAGTGATTGGTTAAGTTGGTCAATAATTTTTACTACTCGGGTATGATGGGAAATATAACAGAATCTTATTTTTTAAAAACATAATTTTCTTTTAAATTTTATACTAGTTTGCTTGCAAAGTTCATATACATTGCTTTTCACACCGAGTCTTTCCCATTTCCTTTACCAGCCCTTCCTCCACTCATTCAATTATGTGACCTTATGATTACCCCGTGCCCGTCCTCACCCCCCAGCTCCTACCCTCCCTCCTTGATCCTCACACATGTTTTTCCATGTAAAATAATGATGATAATAATTTCTATAATAATGATCTTATACAGTATTTTCCTTATGGGATTGAGTTTATTCACTTAGCATAATGCTCTCCAGTCTCTCTCAAGTTATGTAATGATTTTCAAAATCATTGTTCCTGCATCCTACTAGTATTCCATTGTGTGATGGTACCACAATTTCTCAATCTGTCCCATTGTGGTTGGACATTTGAGCTGTTTCCATATTTTTGTAATGGTGAATAACAGTGCTATAAATAGGATCCTATTTCTTATAAGTAGTGCTGAAATAAATACTAGTGTCTTCTTTCTTTATGCTTCTGCTTTAAATCTTTTGAGTACATATTCAGGAATGGAATGCCCAAGTCTTGGAGTATTTTTCAGGGTTGTTTTTTTTTGTTTGTTTGTTTGTTTTTAGGAATGAGCACTCTGTTTTCTACAATAGCTTTACCATTTCATATTCCTTCCAGCAATGGATAATAGTTTTAATTTCCCAACATCTTCATCAACATTTGTTATTTCCCCTTTTTTAAAAAGCTGTCTTAGTTCAGCAAAATGATATCTCATTGTGGTTTGATTTGCAGCTTTTTGATCACTAATGAGCCTCTTTTCCTATGTTTGGTGGGCATTTGAAGGTTTTCTTTGATGAAACATCTACTCAAGTCTTTTGTCTATTTTTATGACTGAGTCACTTTGTTTTTTCATTGTTAAGTTATAGATGTTTCATACATTTTTGTTATGATACTTGTCAGATATATGGTTTCCAGAAGCATTCTTCTAAGTTGTAGTTTGCTGAATTGTTTTGGTGAAGAAAACATTTTAATTTTTTATGATTTTTTAATTTATATTGCCTTTTGCTGTTTACACTCTTGTTTTTATATTACTTAATCCATTGTTGAAAAGTAAGCCCAATAGTATGGCCTTTGTCTCTGTCTCACATACTTTGGGCACGTGGCCATGAGAGACAGGTCCTTGAAGAAGAATATCATGCTTTGAAGGGTGGAGGGACAGCACAGGAGAGGAAGACCTCAGATGAGATGGACAATGGGAGTTGGTGTGTTGGAATTAGTGAAACTGGCTTAGGACAGGGCAGGCTTCAATGCTACTGTACGTAGGGTCATTATGGGTCACATGTGACTCAATAGCACACCACCACCACCACCACCACAACAACAACAACAACAACAAAAACAACATCCTTCGAAGAAGGAAGCTCTTGTGGCCTGTTGTTGTTATTTGCCATCAAGGAACAAGTGACCTATAGCTATTCTTTCAGCAGGTTTTCAGAGGCGCTTAATCATAATCCTTCTCCCAGGGGATATCTGGTGTATTTTGAACTGTGTGCCTTTCAGATTGCAGTGCAGCTTCTTACCAGTAGGCCACTAGGGATACCATGACTTCTGGTGGCCTAGTGGTAAGAAATTGTACTGCCAACTCAAAGACACTTGGTTTGAAACTGTCAGCTGCTCTCCAGAGGAGAAAGATGGGCAGTCAATTGACTTGATGGCATACAACAACAACAGCATCCTTCTCAGAATGTTATGGATTTAGTTTCCACATGTAGATATATTTTTAATTTATTTTTGTAAAGACTTTGCTTCATTTTTCTGAATGTGGAAATACAGTTTTTCTGGAACCATTGAAAACTCTTCCTCCTTGCGTCAATTTTTTTTCCTCAATATTATCCCTTGTCTAATTTATTTAATTATTTTTTGTCAAACATTTTTCTAGGTCTTATAGCCCTGGTGTCTCCACTTGCCGTACAGAGGTAAGTCATGGTTGCTGTGCAGCTGAACACTGTGACACTGATGTGTCAAATGCGATAATGGTTACCCATGGTGGACAGTGTTTGGTGGAGCTCTCTGATTAATACAAGTTTGGAAGCAGGAGTGCCAATAAAAGCTTGCCTCTGGAAACCCTATGAACCTGCAGAAAGGAAGAAAGTCACACAAGTGTTGAGTACTTTTGTTCATAGGTTCTCTATAAGTCGCCTATGACTTGACAGCACTTAACAACAACAACAACAACAACAACAATTTCTTTAATGTTACATTTCCAGTAATCAAAATAGTGCCTGCCATATAAAGTTGGAGCTCACTGAATATTTGCTGAATGAGTATTTGGTTCAAACTCAATTTTTGGTACAAACTTAAATTCTTCTGGGATCAGGAAGACACCATAAGTAGACAGCTTGGCTTGAATGGAGAGAGATAGAAAAACCAGATTAACAATGGTTACCAGAACATTTAAATACTTTTATTTTTATTTTTTTATAGTTAAAAAGCTCTGTTGTTGTTGTTAGATATTTTCAAGTCAATTCTGGTTCATACCAAACTCGTGTAACAGAGTAGAACTCCCTCATAGAGTTTTCTCAGTGGCAACTATTACAGAAACAGACTGTCAAGTCTTTCTTCCAGAGAACTGCTGGGTTCGGATCCCTAGCTTTACAGTTAACCACTGAGTACTTAAGCAACATCACACAAGCACTCCTTCAAGGAGCAAAATTCTGCAGGCCAAATTTAGTGCAGAACTGCCAGTTTATGATCACTGTTCTTATTCATAATAGTTTCCCCTTCATTTTCTTAAATTTAGATTCTAGTGAAACGAAGCTTTCAGAGTAATTTATTTTTTAATGTTACAAGGACTTCCACAGGTTGTTTAGATCAGAGATGCTAACATTTTTAAAGCTGAATGGGGTCTGAGAGATGATAGGCACAACAATTGCATTTTTATAGACGAGAAAGCGGTTGCCCGCTGAGGTTAAGTGACGTGCACAAGATTAAACGACCTGGTAAAAGAGGATCCAATTCTGGGTCCAGGGGACTGGAGTCCCAGGCTGCGGCAATTGCTCCCACACCACGCTGACTATGCACTTTATGGGGGGGGGGGGCTTTATTGCATTAATTCTCTAAATGATCATTGCTTAACTGGAACCATGCCTGCTTTTATTTTAATTGAGATTTTATTTTCGCCTGCCTGAAGCAAGGAGAGCATTATGGCATTTTAAATGAGAACCAAGGAATTACCTGCACTTCAAATATTAGCAGTTACATTCTGCTAAAGACGCAGGTGGACTATCTATTAGAAACTTGTCGTAGGTAAACCAGAAACATTTCATACTAATTGTTGTAAGGGTATTATCTATCAAAATGGAAATTTCCCAAAGTGGGCTTTATGTGCATCATAATTTTCTTTATTACAAAATGGACTTGAAAACTCTGGCTGGCTCCTTGTCCTTATGTAAAACCTTCATTTCCTGTGGTGCCTCCAATTTATTTTTTCACAGCTTTAACAGCTTTCACACTGTGACTTTCTATATCTGTTGCAAATGTTCAACAATTTAGAGAGAAAATTTTAGTCCATGGCTTTCTGCTTTTAGCTTTCATGTATAAAGATTAAAGAATGAATGTGCAATCAGCAGATATATAGAAAACATCTCCTGCTAGAATAAAATAGATGGTTCAACTTCTGAAACCCCGATGGAATTTATAATATCTACCTACAGCACTTTCTCTCTTTTGTATTCTGCTTTCTGATAAATAGGCTCCCAGAAGAGACAATTTGGGCGGCTAGAAAGTACTTTATATTTCTTTATAGCATGACATGGCATTGTCCAGGCCTTGCAGGTGGCGGAAACAGAGGAAGCAGAAAGGCGGAAGGAGACCTCGGGGTGATAGTGACTGACAAATCAAAAGAAACTTTACGCTGCCTCTTGTGAACCTTAAAGGCTAATGCTCTTTTGGAAAAAGCACAAAATTTGGGATTACATCTAGAATATTGATTATCAGCTGTTGTTACCTCAGGACTTAAAAGCATGGTAATGCGTCCGGGCACATAGTGATACATTTAGTTAGAGGAAAGGGGACTGACTTCTGATAGCGTATTGGTGTGTGTGTGTGTGTGTGTGTGTGTGTGTGTGTGTGTGTGTGTATGAAAATGTTAGCATATGCAAACATGGCCTTTTTTAAAAATTTGAATATGCTAAAGTACACTTAAAAAAGGAAACAGAACTCTTCAGCCTGCGGCATGTGTCACCATTTGTTTATACAGGCAATGTTAGGCCTTCTCAATCTTCTAGGTCCTAATTTGCATTAAAGTTCTCTCTGTACTTGATAGACCTGACCTCAACCTCTTTGTACAAACAAAAGCCACCATTTCAGATATGCACTGATAGAAAACCATTCATTTCCATTTTCTTTCTGTACAATTTGTATTTCTCTGGTCATTGTGGGAGTATGGTAGCTCTTCTAAGAGCTTTAAGCCTGAACATTTGGAGGAACAATTCACTGCCAGGCTATTGATGAGGCTGGGTATGCACAGTGCTTTGGGTTAAAAAACATTGAGGACTCAGACAGGAATTTTAAGCATGTATTAGCACTCTTACATCATGTTTGACTCTCTACTGGAACTATCACATGCAGTCTCTTTTCCTATGACTCCTCCCTTTTAGGCCTCCACTGCAGTCTGAAACCGACATTGATCCCTACCCAAGCATTTTAGGAGCTCCGCATACCTGCAAGCTGGAACCACTTACTAACCCTCTAGTCTGTCATGCAATTTTGTTGGGCCTTTTTGCTTTCCTGCTGCAATTCTCACTTGGTAAATATCAGTGTAAACAGTTCCTCAATAATCCAGGTCTCATAACCCAAGCCTCAGTAATTCAAATTTCTCAATAATCCAGTCTTCCTCAATAATCTAGTCTTTTCTGGGGAGCTCCAGTGGCATAGTCAGAAATGAGCAATGCTGCTAATTCTAAGGCCATACATCTCAGGAGGTTCAAATGGACCAACATTTCTGTGATAGAAAGAAAGGCAGTCATTTTCATTACTATTTGCCTTTGGAAACCCAGTAGAGGTTGTCTATGAGTAGAAGCTGATTAAACTGCAGTGAGTTTGAGCTTCCCCCTCCCCATTTCTGCTGGTAGTAGCTTCTCAACCCAGAAGGGCTCTTCCTCCTTTGCCACCTACCATCATTCAGTTATTCTTCAAATGTCATATCTTCCTTTAAGCTCAGAAGACAGTCTTCCAATTAGCCATATTGATAACACCTCAAAGTTGATTTGGAATCTTGGTAAAATTTGAGGACTACTAAATCAGACTCTGAATTTAATAAGAACTCTGAGTGATTCTGATTAAATTTTGAGGATCACTCTTATATAAGAACAAACAAGGAAGAAGTGGCATGGACAGGCAATGCTTGTGAAAACTTGGTGAAAGTACAGGCAAAACTTAGGAAAGTTGAAATTCCATTTGAGGTACAGATTCCAGAAAAGTGATGGAGAGAACGTTGGTTCACAGTGTTAGGAGCAAACACAGAGGAGGTGCAAAGGAGGAGTTTTGGAGAAGGCATAGAGGAAAACCAGGGGAAATGGAATATATGAAACAGGACTACTTGCCCTGTTCCTTTTTCTTTTCCTCTAGGGACTTATACATTTAAAGATCAGATTACACATAAAGTTTCTGAGTAGTGTATTTTCTGGCAGTGGGAGGGAGGAGACCAGTTGGTGAGAGCAGGGTGTGGGAAGCAGATATGTGTCAAAATTGAACTTTCCTACTTTGCAATTTGGCTTCCCAAGTAGAAAACAGTGTTATCTTCCTTCAGCATCACTCTAATGTACCAAGCACAACCCTTCTACAGAAGACTATTAGCAAATACTATTAACGGAATCTTTTTTCAGAGCAAAGACTATCAAAAGTCATGCTAATGAACACCACACTGGAATAGGAGAAGAGAGGGTCTAGCTGATGTAAATGGATGATTAGATATTCATTGCGTGTATGGCAATTGACGATCTGGAATAAGGCCTACATTACAAAGTGAATGCGAGGAGGATGAAAAGGTGTATCAATGAATGAATGAAAATCCTTTCTGTAAACTTTCACTAAAATCGCAATCATATTGTTGTTACGAGCTGTCAAGTTGCCTGTGACTCAGAGTGACCCTACATACAACAGTTCTGAAGCCTGCCCTATCCTGAGTCAGTCTCACTGACTCCGATGCACCTACCCACAATTGCCCTAGTTACTCTATCAATCCATCTCACCCTCGTTTTTCTTTCCTTTCCAAGTATAATTTCCTTCTCCAAGGATTGGTAGTTTTTTAAGCAACCATATTAAAAAGTAAAAACAAACAAAAAACCCAAAAAATGTTGTACTAAGAAAAAGTGTGTCTGAAGAAAATAAGCAGCATGTTAAGAAACAGCTTTAACACAATTTAAGGTAATGAGTACTCTCCAGTGTTTTGAAATTATTGTATGCTATTGTTGTTGTTAATTGCCTTTGAGTCGAGCACGACTCATAGCTATCCTGTGAATGAAAGGCCTGAAGCCCCCCTACAACTATCGACATTTATCAAAGTTCATAGGGTTTCCGGAGGCATATTGTTTAGGAAGTGGATGCCACTCTTGCAGCAACAAAATAGGCAATATAAATGACACACAAAGTTGTATAAGCAATGTCTTCTTTTTTGATTAACAGATTTTTGTTTTATTGTTTTTAAATAAATTAATTTTAATTGTGGTTTTAACAAAGGTTTACAGAAAAGTTATATATTCATTTTTTGTTACACATTTTCCCTCTTCTTCCCTCCCCTCTCCTCCACTTCACTTTCTTTTTGTAATATTCATTTATTGTTGTAAAATTACCTCCCCACCCCACTCCCAGTCCTCTTTGCAATGTACCTCTTATTCTGGGCTGTTGTTTTATGTATAATGTTTAATCATATATTCCTTTTAAACAATTCTTTCCTTCATCTGTTCCAATGCACTGCTCTTTATCTATCCACTCTTATCCTATTTTCCTGATAATGTATTGTCATACAGAGCTTTCCATTCTTTATGTAAATACTAGGAATACTTAAACACAGTATATCATGTTAGCAGAAATAGAACTAAAAGCTTATATTGGATCAGATAAGAGGTGTTGTCTCCTGTTTCTAATGAGAAACCCAGAGTACAATTAATGAAAGCTATGTAAATGTGCTCCAGGCTGTTAAGATTACAAAGTAAGTTCAGGCCCAGGAATAAAGAATCAGGCGAACAGGGCCCACAATCAATTACAGAGAAGCTCTTCCTATCTCGGACAGGCACACACATTTTGATATCTCATCAGGAAACCAATTGAATCCAGGCACCTTTTGGAAGAAAGATGTAGGAACATGCTTCCTCCTATTTGGGAAATGATACAGGGGGCTATTTTTGAATGATTAATTAAAGGGAATCAATCTTCATTGCTTTGCTACTGACGTGAAAAGCGCCATGCCTGTGCAATAATCGCATGCAATTATTCAACTACCCCTTTGGCAAGGACAACGTAATTAGTCCTGGTGGTGTCGAGAGATTCTCTTTATTCCCAACAAATTGGCAGTTTTAATCAAGTGTTGCTGGAAATTTATCATAACACAGGGAAAACAATAGGTGAAGGTACCGGGCCCCTAGCTGTGTGACTCCTTTCTACAATGGTACAAATTTACAATGCTAACAACATGATAAATACTACCAATCCATGAATACCTTGATTATAATTTCATATCAGCATCAAGCCTTGGCAGTTCTTATTTGTTTAGAAACATGCCTGTAACCCTTTTTGTGCTGCTTTACATTTGTTTGTTAAGGATCAGCCTACTGGCCTGGCACTTAGAAGGTTTAAAAGTGCAGGGAACAAGAAAGTAGAACAGAATTGCTAACCTCTCCCATCTACAGAGGTCTAGAACTCAGGAAGAACTAGAGTAGCCTATCAGAAATCAAAACTACAATCAAAACCTATCATTATCAAGTTGATTTCAACTCAATGACCCAGATCCACTTTGTGTTTTCCTCAGGGTTGATTTTGATCAATAAACAACAACTTATTTCAGAACTGACTTGTAGCTGACCCTCCAGTCGGTTTTCACACACAGTAAGTCACATGAGACAAGACGATCTAACTTTCTCCCACTGAACAGCTTGCGGAGTCAAACTGCCCACTGTGGATTGGCAGAGCAACTCTCTCTCCACTGGGCTATCAGACCTCCCTAGAACAGCTTTCGGCTGGGACAAATTCTAGCATATCCAAGACAAATCTCTATTTTATATTTTTTGCTTCTTGTTCTTGTTTGAATGTGTCCTAAAATCTTTGCTTAAAAGTAATACATAAAGTTTGCTATGGAATAGGGGGAAGGAATAATGAGGAGAAATTGCTTATTGGCCTGATGCAACTGTTTTGAACTATCTCTTGATGGTGACTGTACAACATAGGGGATGAGAGAACTAAATGCCACTAAACTGTTCCTTTTAAAATGGTTCATTTTATATTATGTGAATTATAATTACACAAACAAAAACCGATAGCGAATATTCATCAAACACCTCTAACGTGCTTGGTGTGATTCTATACTATTTAACCCTGTTGTGTAACTTAATCCTTAACAATACTTTATGAGATGAAACAGCTATTCTTTCTTTCTTTCTTTCTTTCTTTCTTTCTTTCTTTCTTTCTTTCTTTCT
>NW_006399796.1:10698392-10721656 GCF_000299155.1 Elephantulus edwardii | reverse complement strand
TTAATATTAGAGGCCTAATATTTTTTTTTAAAAAAGCAAAATAAGAGAGGAAGACCTTGAATAAGATACATTGACTTTGTCCTTTCATCAACTGTCCTTTGTCCTTTTCTCAGTTGTTTGTTTTGTTTCATGACATTGATTGCAACACCTGAAATGTAATTCCCAAGCACTCATCCCACTTCTTCCCTGTGTTACTCATCTCCATTTACCCTTCTTTCATATTTCTTTCATACTTCAGACCTTTATATTTGGGCAAATGTTGTTTGTTTGTTTCTTGAAAAAGCACAAACTTATGTTATTTTTATTACTTCTGGTTTTCTAAATGAGGGAACTCCAACTGAGACTTTACTTGTTGTTATGTGCCATCAAATTACTTGCAACTCATAGCAACACTATGTACAACAGCCATGAATCCTGCTCTATCCTGAGCCAACCTCACCATACCTGAAACACTTACCCTCTCCCCTTACCTTAGTCATTGAGTCAATCCATCTCATCCAAGGTCTTCCTCTATTGTGCTGTCCTTCCACCTTTCCAAGCATGATGTCCCTTGATGAGAAAAGGTAAGGATCTCAAACCCAGGTGATCAGACTCCAAGCGCGTGTGTTTAATCACCATTCATATCACCTTCTTTTAAACTGGATTAGCTGCAATGCTCTGTACCCTTTGAGACTTGATATGACCATTAATATTAGAGGCCTAATATTTTTTTTTAAAAAAGGATGGGCATGCTTTATATGCTTTGGTTTAAGACACCACTGACAATAATTTCTCATCCTTTTTACTAAAAAAAAAGTCTTTCTTACCTTCAGGACTTTTGTCATTTTATTGACCCCTTTCATAACTAGTGCACATGTATGAGTGTGCTTAGGTATGCTCGTGTATTAGATTGTGGTAGAGGTGTTGTTAGGTATAGTCTAGTCCACTCCTCCTCCTACAAACCTTACTTACAAGAGGACAAAGTCCTGTTCAATCCTGTGCCATCCTCATAACTTCCATTATGCTTAAGCCTTTTATTGTAGTCACTGTGTGAACTCATCTTATCGAGGATCTTCCTCTTCTTCATTGACTTTCTACTGTTCCAGACATGGTTTCTATTGCCAAAGATAGCCCCTTCTGACAGCATACACAAAGGATGTGAGATGAACTCTCACGATTCTTGACCTTAAGTACACCATGTCTGTGTTTCTTCTAAAACACACATTTTGTTGTTGTTGTTGTACTTTTGGGAGGCTATTACATATTCCATGCAATTCAAGGTATCAATACTTCTTTGGTCTTTCTTATTCATTGTCCAACTTTCATATGCATTTTGAGTACTGTTGACATAAAGCCAACCCGTAACTGACCCTCCAGTGGGTTTTCAGAAGCAATTAATCGTATGGGAAGAGGTTGTAGCCAGTGTGGATTTGACTCACATGACCTTGGGGTTACAGTGCAGTTTCTTACCACCAGGCCACAGGAGCTCCTTTTCATATGCATAAGGAGCAATTTAAAATGCTGTAGTTTTGAACAAGTCCACATTTGCCTTTAAACTGACGTTTTGCTCCTTAGAGTTTTAATGAGATCTTTAAAGGTGGATTTGCCCAGTGCAATACGCATCTTGTTTTCTTGACTGCTACCATTGTTGTTCTTAGGTACCATCAAGTTAAGGATGACTCATATTGACCTTAGAATGACAGATCTGAACCCCTCCCTGTCCTGTGCCTTCTTCATCGTCTCTGACATGTTTGAGCTCGTTGCTGCAGTCACTGCATCAATCCATCTAATAAAGGGTCTTCCTTTCTTTCACAGACACTCCACCTTTCCAAGTATGCCATCCCTCCCCGAGGATTAACATCTCCTAACAACATGCTAAAGTATTTGAGACAAAGTTTTATCACTTTTGCCTGCAAAAGACACTCTGCTCCCTGGCTGGTGGTTTATTGGTAAGAAAATATGCTACCAATACAGTGACAGACGAACAATCTCTTCCAATGTGATCTACTGTCTTTGTAAATCCCCAGATCATAGGGTCTGCTATGGGCCTGTCCCAACTTGATGGTATACTCCCACAAAAACTTCCATATGCAGGGATCGCTTGTGGCTGAGTGGTAAGGAGTCATGCTGCCAACCCAAATGCACAGGGTTCAAGTCAGCCAAATGTTCTATGGGGGAATGATGAGAGGTCTCCTTCCATCCAATTTAGTACTTCTTAAACCCTCTGAAGGGTCAACTATAAGTTGGTTCCAACAAGGTAGCTCATGAGAAGAAGAAAAATGTTTAATATATACAGAACAAATTTCATAAACTGAGTTCATCCTAAGAGTCACTTGAAATCTTATAATAATCACTTCTTATAAATCTGGTATTCTGAGCCCCATTGCAGATTGATCAAATCATACTCCCAGGGCAGGACTGTGGCCCTGCTAAAGTTGTATTTGGTGAATCCTGTCATGGTATTCCAAGGTGAGGATCTTGCAGTATGAACCACCAAGAGTTCATTTCATGGCATATAATCACGTGGCAGAACATTTCCCCTCATCAAATAATTTAAGAAAATATGGGCTAAGTGGTATTAAGTAAGTTTCTAACAAAGTTCAAATTTAATGCTTGGTGAGGATTTCAAGAAGCAGCTGCAGTCTTCAGATATTTCCCTACCGCTTTCACCCATGGAATGCTCTTCCTGGAGCATCTCCTGAGACTTGGAATTGGCAGAATGAAGCCCGGAGATCCTGTTCTAAAAGAAACACGTGCAACTAGAAAAATCATTAGCTACTGGCTAAGAAACTTATGGAATCTTTGAGAGGCATGATCATTGACATCTTCTCTCTACAAGTATTTAAGGCCATTTCTGGAAAACATTTATGAGGAAACAGTGTCAAACTCAGCCAAGAATTTGAGGTTGGTGCTCACTTTGCATGCATCAGATTAACTGGAGAAATGTATTCATTCTCTCCATAATTGAAGTTTTTTTAATAGAATCTCTTTAAGGTCATCTATCAGAATGGTCCTCAGGACCCAAAACCATGATCTTGGTGATCTCTGCTTCCTTTTTAAATTCTTGCTGCTACAGTAACCACATTATCAGAGAGAAAAAGTAGTTATTCTTTAAGACCTTCTTGGCCTTCATGGGGAAATCTGGCCCCAGTAAAAAAAGCATTGAAAAATCTATTTTGTAAATCAAAGCATGTTAGTTCAAATCCCACTGCTTAAAGGTGCCGTCCTCCCAACAGAATCTGAAAGCTGGAAACATCTTGATCGGTGGTTCTCGCCAAAGCAGCTGATTTCTGCCTTTGTAAAGTACAGTGTAGTTAAAATAGGTTTCAGGAAGAAACACGTTCCTGAACGAACTCCCAAACCCAGCAAATTTGTGGACAAGGCCTTGTCAGTTTCTGCCCTGATCTCACTTTCACTCCTTTGTTCTACTTGTTGCAAGATGGAACATCTGGCTCAGGGCCTGCAAAGCAGACTCTATCCTCCTCTGACTGCACCTGCCCCAGGAGAAGAAGGAGAAATGCTTTGCTGACAAAAAGTCGGATTTTCAGAGCTGCATTCCTGCCCATTAAAGCAGCTTGTTTGATCCCTTCAAAGCTCAAGATCAAAAGGAGGCTTTTCCGGAGCTGCCAACCCATAAAGCTACAGGCAAAGAGAAGGACCTCTTTGTTTTTAAACAACCAGGTGGACTTGCCATACCAGTTTCCAGCTGGAGGGGGGACCTTGAATAGGTTGAAGGGTTTCTCACATCTGGCTGGTGCCAGTTGGACCTTGAGCCTCCTTGGGAAGTAGAAGCAACACCAGGAAGATTCTGGAACATCAGAACCACCATTTGGCACACAAACTCATAACATCTCTTTGCCTCAGATCTGGAAGTCAGATTACTAGTTTTTGTTTTATTTCATAATTTCAAAGGCATCACCATACATTTCTGTGCCCAGGGAAAGTTGCCAGCATCATTCTTCCTCCGTAATTTACTGAACCCAATAATGAGAAAATAATCCTATAATTTTAAGTGTATTTTAAAATCCCTATTTTATGTGGTGTTGGCTGGCTCTGAAGATAATGGAATGTATGAAAGAGGGAAATTAATTTGGACGTGGTTCCTTGAGAAAGTGTGATGACAGGATTCTGAGCCCCTCAACCTGTCACCAACTCCCTGCCAGCAGCAGAGCCACTTTGGCCCTTGGCCAGTGCCACATGCTGGCCTTGGCCATGGCTCAAGGAATGATGGGCTAGAATTTTTCCCCCCTTGAGAGAGAAGCAGCCAGATTGTGTCTTCCTCTGGCAAGGGTTGCACAGTGCTATGGAAGATCTCTGCTTTAAAAATAATAACAACCTCCTTCCCCATACAAACAAACACTTATCAGCATATTCAGCAAAAACCTCAGTCACTGGAAGAACACAGGATTATATAGAAAGTAACCGTGGGCTGCCATCCAGCAACTGACACATCTTTTTTCCCCCAACTGACACATCTTAAGCCCAAAATCTGCAGGAAAAGATACAAGTAGGAGAGGTTAAAAATAATAATGAAGCCTTAAGGCAGAGGAGAGAGGAAAAGGAATACTCCCTGGATGCCTAAAAATAAGGACAGAAGCCAAATAAAACAAAGAGAAAGGAAAGAAGACCAAAAAAGATCCCAATCTCTAGAGATACAGTGGGGGCCAGGGTGTATCAACCCCAAGTCTGCTGTTAGTCAGCAGATTCATATCTTGGGACTAAGGGGGGGAAATCTTCATTTGAACAAAAAGAGATTGGGATATAGGATTCTAAACATAGAAATTTACTAATATATCACACACACACACACACACACACACACACACATTGCTGTCTTTATCTTCCTTCAAGTAAATCATCTTGTGTTGAGTCTCCAGTGACTTTTCAGAGGCAGTAAATAATTTTCTCAAGAGCAATTGATGAGTTCATACCATGTGCCGTTGAGCTGACTGCAAAGGTTTATATCACTGTTGCTGTTAGTCCTCAATGCTTGGGAGCCTTTCATCCTCTCTCCAGGTTCATAGGGTTTCCGGAGGCAAGCTATTATGGAAGTGGATGCCACTCCTCCTTCCAATCTTTATCACTAGACTACTAAAATCAACATACAGTTATATGTATAATAAATATATTTTATATGTATTTATAAACTTTGCCTCACATACTTTGTGCATGTCGTTAGGAGGGGCTATTCTATGGAGAAGGACAACATGCTTGTAAAAGTGGAGAGTCAGCTAAAGAGAGGAAGGCCCTCAACCAGAAGGATCGGCACAGTGACTCCAGCAATGGCCTTGAGTATGTCAAGGATGATGAGAATGACACAAAATAGGACAGGGTTCAGATCTACTCTTCATAGGTTGTCTGTGAGTTGTACTTGACCGCACTGTACTTAACAACAATGTATACGCACATAAACACATGCACATGAACATGCATAAATCTGTTGTATTTAGGCACCATCAAGTCAAGTACATCTCATCGTGACCTTATGAACAACAAACCTAAATCCTGTCCTATCCTGTGTTATTCTCACAATCTCTGACACACTCTAGCTCATTGCTGCAGTTACTATGTCCACTCATTGGGATGAGGCTCTTCCTCCCTTTGCCATCCCTCCATTTTTCTAAGTGTGATGTTCCTTTCCAAGGTATAGCCTCTCCTAGCAACATGTCCTGAGTATGTAAGATGAAGCTTTATCATCTTTGTCTGCAAAAAGCACTCTGGCTTCACCTTCTCCAAGACATAGGTGTTTGTTCTTTTGACAGTCCATGTGTATGTGTGTGTATGTTTTACTATCTGACATTCTCTGGGTATGTTGTGAGGAAGGACCAGTCCTTGCGAAAAGAGTAGGAAACGTAGAAATGAAAGAGAGGAAGATTGTCAACAGGAACAATTGACACAGTGATTGTCACAGTGGGCTCGAGCGTATCAGAGATTGTGAAGAAGGTCCAGGAAAGGGCAAGATTCATATCTGTTGTTCATAAGCTCGCCTAGAGTTGCACTTAGCAGCACCTGATAATAAGAGCAATATAATATATTTATATTGCCTTATATATTTAATATATGATTGTTTTCATATATTTCTATTTTATTGTATAGTCATATATCTCTCTCATTGTCTTTGAGTAAGAGCTGGCATACAGCTGATCCTCCAGTGTGTTTCTGAGGCTGTAAATACTCCAAGAGGAGATTACACATCTTTCTTCCTTAGAATGTTGGCTGGTGGATTTAGATGGCCAGAGAAGTATGGTCTATGTGTGATTACATTAACTCTTTCTTTATGGACTAATGAAATTATTAACAAATAAATGTGTGTGTGTATATATATATATATCTCATACATACACACACACAATACATATATGTTGTTGTTATGTGCCATCGAGTAACCCGAGACTCATAGTGACCCTATGTACAATAGTTCTGAAGCCTGCCCTTTTCTAAGCCAGTCTCACAGACTTTGACATGCCCACCCTCATTACTCCAGTCATTGTATTAATCCATCTCATCTGGAGTCTTTTTTTAAAATTATTATTATTTTTGTGTGAGTGTACCGTTAAATCAGATCTGACTGCTACAGGAGGAGATTGTCCCTCCTTCCCCGGCAGAGAATCTGGTGGATTTGAACAGTGCGCCTCTGGGATTGTAGTTGCAGCTCCTTGCCACTAGGCCACCAGAGCTCCCCTCATCTGGAGTCTTCATCTCCTGTGCCATCCCTCCACCCTTCTAAGCATGATGCTTTTCTCCAAGCACTGGTCCCTCCTGGCCATATGCCCAGAGTATGTAAGATGGAGTTTCAAAATTTTAGCCTCCAAGGAGAAATTTGGTTTCACTTTCTCCAAATTAGACTTATTTTTTTTCTGGACAGTGCAGCCCATGGTATGTGCAGTATTCTTCTTCAGCACCACACCATGAAGGCATTGATTCTTCTTTTGTCATTCTTCATCATTGTCCTGCTCTCTGATGCATAACAAGTATTTGAGAAGACCATGGCCTAGATCAGGCACACCTTGGTCTCTAGACTGACATCATTGCTTCTTGGCAAGCTGGAGAGGTCCCTGACAGCAGAATTTCCCAATGCAACTCATCTTTTGATTTCCTGACTGCTGATGCTAAGAATGTTGATTGTGGAGCTGAGCAAGTTGTAACTGTTAACAGCCTCAATCTCTTCTCCATCTATCATGGTGCTTCCCAATTGGCCCAGTGGTGAGAATCTTTGTCTTTTTGATGTTAAGCTTTCATCCATATTGAAAACTACAGTCTGTGTCTTCTGTAGCAAGCTTTTGAGGTCCTCCTCAGTTTCATCAAGCAAGGTTGTGTCATCTGAATAACATAGGTTGTTAATGATTCTTCTTCCAATTCCTGATGCCACATTCCTCTTCAAAGAGCCCAGCCTCCCAAATGATCTGTTCTGCATATAGATTGAGAAGGTATGGAGACAGGACGCATTGATGATGCACTCCCTTCCTGATTTTGGACTATGCAGTATTTCTTTGCTCTGTTCTAATGACTGCTTCCTGGTCTGAGTATCAGTTCCAAGTCAGCACAATCAAGTGTTCTGGGATTCCCATTCTCAAGGTCAGGCACAATTTGTTTGGATCCACACAGTCAAATGCCTTTGCATTGAAATGAAAATGAAACACAGACACTCCTCTGGTGGTGGTGGTTGTTGTTATGTGCCATCGAGTCTCTTGAGATTCATAGCGACCCTATCTACAACAGCCCTAAACCTTGCTCTATCCTGTGCCAATCTCCCTGCTTCTGACACACACATCCCAATTACCCCAGTAACTGAATCTGTCTACCTCATAGAGGGCCTTTCCCTCCTGAGCTGTCCCTCCAGCCTCCCAAGCATGATGTTCCTTTCCAAGGACCTGTCTCTCCTTACAACATGTCCAAAGTATGTAAGACGAAACCCCAGAATCCCTGCCTCCAAGGAGCAGCCCGGTTTAACCCTCTCTAGGGTGAGTCTGTTTTTTTTCTTGGCAGTCCATGGTACATTCAATACTCTTCTCCATCACGACAGCTCAAAGTTGTCAATTCTCCTTCTATCCTCCCTAGTCATTGTCCAGCTCTCTGATGCATAACAAGTGATTGCAAAGACCATAGCCTATATCAGACGTACCTTGGTCTCAAGAGTGACACCATTGCTGTTCAGTACTTTGGAGAAGTCTCTAACAGCAGACTTTTACATGGCAGTACATCTTTTAATTTCCTGGCTACTGGTGCCAAGAGTGTTAACCGTGGAGCCAAGCAGACTAAACTTGTTAACAATCTCAATCTCTTAACCATCCATCCTGATGCTGCCAATTGGTCCAGTGGTGAGAATCTTAGTCTTCTTGACATTGAGCCTCAATCAATACTGAAGGCTGCAGTCCTTGACCCTCTGCAGCAGGTACTTCAGGTCCTCCTCAGTTTAAGCAAGCAGGGTTGTGTCATCTGCATAACACAGATTGTTAATAGATCTTCCACCAATCCTGATGCCACACTTCTCCTCATAGAGCCTAGCCTCTCGGGTAATCTGTTCTGCACACAGGTTGAAAAGGTATGGAGATAGGACACATCCCTGGTGTACACCCTTCCCAATTTTGAACCATGCATTGTTTTCTTGCTCTGTTCTTATGACTGCCTATTGGTCCAAGTATAGGTTTTGCATTAGTGTTCTGGGATTCCCATTCTTCTCAGAGTCAGCCACAGTTTGTTATGATCCACACAGTCAAATGCCTTTGCCTAATCAATGAAACACAGACATTCTTCTGGTACTCTGCTTTTTGCCGATATCCCTCTGACATTGGTGACAATGTCTCTAGTGCCATGGCCTCTTCTAAATCAAGCCTGTACTTCTGGAATTTCTCTGTCAATGTACTGTTCCAGTCATTTTTTTATAATCTTGAGCAGAATTTTGCTTGTGTGTGCTATTAGTGATATTGTTTGATAATTTCCACACTCTTTTGATTAACTTTTTTTGTTAATGAGAAGAAACATGAATCTCTTCCAGTCGGTTGGCCAGGTAGTTTTCCTTCAGATTTCTTGACACAAACTAGTGAGCACATCCAGGGCAGCATCTGCTTGTTAAAATACATCAATTGGTATTCCATCAATTCCTGGAGCTTTATTTTTTGCCAAGTCCTTCAGAGAATCCTGAAACTCTTGGGTATCAATCAATTCTTTCTCATACAGTGACTTTGTGTACTCCTTTAATCGTCTTTTGATACTTCCTGAATCAATTAATATTTTGTCCATAGCATCCTTAAGTATTGCAACTAGCTGCTTGAATTTGTTCTTTGGTTTTTTTAGCGTAAGAAATGCTTAGCCAGGTTGACCTTTTTTATTTTCCAACTGTAGCTCCTTGTACATTTCATTATAATACTTTGCTTTCATTACACATTGTTATTATTTTTATTTATATATTGTTTATATATTTTCTTTCTATATTGGTTTTGTTCTGTCCGCTGCTGTTGAGTCAACTCTGACTCATTGTGACCCTCTACAGCAGATATGAACATACCCTTCCCTGTGCCACCCTCACAATCCCTGACATACTCAAGCCCATTTTTCAGCTGCTGTGTCAATCCATCACATTGAGGATCTTCTTTTCTTTTGATGACTCTCCAGGCTTCAAAGCACGATCCCCATTTTTTAGAACATGATTTCTCCTAATAACATGCTGAAAATATGTGAGACAGAGTTTCATCATTCTTCCTTATTAGGAGCAAGCTGACCACACCTTCTTTAAGATTTGGCAGTCCACTAGATATTCTGTACACTTCCCCAACCCCACAACTCAAAGTCATAAATTCTTCTACTCTCAACTTTAGTCAATTTCCAGCTTTCAGATTCATAAAATATAATTGAAAAGATCACAGTTTGAGTCAGGTACACCTTAGTCTTCAAGCTCAGTGCAACATGCCTTTTGATTTCTTGACTGTTGATGGAAACGGTGTTGATTGTGGATTCAGGTTAGATAAAATTGTTAACTGCTTTATTTTGTCTTTTTAAGCTACTCTTCTTTCATAGACTTTCTGTATGAGGTCAGTTAAAGGGAGAGAGGAGTGACTGCAGTAGTAACAACAAGTTTTAGGGCTTTAATTCAGAGAATCCTGAATGAATTCACTTGGCAGAGGAGCAAGTTATACTAGCTAAGAGGGTCAGTAGAGGTTGAATACAAAAAAATGAAATCACACATTAACCCAGAGGAAGTAGGTCGTGGTCTGAGTAACTGATTGGAACGTAGCTGGGGGGAAAGAAGGAGGCTATGAGGAAGCCAAGAGAGATGAGGCGAACAAAGAAGAAGAGGAAACAAGCCAGACCCTCTGCATCTGCTTGAACAGAGCCCTCATCCGCTGAGAAGCCAAATGGTTTTGGACATTATTCAGTTGTTCTGCTTCTATTTCCCTAACTGGACTTCTGTAAGATTGTAGCATGAATGTAATAGTTTGCATGCACCTTATGTATCACACAAACAGCCACACAGTTTTCTCCATTGAATAGTTAAAGGGAAAGAAGTACCAAAAAGAAAATATTGAGACAATGACATAGAGATAAAGCCGTTCAGCAGCTTGGAGAGATCTATTCAGAGAAAATATAGAGGCCAACACAGAGATGAGCAGAGCCAAGCACCCTGCCTACCTCATTGGCTTTGATCACATTATTAGACAGCAGTAAGGGAGTTCCCCAGAGTTAGACTGGAATCTCTGGGACCTCATTTTCTGCACATTGGAGGCAGTATGTTAGTAAGAACCCAGATGGTCCATGACAGCTGTGCCAACAAACACATGCATTTGGGGAAGACACATTTTTCAGGGAAGATCCCAACATTTCCCCTGATCCCAGCATTTACAATTCTTGGAAAGTTCTTATGTTTGTAAAAGAATCTAGCTCTCTTCTCAAGTTGTAGTGTGTGGTTTGATCGGAAAAAAACCCATGGCTGACCTGCCAGGGTTTTTTCAGAGGCAATAAATGACATGAGTCGGTATAGGATCCTCTGAGCACAATCACATGCTCTGGAATTCCTTGTCTTCTCAATGTCAGCCACAGCTTGTCATGATCCACACAGTTGAATGTCTTTGCGTAGTCAATTAAGCAAAATAGACATTCTTCTAGTACTCCTTATTTTCAGCCAGCATCCATCTGACATCAGCAATGATATCCCTGGTGCCACAACCTTTTCTAAATCCTTCTTAAACTTCTGACAATTCCCTATTTATGTACTCTTCTAGCCGTTTTTGAATGATCTTCAGCATTATTTTGCTTGCAGGTGATATCAATGATATTCTATAATTTCCACATTCAGTTGGATCACCCTTCTTGGGAAAAGGAACAAATATGGACCACTTCCAATCCAGACTACCAGACATCTGTCCTCCAAATTTCCTGGCACAGACTAGCTAGTGTATCCAAGGCTACATCTGTTAATTGAAACGAGTCACTTTGTATCCCATAAATTCCTGGGGCCTTATTTTTTGCCAATACCTTTAGTGCAGCTTCCACTTCCTCTTTCATTCCCATTGGCTCCTGTTCATATGGTACTTCCTGAAATATTTCAGAGTCAATCAGTTCTTTTTGGTACAGTGACTCTGTGTATTCTCTCCATCTTCTTTTGCTGCTTTCTGGGTCATTCAATATACTGCCCATAGCATCTTTCAACATGGTGACACAAGGCTTATATTTGTTTTTCAAGTTCTTTCAGCTTGAGAAATGCAGAGTGAGTCCTTCCCTTTTTATTCTCTAATTCTAGCTCTGTGCATATTCCATTATAATACTTTGCTGTGTCCTCCTGAGCTACCCTTTCAAGTCGTCTGTTCAGCTCTTTCACTTCGACATGTTTTCCTTTAGATTTGGCTTCTTGATATTCCAGTGCAATTTTTAGAGTCTGTTCTGACATACTTGAGCCCATTGCTGCAGTCCTTGTGTCAATTCATCTATTCAGGGGGTCTTCTTCTCTTCTTTGACCGTCCACCTTTCCAAGCATGATATCCTTTCCCAGGGAATATCCTCTCCTAGCAACATGTGTAAGGTATGAGAGACAGAATTTCACCATCTTTCCCTCCAAGAATCACTCTGGCAGAACTTTTTTCCAAGACATAATTTGTCTGGGTTTTTTTTCTGTAGTCCATGGGATATTTTTGTAGTCCACGGGATACTCTTCTCTAACATCTCAACTCAAAGACTTCAGTTTTTCTTTTCTTCTTCTGTCATTTTTATTCATTCTTCAGCTCTCAGATGAATAACAAGTGATTGAAAAGATAGAGCTTAAAGCAGGCAAACTTTAGTCTTCAAGCTGACATCATTGTTCTTCAGTGTTTTGAAGAGGTCTCTGACAGCAGACTTCCCCCATGGAATACATCTCCTGATCTCCTGACTGCTAGTTCCAAGGGTTTTGATTATGGATCTAACCAGGATGGAATCATCGCCAACTGATGCTATGACCACTTCTAAATTCTCATTGAATTTCTGTCAGTTTCCTGTCAATGTATTGTTCTAGCTGTTTTGTATGATCATCAGCAATATTTCCCTTGCATGTGATAATAATGATATTGTTCTATTACTCACACTTTCTTCCAGTCATATGTCTTTGGAATAGGGGCATAAATGGTTCTCTTACACTCAGTCAGCCAGGCAACTGTCCCCCAAATTTCCTGGCATAGACTATTGGTTTAGTGGTAAGGAATGTAAATGTTCATGGTTCAAATCCACCAGCTGCTCCACAAAAGAATGATGGGTCATTTCTTCTTGTGTGATCAATTACTTCTGAAAATCTGGAGAATCAGATATGGGTTGGCTCTAACTACATTGTACATAACAACAATAACAATTACTGGTTAAATGCACCATTAACTCTCTCTGCTTTGCTGCAAATATTACACCTTTTCAATGTGTATGCAGAGCAGATTATCCGAGAGGCTGGGCTCTATGAGGAGAAGTGTGGCATCAGGATTGGTGGAAGATCTATTAACAATCTCCGTTATGCAGATGACACAACCTTGCTTGCTGAAACTGAGGAGGACCTCATGCACTTGCTGTGAAGGGTCAAGGACTGCAGTCTTCAGTATGGACTGAGGCTCAATGTCAAGAAGACAAAGATTCTCACCACTGGACCAATTGGCAGCGTCAGGATGGATGGCGAAGAGATTGAGATTGTTCACAGCTTCAGTTTGCTCGGCTCCACAGTCAACACTCTTGGCACCAGCAGTCAGGAAATCAAAAAGCGTATCACGATGGGAAAGTCTGCTGTTAGAGACCTCTCTAAGGTACTCAGGAGCAACGGTGTCTCTCTGGAGACTAAGGTGCGCCTGATACAGGCCATGGTCTTTGTAATCGCTTGTTATGCATCAGAGAGTTGGACAATGACTAGAGAGGACAGAAGGAGAGTGGATGCTTTTGAGCTGTGGTGCTGGAGCAGGGTACTGAATGTACCATGGACTGCCAGGAAAACAAACAGATTCAACTTGGAGAGGATTAAACTAAGCTACTCCTTGGAGGCAAGGATTCTGGGGCTTCGTCTGACATACTTTGGACATGTTGCCAGGAGGGACGGGTCCTTGGAGAGGGACATCATGCTTGGGAGGGTGGAGGGACAGCGCAGGAGGGGAAGACCCTCTATGAGATGGATTGATTCGGTGACTGGGGTGATCGGGATGGGTGTGTCAGAGGCAGTGTGGTTGGCGCAGGATAGAGCAGGGTTTAGGGCTGTTGTGCATAGGGTCGCTATGAGTCGAAAACGACTTGACGGCACATAACAACAACAACGACAACCATCTGCATTGAACTGCTTGGTCTTATTATATACTAGACATTCTAATATCTCAATTAAAACTTTGCCAAATGTAAAATCACATGGTTGCACAATTCGGTGGGTGGAGGAAGAGAATAAAAATATGGGAAAGATCTAGGGAAGACCTGAAAGGACAAGGTAAATGTTGAGCATAGTCCAAGGATTATTAAGTTCATAAAACATAATGAGTGAGAAATATTGTATAAAACGCAATGTGAATGAAGAATGGTGGAAAAACAATGTATACTAACTTCGTAAACAAATGAATAATAAATAAAAATTAAACAACAACAACAACAAACTTTTCCAAATGCCATTCTATCTGTAATACTCTTTGCCCACTTACTCAGCTGACTTTACTCCATTATTTTTTCAATCATTTACACAAATGCTATCATTTCAGTAGTGTCTTTCCTGGCTATTTAAAACCATATTCACTCCATTATTCATCCCTTGAATAATTTTTCTCCATAACACATAACATCTGAACTTTTATCTAATTTATTTTATTATTGTTTATCTACTACTAGAATGTTCAGAACAAATAAGCATTTTGGATATTCATTTCTTTGTGGTCCAGTAGCTAGGAGGCTATCAAGTGCATGGCCTACACTGAATTAATGTTTGTTTCATAAGGGAATGAAAGAATATATGCAGATCTAATACCTGAAAATTACTAACTTAAAACAATTTCATTGCCACTTTTCTATCTAAATCATGAAATTATGATGCATGTGTCTTTCCTGAATTTTTTTAAAATACAAAATACAAGTTAATATTTTTCCTATAATGTCTTCTCTAACAAAGTTGCCTTATATTTCAGGCAAGATAATAAAGCATTGCATATGCAAGATAAGACATCTTAATAAATTGAATGACATGGTAATTTTAGAAACCAGAAATAAGTGAGATGATGTGGACCTTTGAATATTCAATTCTAAACAGATATTATCAATATCAACAAGAAGTCTTTTGATATATTTGACTTGCTAAAAACCCCGGTGACACATTTGGCAGAAAAATGAAGATAATTGTCAGTTACTTTTAATTAATGGTAGTAAATTCTCAAATATGTGTTGGATATATTTTAGCAACAAGCTAGATACTAAGAGAAAAACCAAGTTACATAAGATTGTAAATCCTTTGGTCAGAATTTAGTCTAGTAAAATATAAGATTTCTATGTGTTTTATGTTCCTGTGTAGTTCTGATTGTGACATCAATAATTTCTACCACCTGCCCATGTCTCTAGTCTCTGTTGCTATGGGATCTTCTATTTTATGTTCTAGGAATTCCTCTTTTCCAACTAATACCTGTTGCTATTTTAAGAGTATATTGTGTGCAGTGGAGTTCTGGTGGTTCAGTGGTAATGAATTGTTCTGCCATTTCGGATAATATAGTGCATGCTGTAAGAGTGTGTGCGTGTGGTGGTTCTTTCCCCCAATTACTATGAAAGTTTTTTAAAAAACACAGGTAGCGTATGGAAGGAGGGAGCTCTAGTGGCCTACTGGCAAGATGCTGCAATCCTGAAGGAACGAGGTTTAAATCTACCAGCTATTCCATAGGAGGAAGATGGGCTATCTCCCTCAGTGTGATTAACTCCCTCTGGGAGGCTCTACTTTGGGTCAGTTCTGTCTTGATGATATACAACAACAAGGACTAAAAAAAACCCCAATGTATCAGAAGAGAGTTTCCATCTTTGTCCATCCGAGCAGCTGGTAGACTTGAACCATGTGCTTTTGGGTTGACAGCACAGTTGAATTAATTAATTACAAAAAGTGCAAGCTGGAACAGCTGCACAGAAAGTCTGAGATTCTTTGCTCTCTTTGGAATCTGGATTCTTAAATAATGTCCTTATTTGACTGACATTTTTCTCTCAACCTGGATTTTCCTTTAGATTTCATTGCCTACAAGCCCCACAGGATAAATTCTGTTGAGTTCTGGGTAACAGTGGATCTTGAGGTCGCTCACTGGTAAAGCTAAAATCTCAACAAATGTCTTTAGTTTAGCATGAAAATTATGCAGATACTAAATATTCTCAAAACAAGTACATATGTGCTTTTAGAGAATGCTATTCATGTGTTTATCTTTGGCAAACACACTTACTGTACTTAATCTTAACCCAATACTGTCATTACTGCCTTCATCAGAATCTCCAGAAATAGGTTGTCTTTAATATTCACAGTCTCTAAAATCACCTCTGAACTTGGAATGATTTTTCCCCCCTCGGGCAACATTTCCATGTTCAATGTTTTATAATGCTGCAAGTGAAACGGTTTTGCACACTGCCAGAAACCTACATTTCTTGTGGCAAAGTGGTGATTTGTTATACTGAATGACATTTAGTTAAAGATACAAAAAAAAAAAGTGAGGTAGAAAGGGAGAGAAAGAGAACAGAAAAACCACTGCTCACACAGAGAGGCTTTGTGTATAATCTGAATAACTTCCATCCCTGCTGAGGTCTCTTATCTTAATGACTTTGCTAAAGAAGTTGTCTTGTCAAATCTATTTAAAAGCTTTTGCCTTATATGAATAATTTACCAACAGAGGCAATTTGGGAACATCCTGATGAGATTTTTTTTTTTTTAAATAGCTCAGTGATAAGAGGCAGGCTTGAAAGAGTTGAATTTAAGAATAGAAAAGTTTTCACAGGATCCTGAGAGACTAGTGCTCAAAAGACCATTGGGTCCATTGTTCTGGTTTAGAGAGGATTCCTCTAAAGAATTCATGTTAGAGGAATAAGTTTAAAAAAGAAAATCAAGGGAGAAAACTGTTTCCAGGCAAACTTCATCTATTATTGGGTTGCTTCTTTAAAAAAAACCCAATTACTCTGTATTAGTCACTACACACACACACACACACACACACACACACACATGCACGCACACACAATCACACTTTTATGTCTGTTTTGAAGGATTTTCCTTATCAGAATCAAAAGACAGTATGTATGCACATTATATGACTGTACTGCCCACGGAGATATCCATATTTACATAAAGATCACTATCTTAATTGGGCAGAGATCTGAAGTGTTTTATAAAGCAATGCTATTTTATTAGACATAGTAACACCAAGACTCATTTGTCAGATTGTTCTGATGCTAGACACTATGTCCCTAGTTTTTCAAATAGCCCCAGGATGATTTACGATTGACAAGTTTCAACAGATCTTTTATAATATTACAGGCTAGAGAAGTCTTGGCCGTTCACTTCTAAAAAATAGGCCAATGGAAAAATACATAATCAATAGTGAAACATTATCTGATATAGTTCCATAAAGGCCAGCCCATCAGGCTAGACTGAAACAATAACAAAAACAACAACAAATTAAAAAGGAACTGCCTTCTCAATGTAATAAGTCTTAATGGCAGCCATAAAGGAAAGGTTTTAGGACTTTCATTTGCTGATGTATAAAAGTAAAAATTAGAGGAAACAGCTGCAAACAGTCATTACTAATGAGAACCCAGAATGCACAAAAACTTAATCCAGGGAAATTTGTAGTCTCAGAAACCAAAACGGAGCACATAAATGTCAATATTCTAGGCATCAGTACATTGAAATTGACTGATATTGACCATTTCAAATCAGACAATCATATAATGCACCATGTTTGAGTAAAAATTTAAAAGGAAAGACATGATGGCATCAATTATCAATAAAGAACATTTCAAGATCTATCTGGAAGTGCAATATTATTTGTGATAGGATAATAACCACATCTACAAGGAAACAGCACATCAGCAGAGAACTGCCAGAAGTCCAGGCTGGGTTTGGAAGGGGTCGTGGTACTAGGGATATTGTAGCTGATGTTAGATGGATCTTAGCTGAAAGCAGATAATACCAGAGAAATGTCTATCTGTGTTTCATTGACTATGCAAAGGCATTTGACTATGTAGATCATAACAAACTGTGGCTGACTTTGAGAAGAATGGGAATCCCAGAACACTTGATCATTCTAATGCGAAACCTATACTTGGACCAGGAGACAGTCGTCAGAACAGAGTAAGGGAACACTGCATGGTTCAAAATTGGGAAGGGCGTATGCCAGGAATGCATCCTATCTCCATACCTTTTCAACCTGTATGCAGAACAGACTATCCGGGAGGCTGGGCTTTATGAGGAGAAATGTGGGGTCAAGATTGGTGGACAATTTATCAACAATCTGCGTTATGCAGATGATACAACTCTGCTTGCTGAAACTGAGGAGGACCTTGAAGCACCTGCTGCAGAGGGTCAAGGACTGCAGCCTCCAATATGGACTGAGTCTCAAAGTTAAGAAGACAAAGATTCTCACTACTGGACCAATTGGCAGCATTAGGATGGATGATGAAGAGATTGAGATTGTTCACAGCTTTAGTTTGCTTGGCTCCACAGTCAACACTCTCGGCACCAGTACCCAGGAAATTAAAAGGCACATTGCCATGGGAAAGTCTGCTGTTTAGGGCCCTCTCCAAAGTACTGAAGAGCAATGGTGTCTCTCTGGAGACTAAGGTGCGTCTGATACAGGCCATGGTCTTCACAATCACTTGTTATGCATCAAAGAGTTGGACAATGACGAAGGAGGATAGAAGGAGAATTGATGCCTTTGAGCTGTGGTGCTGGAGAAGAGTATTGAGAATATCATGGACTGCTAGGAAAACAAACAGATTCATCCTGGAAAGGGTTAAACCATTTGGCTCCTTGGAGGCAAGTATTCTGACGCTCCATCTAACATACTTTGGACATGTCGTGAGGAGAGACCAGTCCTTGGAGAAGGACATCATGCTTGGGAGGGTGGAGGGACAGTGCAGGAGGGGAAGGCCCTCTATGAGGTGGATTGATTCAGTGACTGGGATAATCAGGATGGGAGTGTCAGAGACAGTGCGATTGGCACAGGACAGAGGAGAGTTTAGAGCTGTTGTACATAGGGTCACTAAGAGTCGCAAGCGACTCGATGGCACATAACAACAACAACAACAAGAAGGAAAAATAACGAGGCAGGATGGTGAATCTTCATCTCACATGCTTTGGGTGTGTTGCTAGGAGAGACTATTCCTTAGAGAAGGACAGCTAGCTTTAAAAGGTGGAAGGACAGTGAAGGAAAGGAAGACCCCCAATCAGGACACTGTAGCAATGAGTTCGAGTGTGTCGGATTTTGTTAGGATGGCACAGGATAGTATAGGGTTCAGACCTGTTATCAAGGAAGGATACTAAAATGGCTATTAATCATATTTATGTACCAAGCACTGAAGCTAAATACGAACACATTGAAGATTTTACTAACTCATGTTGTCTGAAATTGATCAAATATGAACGCAAGATGCACTGATAACTATTGTGACTGGAATGCAAAAATTGAAACCAAAGAAGAATGAATAGCTGGACAATATGACCTACATGAGAGAAGTAACTCCAGAGACCTCACGGGTGGATTTTTCAAAACCAACAACATACTTATTAAAATACTCTTTTTAGGTAGCTCTGGTGGCCTAGTGGCAAGAAGCTGCGCTGCAATCCCAGATGTAGGAGGTTTGAATCTGCCAGATGCTCTGCTGGAGAAGGAGGGACAATCTCCTCATTTACCAATCTGATCAGATTTGATGGTACACTCATACAAAATAATAAAAGTTAAAAAAAAAATTTAAAAGTACCTTTTTTACAAGAAGGTAAATTATGATATGGACCTACCAGGTAGAATACCCAGGAATCAAACAGACTACATCTGTGGAAAGAGAAAATAGAGAAGCACCCCAGGAAGATCAAGACCAGGGACTGACTATAGGAACAGATCACGATTATTCATGGACAAAGTCAAGCTGAATTGTTCCTGGTAGCATAGAATCTGAAACAAATGACATCAAGTTTATAAGAGTCAAAGTCTTGCTTTGAGTCTGTCTCACCCAGATTTAGATTTTATTCACTGAGCACTGAAGATGAGACATGTTGTGAGATGACATCAAGAATATCATGCATGATGAAAGGAAAAGGTCATTTAAAAGGAAAGGGAAGGGAGGAAGAGCAACACTGATGTCAGAAGAAACATCTAGAACAAAGAGACACTAAAGAAATTGGAAGGTACAATGTAGAAGGTGAACAGATTTCAACGGCAGATAAGGAAAAAAGGAAAATATAATTTAAAAGCAAAGAGTTTGAAAAGAAAAAATGAACATATGAATTTCTCATGCTGAAAGAATAGGAAAAAAAGTCCAAGTCTTGCATTGCAATAAAGATTCTATTGGAAAAAATATTGAATAATACAGGGACTATCAAAAGAAGAAGAAAGGAATATACAAAACCACTGGACCAAAAAGAATTGATTGACAATCATTTCAGGAGGTAATATCAATACTATCAGGCATTGATAGTATTGAAAAAATATATTCCAAGTTATATTGAAGACATTGACAATAAATAAGAGTCCAGAAGTTGACAAACTGTCAATTCAGCTGTTTCAACAAACAGGTGCAATGCTTGAAGAACTTATTAATTTATGTTACGAAATCTGGAAGGCAGCTACCTGACCAAATGCAATAAGATCCGTATTTCTGGATTGACACAGTGACTCTGAGGATGGCCTAGGATATGGCAAGGTTGTATTTAGAAAAACGATAGTTGAATAGACTTGGCACCACCTAAGAACAACAACAACAACCACCATGTGGAACAAACATTAAGTATTTACTTAGAGATATCAGAATAGAAAAATGAGTACTAAGTTATTAATCATGAAACTGAATAATGGAGTGGTCACTGATATTCATTGTTAAAAACACTCACTATAGTGACTTTCTCCTCAGCACCACCAGTTTATAAATGTGAAAGTATGTAGAGATTTTCCTGAGGAATTCCCAAATCTAGGCAAAGGCCTATTGGCGAAGACGGAAGAGGCTCCTCCCACCAGCCACAGAGAAGGACACAAGTGCACTTCCAGTAAAGACCACTGTTGCATAACAACTCTGAGATTTGAGCAGGAAAGATTACTAGAAAGGATGACTGAGAAGTTCCAATCTCCCCTCAAAGACATTGTCTACTTGGGAAAACATCAACACCCATCCACCTCACACAACGTCAAGGAAGCAGCTGGAAAGATCAAACATCAGAAAACAAAACAAACCTTCTCTTAAAAAAACAAACCAGATTTAGAACCCAACGAACAATATCTCAGAGATAGGAAGGCAGAAGAAATATGCAGACGTGGATTTCCAAGAACTGATACTGAAAAAAATAACAAGTGTTGGAAGAAAGATTTGAAGCCACAAATAAAGAGCAACAAGAAAGAAAAAAAAAGTATACCACAACAAGATAAAATCAACTCAGTACTGGAAACAACAAAAAAAGCATAGGGAAAAAAAGAATATCAAAACTGCAACGGCAGAAATTTGCAATGATGGAAGGGAGGAAAGCAGAATAGAAGACATAGAACAGAGAATCAATGAGTTAGAAGACAAGAACTTCAAGAAGAAAAAACAGTGAGAAGACAGGAGAATGAAGAAAACATTAGAATCATGTAGGATAACATCAAGTGAAACAACATATGCTTAAATGGAATTCAAGAACAGGAGGTTAATAAAAACATGGGAAAAAATGTGGCATAGATACTAGAAGGAAGCTTTCTAGGAAATGCACATCCTAGAAGCTCAGTGAACCTCAAACAGACGTTGTTGACAGGGAGACTTCCCCTTCATGAAGCATGTAGAAGTCAGACTCAACCATCCCCACATTATGTCTGCTCCTTTATTTCAGCATTATCCAAAACAGCAAAAAATGGAGTCAACCTAAGTGTCCGTCAAAAAAAATAGATGAATTTTAAAAACCTATTAAAAAAAAAGAAAAGAAAAACATCAAGGCATATCATTGCCAAATTATCCTAAAAGCAGCTCAAGAAAAACAATGATCCACCAACTAGGGAGAAACAGTTAAACTAGGCTGTGACTTCTCTGCAGAAACCATGGGAGAAAGCAGCAGCAGCAGCAGCAAAAGTCGAACAAAGCAGCAGACAATAAATGTTGGAGAAGATGTGAAGAGATTGGAACTCGTATGCACTGCTAGTGGGGCTGTAAAATGGTACAACTGCTATGGAGGGTGGTTTGGCATTTCCTCAAAAAGCTGAACAGAGAAATCCTGTATGACTCAGTTATTCCACTGCGAAGAATATATTCCAAGGAAATCAGAACTGAGAGATGGATGGACATTTGTACACCTATGTTTACAGCAGTGTTGTTCACAATAGCAAGAAAATGTAAGCAGCCCAAATGCTCATCAACAAATGACTGGGTTGAGAAATTGTAGTACATTTACACAATGAAATATTATGCAGCATTAAGGAGTAATGATTTTGTAAAATACTATATAACTTGGAAGAGATTAGAGAGCATTGTGTTGAGTGAAATATCTCAGTCACAGAAGGACAAATAGTGCATAAAGGCACTATTGTTAAAATAGTGGGATAACTGAGTAAGAAATGTATTAATATTCAGAAAGGAAAGGAGAGAAGGTGGGCAGGGAAAAGGGGAAGGGAAAAACTACCAGGATAGCAGAGTTTAGTGGATGGAGGAGGAGGAGGTGAAGTAATGGGAAAGGTGCAATGAGGCCTTGAAAAGATAGTGATTATAGTGACCCATAGCAGCCCTATGAACAATAGATCTGAACTCTGCTCTATCCTGAGCCAGTCTCACTCTCTCTGACACACTTACCTCCACTTCCTCAGTTACTGTGTCAATACATCTCATCTGGGGTCTTCCTCTCCTGCACTTTCTCTCCAAGGACTGGCCCTTCCTGGCCAAATGCCCACTGTATGTGAGGTTGGAGCTTCAAAATCTTTGCCTTATCCAAGAAGCAGCCTGGTTTCACCATCTGCAGGATAAATCACTTTGTTCTCTTGACAGCCCAACGACAATTTATTATATAAAATATAATGTATATGAATGATTGTATTAAGTATGAAGTTGTTGTTGTTGATTGCCGTCAACTCGAGCATGACTCATGGCAACTCTATGAACAAAAGGCTTGAAGCCATTCTATAAACATTGCCATTTATCAAAGTTTACAGAGTTTTCTAGAGGCATGCTGTTTAGGAAGTAGATACCATGCATATGAAAGACTATGAAAACCAATACAATTTTATTTAAAGTGTGTGGAATAGAATCCAAGTCACCTACAGTATTTTTTTTCACTAATGTTCAAGGTTTATACATTGATGTTACATCCATGTTATGTCTGAAATACTGATGCAGAACAAAATAATGGAGAAGAAAATATTTCTGTATATAGTGGGCATTTTCAAAATTTCAACTAGAACTTCATCAAATAATCCCATTTCATTAAATATATTATATGCTACAATTGGAGCCTAATTTGATCTGAGTGACTAAAGTGTAAGTAAAAAAGGTGTCAAGTGAAATGGTGGTAGTGTGTGGAGAGGACAAGAATGAGCTTGAGAAAACTTAGTAAAGGGGATTGTGCATATGTCAGATTCTGACAAACGTAATTGCCAGTGAAGCCAGCCCTGCTAGCTGAAACCTAGGAACTCTCTTAG
>NW_006399796.1:10691849-10695536 GCF_000299155.1 Elephantulus edwardii | reverse complement strand
CTTCTATCCTCCTTGGTCCAACTCTCTGATGCATAACAAGTGATTGCAAAGACCGTAACCTGTATCAGACACACCTTAGTCTCCAGAGTGACACTATTGCTCTTCAGTACTTTGGAGAGGTCCCTAATGGCAGACTTTCCCATCGCAATACGTTTTTTTATTTCCTGGCTATTTAAATTCTCCAGCTGTTCCTAGGGAGAAAGAAGAGAAATTTCCTCCTGTGCAATTATCTCCCTCTGAAATCCCACTGGAGGGTCAGCTATCAGTTGGTTCTGACTCCAAAGCACACTAACAACAACCTCCGTGACTATGCTGAAAACCGTTGCATTTGAACTTTTTATTATTGAATTGTGTAGTATTAGAGCTCGTTAATGCTGTTAAAAAATGAGCTAAGATGTGATTTCTGCCCTCATGGAATTTCTGTCTAGTGAAGATATAAGGCTGCACTATGGAGCTTAGTCTCCTCTGCTGTCCAAATCTCTCCTGCATCTGTTTCTCCATGTCATGGGCTCTGCCCCAGCAGAGACCGCACACATCTTGCCTGAACTGTAATAATGCCCACCCATGGTGTCCTTTTTTTTTCAGGTTCCCTATGGCCCAATCTATCCTCAACACTGCCAACAAAGGCTGTTTCTAAAGCACAGGTCTAATCAGACTGCTCCTCAGGGTGAAATCCATCAACGTTTCCTTGTTTTCTGCAAGATACAGTGCAAACTCCATAGCATCACAGTCATATACTCGCCAAGCCTTGTCTGCTGCTCTTGCGGAGGGCTACTTGCTCATTCCTTTTCCTTCATGAATCCTGTGCTTAGGCAGTTACCACCCTACTTTTTATCTGAAATGTGCTTGTGATTCTACACCACCTGATTTCGTTCATGCCATTTATTGTTAACTGCCTACCTCTCTATTGACATCTACTCCAATGCCTAGCAAAAACGTCAGGGGAACTCTTCCAGGTATATTCACAAGACAGAATTAAAGCCTAACAAAAAATTTTGTTTTTACCTCTACTCTACGATACAGCCTTGCTTGCATAAAGTGAGGAGGACTTGAAGCACTTGTTGCAGATGATGAAGGAATTCTGCCTTCCATATGGATTGTGTCTCAATATCAAGAAAACAAAGATTCTCACCACTGGACCAATAGGCAGTGTCATGATGGATGGAGATGTGATTGAGACTGTCAATAGCTTCATCTTTCTTGGATCCACAATTAATATCCTTGGTACCAGCTGTCAGGAAATAAGGAGACACATTACACTGGGAAAATCTCCCGGTAAGGACCTTTTTTTGAGTAGAGGTGTCAGTTTGAAGACTAAGATACGTCTGATTCAACCCATAGTCATTCTTATTACTAGCTATGCATCTGAGACCTGGGCAATGAATATGGATGACAAAAGAAGAAATAACACCTTTGAGCTTTGGGAGGAGATGCTATTCTTTGGAGAGGGACATGATGTTGGGAAAGGTGGAGGGTTGGCAAAGGAGAGGAAGACCCTCAACCAGGTAGACTGACATGATGACTGCTGCAATGGGCTCTTGTGTGCCATGAAGAGGGAGGATGGTCCAGGACAGGACTGGTTTCAGATCATTTTTTCATAGGGTCGCTATGAGTCATACTGGACTCAATGACACCTAACACTAACAACAACAACAACAGCACCTTAAGGTTTCCTGTGGCTGAGGTTCACCAGGTTCATTGGGCTCATGACATAGCTCTGGTGACTTAGTGGTTAGGAGCTGCACTGCTAATCCAAAGGCAAACTGATTCTACTGGCTGCTCCATGGAAGAAAGGTGGGCAATCTCCTCCCATGTGAATTCCTGGCTTTGTAAACCCACTAGAGGGTAAGATACGGGTCAATTCTGACTTGATGGCACAAACAACTACCACTTTCAGGTGGTACTGTTTTAGTCATGTAACATGTAATGATTACGGCAAACCTTTATTGAGTATATGCAGTGAGTACACAGCACAGTGCTGTTACACTTGCATGCTATTATTTGAGCTTCACCATAACACAGTGTTAGGTAGAGTTTATAAGCAGTTTATTCATAGATGGAGAATCTTATTGTTGAGGAGTTAAGTCATCTCTCCAAGATATGTACCTGGTACGCATAAAAATCAATTCAAATTCAGATAGTCTGACTCTACAGATTTTTACTCTGAAACACTCTGGTACATTAACTTCTGTGTATGTGTCTTTATTTTTTTGATATTAGATACAGGCACAGCTAACTTTATTACACTTAACTTCATTGTGCTTCACAAAAAAAATGCGATTCTTTTTTATCTATAAATTGAAGGCTGTGACAACCCTTGGTAAACACATGAGAACCATTCTTCTACAGTATGTGCTCACTGTGTGTTTCTGTGTTACAATTTGATGACTCCCAATTCACTTTATCATATTCCATCACACAATGCTGAGACTGATACCACCCTCCTTTTCTTCGTCATTGACTCTTTGTTACCAAGTCAGAACCAACTTATAGCAGACCGTCCAGTAAGTTTTCAGACAATGAACTATACTGGAATAGAATGCTCCTGTTTCTCCCCTGAAAGAGTTGGTGAATTTTAACTGATTGCCTTTGTGTGGGCAGTACAACTCCTTACCCACTCAGCTACCAGAGCTTCCATCCAGAGACACAGAAGTGATTTACTTTATTATATTTGCTTTAGTTAAGAAAACAAAGTGGTTTGGAGCCAAACCTGGAATATCCACAAGGCATGCCCGAACTGTGCCTTCAACTTCTTACCTTAGCACTCCACCTACAATGTCACTCAATTAAATATTTGTGGAGTTTTAAGGTATTATACTGGATTCAGTTTCACTGATGGAAACACAGATAGTCTGTCTTAGGTAAAAACAAACTACAACGATGATAGGTCAAATTCACAAAAGAAATGAAAAAGACCTTAGTTGGCACATGTTGCAGCATTAGTCACATAATCCCTCCTTATGCACTTAAAAATATTATTAAGGTATTACCAAGAAAAAGTATTATGTTTGGTCTGAGTTTTACTGCAGCTCTTCCCAAACATTTAATGTTTTTAATGGCCACTGACATAAATTGAGATTAAACTGGAAATAATTCCTTGTGAGGCGTGTTGTTGCTTGTTAGAAGTGAACTCTGACTTACAGCAATCCTATGTACAACTAATCAAAACCCTGTCCAATCCTCACAATCTCCACTGTGCTCAAGCCTATTGTGTCAATCACCATTTCAACCCATCTCTTCGAAGGTCTTCCTTTCCTTAACAGATTCTCCACTTTCCCAATAATAATGTCTGTTTCCAAAGTATAGGCAGTTGGATTCCACCATCTTATCCAGGTCAACATGGTGAACAGTCATTCCATAAAGATTTAGAGACTTGGCCACACTGTGAACTGGAATCTACTCAATGCCAAGGGGTTTGCAGGCACAATAGTGTTCAAGGTTTTTTTCATGTCCCCATAAGATAGTAAGGGAAAACAAAAAAACGAAAACAAATTTACAAGAGGCAAGGTACAACAATGAGTTGTTTAACCTGTATTGTGGGACCCTCTTAAGAACAGAAATGATACATTGAACCATAATGACTAAAGGCCAGATGAAACATAGAACAGCAATAATGACATTTTACAAGGTGAAAGAAAAAGGTCATTGAAGATATGAGGAAAAAAGAAAAACAAAAATAGATGCCAG
>NW_006399796.1:10689402-10690709 GCF_000299155.1 Elephantulus edwardii | reverse complement strand
ATCAATGAAACACAGATAGACATTCTTCTGGTATTCTCTGCTTTCAGCCAAGATCCATCTAACATCAGCAACGATATCCCCAGTACCACGGCCCCTTCTAAACCCAGCCTGGACTTCCGGCAGTTCTCTGCTGATGTGCTGTTCTAATCGTTTTTGGATGATCTTCAGTAGAATCTTGTTTGCATGTGAAATCAACGACACTGTTCTGTAGTTTTCACACTCAGTTGGGTCACCTTTCTTTGGAATGGGAGAAAATATAGATCTCTTCCAGTCAGTTGGCCAAGTGGTTGTTCTCCAGAACAAAAAATTTGTTAGGAGAGCAAATAGGTTTGTCCTGGTGAGGGTGAAGCCATGTTGCTCCTAGGAGGCAAATTTTGGAACTCTGTTTGACATGCTTCAGACATGTTGCAAGGAGGGACCAATCCTTGGAGATGGACATCATACTTGAGAGGGTGAAGGGATAGCACAAGAAAGGAAGACACTTGATGAGATGGATTTACTCAATGACTGGGTAAATGGGGTAGGTAGGTGTGTCAGACAATTAGATGGCTCAGGATAGAGCAGGGTTCAGAGCTATTGTTCATAGGGGATCACAAGTGTCTTAACAGCATATAACATCAACAATAATCAAGAAAGGTGTATCTCAGGGTTGTGTTATTTCACCACCCTTATTCAGTACTTATGCTGAGCAAGTAACCTAATAAATTGGACTATTTGAATAATATAGTATTAGGATTTGGAGGAAGGATGTTTATTTAATAAGAAAGTGACAACCTTGCTTGCTGAATATAATGAGGACTTGGTGCCTGTATTGATGAAAATCAAGTACTACAGTCTTCAATATGAATTACATCTCAACCTAAAGAAAACCAACTTCTTCACAATTACACAAATAAGCAACATTATGATAAATAAAGAAAAGTCTAAAATATTCAAGGCCCTCATTTTACCTGGAATCACAATCAACAGAGATGGAAACAGCAACAATGAAAATAAATTAAATGGCCTAGAGACAAGAAGCCGTGCTGCAATCCTAGAGGTACAAAGGTGTGGGAAAAGAATGGTCAATCTCCTGTACAATTAACTCTGTCTCTGAAAATCTGCCAGAGGCTCAGCTATGGGTCAGTTCTGACTTGACAGTACACAATAACAACAACTGTATTGAGTACATTTTTAAAAATACTTCACAAAGTATTCAAAAACAAAGATCTCATCCATGGGGAAAAAGTATGCCAGACTCGATGCATAACATTTTATTGCCTTGTGTGCATGTAAAATCTGGATTATAAATAAGGAAAGACAATGAA
>NW_006399796.1:10665921-10687052 GCF_000299155.1 Elephantulus edwardii | reverse complement strand
GACTCGACGGCACATAACAGCAACAACAATAATAAAAGAGTGCATTTTAGGAAGTTCTGGGTTAATATTCCTTTGCTAGATATGACGAGGAAGTGGGTTTTTTTTGTTATTGTTTTCAAATCAAGTTTCTTTTTAGCAGTGGTGGCTTTGAAATAACCTTTATTTGGAGAACAGTTTGATCAACAATTTAAGATTTTTTTTCACTATGCCTTTTTCTTTAAAGATACAGTACGAGATGGCCAAGTTTCAGTGTCTACTTTCCTCAGTGAAGAAATGGCAACTGAGCAGTGGGATTCTTATTTTTTTTTTTGCCTACTACTGCATTTTCTTTTTCAAGAAAATAGACCAAGAAGAATTTTCACCATCATATTCTGTCCTGTTCTTATAAACAGATTATTGAATTGTAAAAAAAGTTACTGAAAAATTTAATTATATCACTCACCCCAATGCATGTGTTGAAATTCTATTCCTTGTATTTGTGGTTGTTATTCTCTTTTACCTTAGTGAAGTCATACCATGTTATATCACATCTGAGTTATAAAAACACCAGAATAGATGCAGGAATATACATTCAGGGAAAGAGAGGTAGCATATTATGAGGGTCTATAGACAAGGAAAATGTGTGTATCAGGGTTGAATTCTTTCTCCATACCATTTCAATCTGTATACTAAGCAAATAACATGAGAAACTGGGCTTTGTCAAGAAGAATGTGGTATCAAGATTGGAGAAAGGCTCATCCATATGCAGCTTAATGCAGATGGCATAATCTTGCTTGCTGAAAGCACTTGATGCAGAAGATCAAAGCCTACAAACCTTCAACTTGAATTATATCTCAACAACAAGAAAATAAAAATCCTCACCGCTTGACCAATAGGCAACATTCTGACAGATGAAGAAAAGATTGAAATTTTCAATGATTTCATTTTACTTGGATCCACAGCCAACACAGTTGGTATCAGAAGTCAGGAAGTCAGGAGATATAGAGAATTGGAAAAGTTTGCTGTCAGAGACCTCTCCAAAGTCCTGAAGAACAATGGTGTCAATTTAAATACTAAACTGATTAAAGTCACAGTCTTTCCAATCACTTGATGTGCTCTGAGAGCTGGGGAATGAATAAGGATGACAGGAGAAGAATCATGTCTAAGAATTATGGTATTGAACAAGAGTGTTGAACATACTGTGGGCTGCTAAAAGAACAAACAGGTATGTCTGGAGGAAGTGCAACCAGAATATTCCTTGGAGGCAAAGATAGTGAAGAGTCATCGCACCTATTTTGGATATGTTGTTAGGAGAGGCTATTCCCTGGAAAGATACATTATGCTTGGAAAGGTGGAGGGTCAGCAAAGAAAAGAAAGACTCTTCAAGATGAATTGATACAGTGTCTGTGGCAATGGACTCAAATGTGTCCAGAATGATAAAGATGGCACAGGATAGGACAGAATTCAAATGCATTGTTCACATGGTTGCTATGCGTTGTACTTGACTCAATGACACTTAACAACAACAGGATCAAGGAAAACTGAGAGCTACCAAGAATGAAGAAATTGACCAGCATGAGATCCTTATTCAGACTTGTATCTTCTAAAATTGTGAGAAAATAAATTCCTGTATAATATTTGTCTTAGAGAAGCACTAAGGTGAGCAATCTCCTCTCTTGTGATTTACAGTCTCAGTAACCCCGGAGGGTTAGCTAGAAGTTGCTTCTGACTCAGGGTAATCAGTTGCTGAGAGTGAGAAGTAATAAAGACAGATAATATATTTTGAAAGTTAGAAAGGTGTTTGTCAAGGTACTCATGCAATATTATTCAAAATGGGTGACCCTGGAGGACATTATGCTGAGTGAAATATCTCAGTCACAAAAGGACAAATACTACATGATGCCACTGCTGTAGGATGAGGCTGACATCAGGGTTGGGGTAAGTCTGAGAAAAAAATGAATAAATTATGTACACTGCATTGAAGCCGATGAGGGAGGGAACAGTTTAAAAAGAATATATTTTAGGGAATTGTGATTATCATAAGAGTTTGGAATGAGGCTTGCAGAGTGGAGTATACTCGGGGTGAGGGTGGGAAGGTGTGGGGGGATTTTAGACCAATGAAGGAGTTTTGCTTTTAACTAAGAGTGAACTGGGTGTGGGGGTGGGGTGGACGGGGAGAAAAGTGCAACAATGAATGAATGGAAATCCACAATCTCTGTAAATGTTCATGGAAATTAATAATAATTAAAAAATAAAAAAGAAATGTGTTTGTATACAAGTAAGTAGTACTTTTAAAAACATACCATTCCTGGGCCACTGCAAGAAAAAGACTGATAGTCCAGTTATAAAATGTGAAAATTACATGGAAAGAATTTTCACAGAGGAAGATATTTGAATGGCAAACAGACACATGAAGAAATGCTCCAAATCATTGGAAATAAGAGAAACGCAAATCTAAACCACAATGAGGTACCATCTCACTACAGTAACAGTGGCAAATTTTAACAGGACAGCAAGTAATAAATGTTGGAGAGGTTTGAAAGAAGACTCAGCAACAACCTGATCTATTCAAATATTACTTTGCTTGCTGAAAGTGAGGAAGTCTTGAATCACTGACATATCATGTCATGTATCACATCATATCATGCATCATAGACAATAGCCTTCAATGTGAATGTCATCTCAATATCAAACAGACAAAACCCCTCACCTCTGGATTGATGGGCAACACCATGACAGATGCAGAAAAGGTTGAAATTGGCAACTATTTCATCTTTCTTAAATTCATAAGAAATACCCTTGGTATCATTAGTCAAGGGATTAGGGGATATATTGCATTGGGCAAGTCTGCTCTTGGGGAACTTTCCAAATTATGTAGAAGCAATGTCCGTGTGAAGACTAAGGTTGTACTTGATTCAGGCCATGCCCTTTTCTATCACTTGCTATGCATCTGAGGGCTAGACAATGTATAAAGGTGACAGAAGAATTAATATCTTTGAGTTGTGTTATTGAAGATTTGCACCTACTGTCCAATGGACTGGCAAAAAAAACCAAAACAAAACAAAAAACCAAACAAACAAACAAAAAAACCCAAAACCAAACCAACTTCAAGGAAATGTGTTTTATAGTAAATGCAACCAGAGCGCACCTTGGAAGCAAGGACTGTGAAACTTCCCACATGCTGGCATATTGTTATGGCATGTTGCTAAGAGAGACTATTCCTTGGAAAAGGGTGTCATGCTTGGAAAGGTGGAGGGTCAGGGAAAGAGACGAAGATCCTCAATTAGATAGACTGACACAGCAACAGCAGCAATGGGCTTACCTGTGTCGGAGATGATGAGGATGGCACAGGATAGGTCTGTTGATCAAAGGATCATTCTCAGTCATACTCAATAGCTCTTTGCCAACAAGTTGGAACTCACTTATGGCTAACTCAGTAGTGAGTTTTCAGAGTCAGTAAATAACACAGGAGGAGACTGGCAATCCTCCTACATGGTAGCTGGTGGATTCGAACCACATTCTTTTGGAAGTTCAGTGCAGTTTCTTACCATTAGACTACAAGAGCTCCTTACTTGATTAGAAGACAACAACAACAATTATAATTAGTGCCACTTGATTGCGTGTTTGATGACCTTCAAGCTACAAAACTTGGTAGAAGTCCTCAATTTTTTCATCTTTGATTGTACTGGCTGGTGCATATATTTGAATAGCAGTTGTTAACAGGTCTTCCTTGCTTGTGTGTGGGTTATATCCTATCAATCATAGGATACTTCATGGTATATCATGAAATGTTCCTTTTGGTGATGAATGTGACACCGCTTCTTTTCAGCTTGTCATTCTCAGTATAGTACATCATATGCTTATCTGATTTAAAGTGCCAATACCATTTTAGCCAGTGATCAATGAATAACTGAGATTAGAGTTAAAATTAATAGTTGCACTTGATATATACATGTCAATAGATGCTGAAGAAGTAAATATTAAGTATTCCATCTAGCTTATATAGAAAAACATTAGTGTTAAGAGTATTAAAAGAACTAGAAATGAGAATTGATCATAGAGTACTATGAGAGCAGCAACTAAGACAGCAACTCCCAGGCCTGGGAGCCTGACCATTACCTAGATTGATGTGTTTGGTTGAACTTAAACAATAACAACTTGAAACTTTGAGAGAGGAAAAAAGTAAGGAAAAACTATTTGTATATTTCACTGACAATTTCAAATAAATAACCACAATTATAGTAATAGTAAATCTGCTAAAATAGAAGTAATTCAACACATCCCTCCTCTATTATATACTCTCTTCTCTCCATGTTCTTCCTTCATTTCCTCTTTCTGTTCCATCTAGACACCAGGCAATGGTTACTTAGTCCTATGGAATAAGTACAGTCAGTCACCAGGTTACAAATGAGATCAGATCCTAATGTTTCTTTAAGTAGAATTCATAGGTAAGTCTGAACACTTTCATACAATTTTTATTTTGCTTAATTTTAATGTAAGATAGAGAAAGCTGAAAGCTTTGTGAAAGTTCAGGTGCACCTTAGTCTCTAGACTGACATCATTGCTCTTCAGTATTCTGGAGAGGTCCCTGACAGCAGACTTCCCCAATTCATCTTTGGATTTCCAGGCTGCTGGTACAAGAGTGTTGATTGTGGAGGCAAGCAAACTAAAGCTACTAAAAATCTGAATCTCCTCACCATGTATCACAATACTGCCAATTGGCCCAGTGGTGAAAATCTTAGTTGTTGTTGTTTTTTATGTTGGGCTTTAATCCATATTGAAGGCTGCAGTCCTTGAAAGTGATTGTGATAAAGAATTTTATTCAAGTAACAGTAGATTTAACTGTATCAAAAGTAGGGGGAAATTACCTAACATTAAAGAAGTATCATGCTTGGAAAGATGAAGGATCAGTGAAGGAGAGGAAGTTTTCCAATGAGGTAGATTGATATGGTGTCTTCAGGACTGGGCTCTAGTGTCTCAGAGAAGAGGAGGATGGTACAGAAAAAGGGCAGATTTCAGGATGGCTGTTAATAGGATCACTGAGTCATACTCCTCAACTCAACAGCACCTAACAGCAACAACATGTGTTGTCCATAGATTGGATATTTTTCTATGTGAGGATTTATTGTATTTTTTGCAGGACACTGAGCTAATAAGAATAACTAGACAGTAATTTGTCTTGAGAATTCTCATATCATAACCATCGAGTTAGAATCCGGTCATCGCTGGCCTATGAGTGGGCCTTTAGAGGTTGAACATTGCAAGGGAAAAAACTATTTTTTACTCAAGGAGTAATTTGTAGATTTGAAGCAACAGAGAGGGGTTACCTTTGCGTTAACTGTGCAACGCCCTCTCATCTACACCACTAGAGCTTGCTAAGAAAGTTCATGAAAATGAGTAAACAATTTTTTCCCAACAGTGACAATTTTGAATAAAATTGACAAAATTTGAATTTTGAAGATTTAGGACTTAATCAAGCATTATTATATCCTAATGAATAATTCCAATTAAGGAGATATTATTTCCACTATCCAAAGGTCAAATGTAGTAAAAACAAACAAACAAACAAACAAAAAAACTCCCAAGAAAACCAAAACAAAACCCAAAGCAACAACAACAAAAAAACACCCAAAGCTTATCATCCGGTCAATTTTAAGCCACAGAAAAACTGTGTGTAACAAAATGAAACATTGTTTGGTCCTATACGGTTTGTTACAACACAACTTTTGCCAGCTTTGAACTAATTATTGCAGCTACCCTGTCTGTCAATTTTTCTCTTTGAGGATCTTCCTCTTTTGTTCAGACCTACAAGCTTATTAAGCAGGATGATGTCTGCAACGACCTGTCTCTCACAATAACACAAGCAGAGTATATGAGACAAAAACCTCAACCTCAACCTTGCTGCTAAGGAGAATTTTATAGTTCTTTCAATATATTATAGTTAGCTCTTAAAGTCCATGGTATACTAATTTTCTTTTCTTGATAATTTAAAAGCATCAATTCCTCTCTGATCTTCCTGATTCACTTTCCATTTTTCACATGCATATGAGGGTTGTGGTAATAGCTTGGCTATACCAGATATTTTTGTCCTCTGGATCTTTGCTTTCGAACATTTGAAAGGACTATTTTAAGGGAGCTCTGGTGGCCTAGTGACAAGAAGGTGCACTGTAATCCCAGAGGAACACAGTTTGAATCCACCAGATGCTCTGCTGGGGAAGGAGGGGCACTCTCCTCCTGTACCAGTCAGATCTGATTTGACGGTACACTCACACAAAAGAATAAAATAAGATAAACAATTTTTTAAAAAAGAACTATTTTACAGTATATTTGGACAATGCAATATATTATTTCCTTCCATGAAAATTGATTGTGGATCCAAGTAAAATGGAAATCTTTGACAATGTCAATCTTTTCATTTATCATGATGTTGCTTATTGGTTAAATTCTCTTTTGTTAATTTTAAGATGTAATCTACAATGAGGGTGATAGTCTTTGATCTTCATCAATTAATGTTTCAAGTCCTCTTCCCTTTCAGGAAGCCAATTTGTGCTACCTGCGTATCTCAGATTGTTAACCCTTCTTCAGTCCTTAAATCCTTCTGCCACATTCTTCTTCATATAGTACAACTTCACAGATTATTTGCTCAGCATACACACGGAATAAGCACAAGGAAAGTATACAAATCCCATACACAGCTGTCCTGATTTTAAACCATATAGTTCCCTTTCACTCTGATTAACTAACTCTTGGTCTAGATCAGGGTTCCTCATAAGTATAAGAGAATGTTTTGGAATATCTTTTGCGATGTTCTTCTGATCCATACAGAAGAATGTCTTTGCATAGTCAAAAATCATAAATAAAATATTTCTGATATTCTGTGCTTCCAATTCAGAACTATCTGCCACCCAACATGATTCCATGCTCCTTATTCCATATCTTCTTGTGGATCACTTTTGTCAATTCCCTGTTGATGTACTGCTGCAAGCATTTTGCAATTATCATCAACAAACTTTTATTTGTGTGATATTTATTAATGACATTTTCAATAAATGTCTACATTCTGTTGGATCATCTTACACTGGAATGAGCACAGATATGAACTGATTTTGCTTGTTCAGTTAGTTGTCTTCCAACTTCACGGCATAAATGAATGAGTGCCTCCAGTGTTTATGGAAACATTCCAGTTGGTATCACAGCAATCCCTGAAAACATATTTTTTTGCCAATGCCTTCAGGGTTGTTTTTTTTTATTGTTTGTTTGTCTGTTTGCTTTGTTGTTGATGTTGTTTTTTTAATAGATCTCACCTGATGGTATGCATAGGAATCAAATCGATTACATTTGTGAAAAGACTTGCTGGAGAAGCTCAATATCAGCAGTGAAAACCAGGCCGGGTGCTTGATGTGGGACAGACCACCAACTACTCATATGCAAGTTCAAGCTGAAGCTGAGGAAAATTAAATCAAGTGCACAGGAACCAAGATTTGACCTTAAGTCTGTCACACTTGAATTTCAAAGCCATCTCAGGAACAGGTTTGAGGCCTTGAGGACCAATGAGAGTAGACCAAATGAGCTCTGGGAGGATATCAAGAAAATCATCCACAAAGAATGCAAAAGATCATTAAAAAGGCTAAAGAAGAAGATAAGACCAAGATGGATGTCAGATGAGACTGAGTATTGCATTAGAGCGCCGAGAAGCCAAAGCTAAAGGAAAAAAAAAAATCAAGAAATCAAAGAGCTGAACAGAAAATTTCAAAAAGCAATTCGGGATGACAAAGCAAGATACTATAATGAAATGCGAAGAGAGCTGGAGTCAGAAAATCAAAAGGGCTGGACTTGCTCAGCGTTTCTTAAGCTGAAGGAGTTGAAAAACAAATTCAAGCCATGGGTGGCGATACTTAAAGATAGTTTGGGTACAATGTTGAATGACCCAGGAAGTATCAAAAGAAGCTGGAAGGAGTACACAGAGTCACTGTATCAGAAGGAATTGGCTGACACAGAGGAATTTCATGACATAACATATAAGCAAGAACCTATATATATGGTGATGAAGGAGGAAGTTCAAGTTGCTATGAAGGCACTGGCATAAAACAAAGCTCCAGGAGTTAACAGCATACCAATTGATTTATTTCAACAAACAGACGCAGCCCTGGATGTGCTCACTAATTTGTGCCAGGAAATCTGGAGGACAGCCAGCTGGCCAACTGACTGGAAGAAATCGATATTTGTTCGCATTCCAAAGAAAGGTGACTCAACAGAGTGTGGAAATTATCGAACAATATCATTGATATCACATGCAAACAAGATTCTGCTGAAAATTATGCAAAAATGTTTGGAACAGTATGTCAACAGAGAACTGCTAGATGTACAGGCTGGATTTAGAAGAGGTTGTGGTACTAGGGATATTATAGCTAATGTAAGATGGATCTTGGCAGAAAGCAGAGAATACCAGAAGAATGTCTATCTATGCAAACGCTTTTGACTGTGTGGATCACAACAAGCTATGGCTGACTCTGAGAAGAATGGGAATCACAGAATGTTTGATTGTGCTAATGAGAGACCTATACTTGGACCAGGAGGCAGTCATCAGAACAGAGCAGGGAGACACTAGATGGTTCAAAATCAAGAAAGGGGTCTGTCAGGGGTGTATTCTGTCTCCATACCTTCTCAATCTGTGTGCAGAACAGATCATCCGAAATGCTGGGCTGTACGAGGAGGAATGTGACATCAGAATTGGTGGAAGAATCGTCAACAACCTGAGTTATGCAGATGACACAACCCTGCTAGCTGAAACTGAGGAGGACCTGAAACGCTTGCTGCAGAAGGTCAAGTACCGCAGTCTTCAATATGGATTGAAGCTCAAGATCAAGAAAACAAGATTCTCACCACTGGGCCAATTGGCAGCGTCAGTTGGATGGTGAAGAGATTGAGATAGTTAACAGTTTTACTTTACTTGGTTCCACAGTCAACACTTTTGATAACAGCAGCCAGGTATTCAGGAGACGAATTGCATTGGGAAAGTCAGCTGTGAGAGACCACTCAAGATTGCTGAAGAGCAACGACATCAGGCTTGATACTAAGGTGCACCTGATCCAGGTTATGGTCTTTGCAATTGCATGATATGCATCAGAGAGTTGGGCAGTGTATAGGGATGATAGAGAATTGATGCCTTTGAGCTGTGGTGCTGGAGAAGAGTGTTGAATATACCATGGACTGCTAGGAGAACAAACAGGTTTGTCCTGGAGAGGGTGAAGCCAGAATGCTCCTTGGAGTCAAGGATTCTGAAGCTTCATCTTACATAATTTGGGGATTTTGCAAGGAGAGCCTGGTCCTTGGAGAGGGACATCATGTTTGGGAGAGTAGAGGGATGGCGCAGGAGAGGAAGACCCTTGATGAGATGGATCGATTCTATGAGTGGAGTTGTGGGAATGAATGTGTTTGAGATGGCAAGGTTGGCACAGGATAGAAAGGCATTTAGGGCTCTTGTACATAGGGCCGCTATGAGTCTCAAACAACTCGATGGCACATAACAACAACAACAATGCCTTCAGTACAGTGTGGTCTTCTTCCTTCAAGTCCACTGACTTTTGATCATTTGCTACCTCCTGAAATGGTTGAATCTGACCAATTATTTTCTGAACAATGCTATTCTAGATTCTTTTCATCTTATTTTTCTTGTATTTCCTGTATAAAAGAGTTTGCCAGTAGAATGCTTGTAATTTAACTCTACGTTTGAACTTTTTCCTGGTTTTTTTTTTCAGATTGAGAAATATCAAAAAAACTTATGCTAAAAGGTTGCAAATGTAAATACCATTTGAGGCAGCAATTCCATTTCTGAAAATTTACCCTAAAAAAAAAAAACACAACCATAACCACCACCCAAGCAGATATATACAGACCCATGTTTATTGTGGCTTTGTTCACAATAGTAAAAATCTGGAAACAACCCAAGTGCCCATCAACAAATGAATGGATAGAGAAGTTGTGGTATATACACACAATGGAATACTATGCAGCACTGAAAAACAAGGAACTCATGAAATACTATGCTAAATGTATGACCCTAGTGGACATTATGCTGAGTGAAATATCTCAGCCACAAAGGGACAACTATTGCATAGGGCAACTATTGTAAAACAGGGCTGACACTGGGGTTGAAGGAAGACAGAAAAGAAAGGCAGGAATGATGTATACTGCATTGTAACAGTTGAGGGAGACAACTGTTTAAAAGGGATATATGATTAGGTATTATTGTCATGACAGGAGTCCAGAACGAAGGCTGCACAGTGTAGTGAACTTGGGGGAAGGGATTGCATGGCAATGAAAGAGTTTTTCTTTTACTTATCAAGGAGAAGAGTTAATTAGGGGGAGGGAGTGGGCTGGGAGAAAAGTGCAACAATGAATGACTGGAAACCCTAAGTCTCTGTGAACTTTCATTAAAATTAATTTTTTTTTAAAAAAAGGTTATTCGCTTTTGATTTTATAACTCCAGTTCTTAGCACATTTTGTGATACTTCACTTTGTCTTCTTTAGTTGCATCTGAAGTGTTCCGTTCAGATTTTTTACTTCATCTTTTATTTTCCTATTTGCTTTATATTATACTGTATTCAAGAAGAAGCTTCGTAGTCTTCTAACATTCGTCTGGTCTTTTTTTTCCTGTCTTTTCAGTGACCTTTTTATTCCATCAGACATGATGTCTTTGATATCATTCCACCAGTCATTTGGTGTTCAATCATTAGTGCCCAGTGCATCAGACTTATGGTTTAAATGATCTTTAAACTGAGAGTGGATATACTCAGGTCATGGTCTTCTTACTTACTTGTTGGACAATGACTAGGGATGACAGCAGGAGAGTTGATGCCTTTGAGCTGTGATGCTGGAGAAGAGTACTGAATACATCATTGACTGCTAGGAGAACAAACAAGTCCACCCTAGAGAGGTTGAAACCAGACTAGTTTTTGGAGGCAAGAATTCAGAAGCTTCATCTGCCATACATTGGGTATGTTGCAAGGAGGGACCAGTCCTTGGAGAGGGACATCATGCTTGGGGGCATGGAGGGACAGCACAAGAGAGGAAGAACATTGATGAGATACATTGATTCAGTGACTAGGGTAGTGAGGGTAGGTGTGTCAGACACAATAAGGTTGACTCAGGATAGAGCAGGATTCAGAGCTGTTGTACATAGGGTCACACATAACAACAACAACAGCAATAACAATACTCATGGTCATACTTTGTTTCATGTGTGCTTGTTTTCATTTCCTTCCACTTCATCTTGAACTCACAAAAGAAAAACTGATGCTTTGTTCTGCACTTGACCCTTTGATTTGTTTGTACTGGGGATATTACACTTTTCCGTTGTTTCTTTTCACAGATGTAGCCAATTTCATTCCTGGTATTCCAACTGGTACGTTCCACATATATAGTCAACATTTATGTTTCTGAAAAAAGAAATTTTTTTATCGAGTATATGATTGATCTTGCAAAATTCAATTATGAAATCTCTGCAGTGATTTCTATCACCAAGGCCATATTTTCTCACTACTGATCTTTCTTCTTTGTTTCCAACTTTGTATTTCAATCACCAGTAGTTATCAACACATCTTGATTGCATGCTTGATTAATTTCAGACTGCAGAAATTGGCCTGGAAATCTTCACTCTATTCTCCCTAACACTGTTACAACAGGAACCAGGAAAATAAGAATGAGGTCAAACAACCACACCTCTTGCATTATTTATCCATTCATTCTTTCCAAATATTAATTACACTCAGCATATGAAGCACACACTGAATATCCAAAGATAAAGAAACCCTAACTTTAAGAAGGTCACACTTTAGCAGAGGAATAGATATATAAATGAGTATATAGAAATACAGAGGGCTTAGATAGTATAAGGAAAGGAAACAATCAACTTCTCAAAAAAAAACTCATTGCCAAAGAGTCTGAACCAACTCAGAGTTGACCCAACAGTGGGTTTTCAGAGGCTTTAAATCACATGGAAGGAGACTGTCACTCTTTTCCCCCCATCTGTGGATTATTTATTTTTCCATGTTTATATTCAGCCTATTTTCATTTTAAGTTTCTTGAAAATAATGCCTTCTAGAACCTAGAATAGTGCTTGCTGCCAGGGAAAACAAAAACAAAACCAAAACCCAGACACCAACATCAGCTCAGTGTTATGCTTATTCGGAAAGGAGTGTCTCCTCTTGTTACTCAGCCTCAGGCTGTACTTGTCACCTGCTGCCCTGAGAACCCTGTTTTCACGTTCAGAAATATTTGAAACCCAGTTATTCCTTGAGAAAAGGATAGAATAACTAATCATATGGAATTTGCTTTCAGAAAAATTCCAACTGTCCCTATAATACACAAAGTGTTTATTGCACACACACACACACACACACACACACTATCATTTGAAGAGATGGTAGCTCAATTAAACCTGGAGCCCTGGTTTTGCTTTTCAAAATTCTGCTTGGTTACTCTGTGTTTTGACACATATATATGGCCTGAAAGCTACCGCAGCCTGTCAGTTAAGTGGTGACAAAGAGTCTTCCATCAGTCAAGTGTCCTGAATCAAGAACAGGTGCGATTACACTACCTCCACAGAGATATTGTGTATGAATGGACGCAACGTGGAAGAATGGGATGTATTAAGAGCTAAACAGTGTCTTTACTAACAGTCTAACAGCTGGCAGTTCTATATGACAACACTCATTCCGATCCATTTTATCCAAATGCAGACCTAGAAACATGCTCCATCAGGGAACAGAGGGGACCACAGGCAAGCAATCAGCCATTCAACAGCACTCTAATTGCTTCACAGTTGGAAGTGTGTTCTCCTCAGTTACTGTTATTCTTTTCGGAGGGATTGTTGGTGCTCTAGCCTATCTAGAATCAAGTGCTGCTAATGGAGATAAGCTGCTTGGAGGGACTTCCTTTGTTTTATAAAGCCTTGTGAACATTCTCTCTGGGAGAATTCTCTGGTCTTGGCTGATCATCAATCCCTGGTGCTGGGTGCCAGGAGGGAAGCAGATGCAGGGAGTCTCAGCATCCCTGTCATCTCCCAGCAAAGTGGTCTCCCTAAAGAGGGGAAAATAAACTCCCAACTCATAAAGATCCTGTTAGACCCTGCTTGAGAATCTTTCTTCAGGGCGTCCTACTGAGCTGAAGAATAGATTCAGTGAGTCGGTGCAGATGTCTAAATGCCTGCAACAGTACTCCAAGTCTCCAAGCAGTGGGGAAGCCTTACTGCGAGGAATGCATGTCAGGATGTAATCAGGTTACAGGTGAAAGGAGGAATGAGAGAAAAACATTGGAGAGCAAAGGCAAAGGCAGAGCGGAGGCCACAAATTATAGATAATACCTGTGCTCTCCCTGCAGACGTGAAGGGGGAACCCCAATAAACGTACCCTTCAGTGTCTTTATCAAAAAGGGGCTGGCTAAACATTATTAAAACCATTTGTAACGCCAACTAAAGGAGGCTTAGGCTACTTACTTCCTTATTCCTTGCAACTACTGTTTCATTTTCTTGGTGCCTGTGTTTTATTTGCAGTTGATCCAGCCTAAGATAATATTGTTTGCATAGCATTGCATCTCTGTCTTTTTACTGGGTAATTCCTGTTTGGTTGTTTTCAAAGTATCCTTTGGGGAGAATATTAAAAAGCTCTTGGCTGTATTTAGCCCAGACAGATATAGGTAGATATGAAATTATAAAATCTCCCTGATTTCCAAGCTTCCTTTGTTCTTTCTAATCATCTGGGGAGTAAACGACTCAGAGGAATAAGTTATTGTTTTGGATTTACTAATCAGGCCTTTGATGCATCCATGGCTTGCCCAAATTATTGTGGGTGCTTCCTGTTTTGTCCTTGTTAGTATGTAGCTCCAGGTAATAAAATTACAGGTTGCTCCAATTTATCTATATCCTTTTTTGTTCAGTTGTCCCCAAATGGCTTTCAGACAGTATCTTCTCCCATCCCTACTGATGGCACTTACTGAATAAAGCAGCACATCTTTGGTCACAACAATAGATTCAGATGAAATGGAAATCATTGTTGAAAATAAAATAGACCCTAGAGAGCTCAGGACAGTGAAAATCACGGATTCACAAAGAAAATTGCTAAAGCTTTAATAAAAGGCAACAAAGACACAGGAGGCAAAGCAACAGACTCTAAAAGGAGGCAAAAGGTCGTGTCTTTTATACGCTCTCTTTTATGTTGCTTCCACGATGGGTTAAGTTTTCAGAGCAGCATAAATTCCCCACAAGAATCCTTAAATTCTCAGCCCTCCTGCCATGAAAGTGAAGATGCATATGCATCTGTTTGGAAATCTCCCAAATGCATGCTCAAAATGGGCCAAGCAGCCTTCATTGCCAGTCAGTCGTGGTGGAGCATCCCCACCCCCACCCTCACACTGCCTCATGCAGAGAACTTCATTTGAGGGCGAAAACACCTGCAGACAGTGCCAGGAAGGGAGGAGGGGCGGGGAGGATTTCTTTTGGCAACAGGGTGACTGGGCCTGCTCACAGTGGAAAATCCACAGATTGTTCTCCACTCAACGTGGATATTTAAAGAGACACGCCCAAACACGCCTGTGTATAACATTATCAGCATATAGAGCCCCTCCTCCTCCACACATGCTCCTACTCCCTTACTCAACAATATCTTCTTGCTGTCTGTCTGGTTGAGTGTTTAGGGAAAAGATGGTATGTATGACACTTAGGACTCTGGGTTCCTTGGCAGTTAAAATAGCACCTGCCATTTCAGGGGACACATTTTTTAAAAATCCAAGAAACACTGCAACAGAGCTCTGGTAGTATAATCTTTGTGTTGGTGTAGCTGCTTTTAAAAAAATAAGGAAAGAAAGAAACAAAGCACAAAACCTAAAAACAACCAAAAATCTACCGCTGTCTGTCGAGTGGATTCAGGGTCATTGTAACCTTGTGGGTTTTCTAGGCTGAGAATTTTACTAAAAGACTGCTTATCTTCTCTCGGAGCAGCTGATGGATTTGAACTGCTAAACTTTTGCTTAGCAGTACAGCATGCAATACACTACTCATTAGAACTCCATAGGGTTCATCTTGTTGTTGTCTTGTGCTGTCAAGTAGAAACCAACTCGTAGCTGAGCCTCCAGCAGGTTTTCAGAGGTTGTAAATGGTTTGGGAGGAGACTGCCCATCTTTCTCCTGTGGAGTAGTTGGCAGACTCAAAGCGTTCAAGCTCGTAAATGAGATCCTGCATTGGCCTCTGCTCAAACAGGTTTGTTTGAAGGAATGCATGAGTCTCCCCCCACCCCCTTTTACATGTATGTGATCTTTAATGTGTTAATTATTTATTGCTGCATTGACAGAACAATTATAAATACATTAAAGAATTAAAATTTATTTTCTCATAATTCTGCAGGCTAAATGTAAAAATCAAACTCTCTGCCCTGTTGATTCCTTTCTCCCCCCCCCCTTTTTTTTAAATAATTTTTAAATTTTTTTTTTACAGAGGTTTTGGATTTCCATTCATTGCCGCAATTTTCTCCCTTCTCACCCCTCCCCACCAGCTCGCTTCCCCCTCCGAAGAGAGGAAAAAAAAAAAAAGAAAAGAAAAAAAATCCCTTCATTAGTATACAATTCCCACGTCCCTTCCCCCCACCCTGGACCCTGAGTACTCTTCTCTATGCAACCTTAATTCTGGATTCCTGTGCTAACCATAATACTCAATCATATATCACTTCTTGAAGGTTGTTCTGGGCATTTCTTGGCTCGTTGGTTAATAGATGCTCCACGGCATCTGTTTTCTGCTCATATGTGCTGGTCTCTGTGCCTAATCTGCTCTCTTCGCCAAGCAGAACTGATCAGATTTAGAATCCACCCTGTTTAGGAAGGACCTCATTAACATTGTAAAGAAAACTACAGTTCCCAGCAGCGTTATGTTCACAGGTGTAGGCACTAGTATAGCAACGTATATTTTGAAAGGAACATAATTGGAACATTGAAGAAAAGACTTGTTTTATTTACTAATTGACCTTTTAAAAAATTAAGATTGGTAACTTCTTGAGAAAGCAGTTGTATTGATGCTTTTTGGTTTTCCTAGAATCTAGCACACTAGCTTGAACATAAAGGAATGAAGTTTATTTCTATATTTACCATCCAGATCATCTGGTAATATTGACTTGCGTATTTTACATGTCCCTTAGGAGTGAAAATACTGCTATGGCTTTTATTGGTATCGTCTCAGATGACCTCTTTTACTTCTGTGTGTCTCCCTTTGTTTTGGTTTTTCAACTTTTTAGTGTAATTTTCAGAGTCTCTTACTTTTTTGGCCCTTTACTCCTCCTTTGTGATGACCTTTTGATCTCTTCATGAATAATGTCTTTGAAGTCATCCTGTAACTCATCTGGTCTTTTGATCATTAGTGTTCAATGCCTTAAACCTAACCTATTCTGGAGATGATTTTTAAATTCGGGGGGATAGACTCAAGGTTGTACTTTGGTTCTTATGGGCTTGTTTTAATATTCTTCTGCTTCAATTTAAACTTTCTCATGAGTCATGAATGACCTGCTCCAGTCAGCACCTAATCTGGTTTTGACTAGTGATATTGAGATTCTGAATGATTCTTCCCACATATGTAGTCACTCCGATTCGCATGGATTCCATCAGGTCAGGCTTATGGGTAAAGTAGCCTTTGTGTTTTTGTTTTTTTTAAAACACTGATGAACAGAAGATTTCAAATGGCAGCTCAAGAAAGAAAAAGCAAGTATTATAATATAATGTGTAAAGAACAAGTAAAAAAGAAGAACTCTCAGCATTTCTGAGATTGAAAGAACTAAAAAAGAAAAATCCTCAAGTCTCAAGTTGATATATTGAGAGATGCTGGGGATAAAATCTTGACTGATCTAAGAAGCATCAAAAGAAGTTGGAAGAAATACATAGAGTCACAGCATCAAAAAGAATTGATTGACACTTTAAAACTTCGGGTAGTACCACATGAACAAGAGCCAATGGTAATGAAGGAAGAAGTTGAAGCTGCACTGAAAACACTGGCAAAAAATAAGGCTCCAGGAATCTATGGGATGCAAACTGGAATGTTTCAAATGACAGATGTAGCCATGGATGTACTTTTCAGTCGATGCTGGGAAATTTGGAGGATAGCTGTCTGGATGACTGACTAGAAGAGATTCATGTTTGTTCTCATTCTCAAGAAAGGTGATCCAACAGAATGTGGAAATTATTGAACAACATCATTATATCACATGTAAACAAAATATTGCTAACGATCATTCAAAATAACTAGAACAGTATACAGACAACAAACTAATAGAAACTCAAACTGGATTTAGAAGAGATTGTGGCACCAGGAATACCATTGTTTATGTCAGATGGACCCTGGCTGAAAGCAGGCAACATCAGAAGAATGTCTATTTGTGCTTTGTTGTCTATGCAAAAGAATTTGACTTTGTTAATGACACCAAATTATCCCATTAACATTGAGAAGAATGGGAATCCAAGATCAAGATTATGCTCATACAAAACCTATACCTAGACCGAGGAGCTATTTCCAAAGAGCACAAAAACACTGTTGTTGTTATGTGCTGTCAAGTCACTTGCGACTCATAGGGACTCTACGCACAAGAGCCCTAAACTCTATTCTGTGCCAACCTCACTGTCTGCAACACACCAACTCTCATTACCCCAATCATTGAATTGATTTATCTCATTAAAGGTCTCTTTATCTCTTCCACTGTCCCTCTACCCTCGCAAACATGATGTCCCTCTCCAAGGACTGGTCCATCCTTACAACATGGCTAAAGTATGTCAGATGAAGCTTCAGAATCCTTGCCTCCGAGGAGCAATCTGGTTTCACCCTCTCCAGGACAAATCTGTGTGTTCTCCTAACAGTCCATGGTATACTCAACGCTCTTCTCCAAACCACAGCTCAAAGGCATCAATTATCTTTCTATCATCCCTAGTTATTCTCCAGATCTCTGACACATAACACGCAATTGTGAAGACTATGGCCTGGATCAGGCACACCTTAATCTCCAGCTTGACATCATTACTCTTCTCCAGAGTACTGAAGGGCAACAAAAACACTACATGGTTTACAATCAGGAAAAGAGTTTGTTGTTTTGTATCTTTTCTTCATACCTATTCAGACTATATGTTGAGCAAATAATTCAAGAAGCTGAACTCTATGAAGACTATGTCATCAAGATTGGAGGAAGACTCGTCAACAACCTATGTTATACAAACAACACAACCTTGCTTGCTTAAGGTGAAGAGGACTTAAAGCACTTGCTACAAAAGATCAAAGATCTTTGCCTTCAGTATAGATTACACCTCAACATCATGAAGACAACATTTCTCATGGACGGACCAATAAACAACATCATGATAGATGGGGGAAAGATTGAAATTGTTAAGGATTTTGTACTGCTGGGATTCACAATCAATACATTTAGTACCAGTAGTAAGGAGGTCAGAAGATATATAGCACTGGGAAAATTTGCTGTCAGGGACCTCTCCAGATTACCTTGGAGCAATGGTATCACTTTAAAGACTAAGGTGTGTCCAATCTTTTCCATCACCTGAATGGTGGGCAAAGATTAATAAGAATAGAAGAATTTATGACTTTGAGCTTTGGTGTTGGCTAAGGTTACTGAATTCCCCATGGATGGCCAAAAGAACAAACAGATATGTCTTGGAATACGTGCAGCCAGAATGCTCCTTTGGAAGCAAAGATGACAATGCTTCATCTCACATACTTTGGGAAAGTTGCTAGCAGAGGCAATTACATGGAGAGGGACATCAGGCTTGGAAAAGTGAAGGATCAGTGAAAGAGAGGAAGAGTTTCAACTTGATAGGCTGACACAGTGATTGCAGCAATGGGCTCAAGTATAGAGGACAAAATTTAGATCTTTTCATCATAGTATCTTTATGAGTCATAATTGTCTCAATGGAACCAAACAACAACTTCAGTAAAAGTTTGTTGACTCAGAACCACCCAAACACCCTGTGGAAGCAAGGCTTGGAAGATCTACTCATAAAAGGTCAAGTTGAAAAGTCCACAGAGCAGATCTACTCTACAAACAGGAAATGACCATCAATTGAAATCAACCTGAAAGAAACTAACAAGCAGCAGTTTAAAAAAACAAACAAACAAAAAACCCAACAAACCTTTGCATAACTTTTGCAATGTTCTGTGAGACTGTTGTTGGTATTAGGTGCTGTCAAATTGACTACCACTCATAATGACCCTATGAAAGACAAAACTGAAACCTGCCCTCTCCCGTGGCACTCTCATCATTGCTGCCACAATTGAATCCATTGCTACAGTCACTGTTAGAGTCATTCTATCTTGTTGAGGGTCTTCTACTCTTTCACTGTCTGCTTTTCAGAGCAGGGTATATTTTCCCAAAGACTGCCCCCTTCTAAAATCATGCCAGAGTACATCTTTCCCTGAAAGGAGCACTCATCTGCATCTTCTACACATTGTTTCATTGTTTTTTGTTTTGTTTTGTGTGTGTGTGTGTGTGTGTGTGTGTGTGTGTGTTTTTTCTTGGCAGTATATGGGATCTTTAGTTCTATTCTCCAGCACCACCCTTCAAAGGCATTGAGTCTTCTCCTGCCATCTTTATTCACTGTTCAACTCTCACATTCACAGCAAACATCTTTACTCACTGTCCAACTATGAGGTGCAAATTTGGGAGATAGGGAAGGCATTTTCACATAGTCTGTGTGGGCTGAAAGGATACACTGTTCGTGGATGACACTAGCTAAAACTTTGTTACCTCCTTCCTATCTGGGTTTCTCCCTTTATTAGAACAGTTCTTAAGTTTCTGTGGAAGTACAACTTCAAAGGGAGAGAATGGATAAAATCGCATTATTTGACACTGAGAGTGTCAAAGGTCCTGCATTTTGCCAGCATAGTCAGCATTCTCCTGTCAAAACTCAAACTCTAACTCACTGCCTTGGGTCAGTTCTGACTCAACAGCAAGCCTCCACTGGATCTCTGAGGAAGTAAAAAGTAATGGGGTGGGGAGAGCTACTCATCCTTCTCTTGTTGTGCCTTTGGACTTGCCTATAAGCCACTTTTTGTGTTGACTCTATGTTAGTTTCTTCTCCTTTAAATCTGAGTTTCTTTTTCCATGTGAAAACTACTGATGGTGTAGAAATGGTAAACTCCTCCAACTTTGAGATTGTTCAAAGGTTTCATGCCAGCCACGTGATGTTCTTGCCAATGTTGGCATAACTTCATCCTCTATTGGCAGTGACCAGGGATAGGAAGCTGCCATCTGGGAGGAACGACTGTCCTTCCTCATATGGTAGACTTGCCAGGGAGCTGTTGACCATGTGGCCCACGAGCAGGCGCCTCTCTGGTGACCATCAAGCCGTCTCCTGTCCACAGGCTGCCTGCCAACCAAGGAGGAGACCTGATGTTTACTTTCTGCATTGAGTCTGCCTGGGGACCATCCCCTCCAAGAGGCCCTTTGTGATTGTACAACTCCTTCTCTTGATTTGGTTTGGTCTTTAATATGTGGGCACTGGTGTCTCTGAGTCTGACCCAACGACTGTCTGTTCCTTTTATTAAGTGGCTCCAGGGCTAACGTTAACCTTGTCTGGAATGAGACAGGCCAAGATTACCTCAGAGGCAATTGAAGCAGACACATGCTGTACCACCAGATTTATTCAGCTTTTCAAAGTGTATTTTTAATAACAGACGAATTGACTAAGTAAATTATGGTACCTCCTTTCAATAGCATACCAAGATGCCCTTAGAAATGATGATGTACTGCTCTATTTACTGACCTGGAAAGATGCTCATGACACAAGAACATGTACAAAATTATCCCACTTATATGAAATTGCAGATCTCTATATCCATATGTATTTATATGTGGAGACAGATGTCTGAGGGGCTGCTCATAAATTAACTCTGGTTATCTTTGGATGATGGATTTTAAGATGACCTTTTCAAAACTTTCCCCCCTAATGTTTATGGGTATGTAATTTTAAAATTTCTTATAACAAGTAACTCTAATGTTTAGTAGCAAGAGAAAAGTAATGTTCTTTTCATTTGGGGAGTAAAAGATGTCTTCTACTGTAGTAGTTCTTTCTTTCTTTCTTTCTTTCTTTCTTTCTTTCTTTCTTTCTTTCTTTCTTTCTTT
>NW_006399796.1:10662762-10665821 GCF_000299155.1 Elephantulus edwardii | reverse complement strand
TCCCTCCCTCCCTCTCTTTCTCTCTCTCTCTTTCTTTCTTTCTTCTTTTTTAAAGCTACATGGAGGGCATTTAGTTTCTGGCTTGTGGCAGACCCAATGTATAATGGCATCATACTGTTTTAAACTGTTAAGTGAAAATTGGTAGATTTTCAGAAATAGGTTACCAGGTTCTTCTCCCTAGTCTGTCATGTTCTAGAAGTTTCCTTGGCACATTCTTGGCACCATATAGCAGCATCCTGATGGCCTCTGCTGACAGCCGCACGTAGATTGGCATGAAGTGCAGTGGCCAGTACTTGGCATAGTGAGGAGTCTACTGCCACAAGGCTAATTTTGACTCATGGCAACTCCATGTATTATAGAATAGAATTATACCCTGTGACGATTTCAAGCTTTCAGAAGCAGGTCACTGCATATTTCTTCCAAGGCACTTCTGAGTGGGTTCAAATCAGCAACGTTTTGGTTAGTAGTTGAACACTTAACCATTTGTACCACTGAAAGATGTCACCAAAGTACCACTCTAGCCCCATAAAAGATATTTTAATAACCTTATAACAATGAAGCATATAGATAGGCAAACCTCAGATTAGGAATTAGTTCTGTTCTTAAATCTGTCTTTAAATTGAATTTCATGTAAAGCAGAACAGTCTTTGTATCTCACTGTATCTGTTACTGTGACTCATACTTCACCCTCCAGGCTTACAAAGGCAATAAATAAAGTCTCCACCTTAATACTGAAGAGCATTTGGTGGATTCAAACCTCTTGCCTCCAGAATGGAAGTACTGCTCCTTACCATTAGAGCACCAGAGCTCCTGGTATGCAACAACCTTAACTGGTAGTAATAAAATGTTAGTAGTAATAAAGCGTAACCAAATGTTAGTTTTACGTTATAATATTTGGTTTGCTTCTCTGTGTATAAACAAATTAAAAAGCATTTCTAGATACACTAAATCATCTTCAACATAATACTGCAACAGCTACAACAATAATAATAATATTTGGATGTGTGAGAACAAACAGGTTCATCCTGAAAAGGGTGAAACTAGGCTGCTCCTTGGAGGCAAGGATTCTGACGCTTCGGCTGACATACTTTGGATATGTTGGAAGGCGAGATCAGTCCTTGGAGAGGGACATCATGCCTGGGAAGGTAGAGGGACAGTGCAAGAGAGAAAGACTCCCCAATTATATCGATTGATTCCGTGACTGGGGTAATGGGGGTAGGTGTCTCACAGACAATAAGATTGGTAAGGGATAGAGGGTTTAGGACTGTTGTCCTATGAGTCACAGGTGACACAATGGCACATAACAACAATAACAACATACAAAAATAGTATTCAACTTGTTATTACAAACCAGTTTATGTCGACTTTTGGGAAGCCTGCTATTGGGCCTTGTTTGACCTCACTGCCCTTTGGCTGTAGCATCCAGGATCTAGTCCTTCATACACCCCACTCTGGATGCTCCCTCCCTGCTGTCCCCTAGAGCCTGGAGCTGAACCGGAGTTGCAAGGCTATATAATTGGGGACTGCCCATATTCACCTGAAGTTGCTTCCTAAATATATGTTGCCATCACTATTCTCAAAAGTCCCATGGGTACAGTACCTTATATGCTGGGCTGCTAACCAAAAGGTCACCAGTTTAAATACACAAGTATTCCATGAGAGAAAGGTGTGCAGTCTCCCCTAGCAAACATCTGCTGCCTTGGAAATCTGATGGAGGATCACTTTGCACGTTGCAGTCTCTCTCTACTTTGCACGTTGCAGTCTCTCTCTCTTTAAACATATGTGTTTTTTCTATTCTCAAGTGTATGACAATACCAGTCAAAACCAACTGTTGAGCCAGTACCCAACCTAGATATAAAATGTGAAGTAGTGCAGATAATTTCAAAGGCAAACAAGACAGTAATCCAACTGTCCACCTAGTACACCATTCCCTGTATGCATGGAACTTATATTGAATGAGAAATGAGCATGTTTCTGCCAACCAAATTTCTCCAGAGAAAAGAGCAGGTGGTTTTTGGTTTTGTTTTTTAACCTCCACAAGGATATTATCAAAAAGCAGCTAATAGTGCTTGCCCCTGATTTCCTCATTAATTCTCAGCAGTACAATCAGGAACCTCAGCTAGAGGCTAATAGGAAGCAAGATAAAAGGGGGACTTTCAAAAGTGTTTAGACCATCCTTTTGATTAGAATAGTAATGTAATCTCTAAGTAACTAATACAGATCAATGCACTTATTGATAGTCAGTGTGTAAGTGACGTAAGACATCCAAAGGCAAACATTATATCTAGAAAGCAGAATATATATCTGAGATGAGAGCTGTGCAATGATTAAAAATGACAGAAGAATTCATACCTTTGAACTGTGCTGTTGGAGAAGACCACTGAACATCCAGTGGATGGCCAAAAGAACAGATAAGTCTTGGAGAAAATTCAACTAGAGCGCTCCTTGGAGGCAAAGATGATAAAGCCTTGTCTCACATAACTTGGCCATGTTACTAGAAGATGTTTGTTATTCCTTGGAAAGGAGCATCATGCTTGGAAAGATGGAGGAATAGGGAAGGAGAGGAAGACCCTCAACCAGATTTGGTTGACAGGGTAATGTGGCAATGGGCTTGAGTGTGTCAAAGATTGTGAGGATGGCATGGGAATAGGACAGTGTTCAGATTAGTTGTTCATGATGTTTCTGTGAGTCGTACTTGACTTGATGGCACTTAACAACGACACCGTTGGTAAGAAGAGGGGTGGAAGAGAATCTCTTAATTTTATTTAAAAATTTAATGCTGGAAATCTTGCATCAATTTTCTTTAACAGAAAAAGTTCAAGATCCATGAACCTAAAATTTCATTATATTCTACACTATTGTTTTCTTCTTAGACAGCAGGTTCCTACTCATCATGCTGTGAGCTATAAGAGGCTAAAATGAAACAAAAAAGAACATCTGCACGTGGGGCTCCTGATAAAGTATCGATAAATAGAATTCAAGGGCCACACAAATTTGAGTACTTAGGGGGTAAAAAATATGATTTTCACACCCATGTTTATTGCAGCTTTGTTCGCAAT
>NW_006399796.1:10641791-10662208 GCF_000299155.1 Elephantulus edwardii | reverse complement strand
ATTTTTATACTTGCCTACTAAACAAAAACTTACAGGTCCTCAGAAGAAAGGCCTAGTAATCTACTTCTCAAATATCAACTCTCTCATTGCTATCAAATTGAACTGACTAATACTTGACTTTCTGTTGAGTTTTCAAGGCTGTAAATCACACAGGAAATTGCTCATTTTTCTCCTACAGAGCTGCTGGTGGTTTGGAACCACCAGAAAGACACAGCCTTTACACTAACAGCACAACTCCCTAAGGACTGAATCAGCAGAACTTGAAAATCCCCCTGGAGCACGCGGTTCTACTTTGTGTCATATAAGCTCTCTCTGAGTCATAATCAACTAGAATGGAACTGAATTTAGTGTCTCTTTCAGCTATGCATGTAGGTAACATATTGCTGTATTATTAGAAACACCTGTGATTTTATAGACACTGGCACTCACAGATAGTTTTATTATCTCATGAGAGTTTTTGAAGAAAAAAATATTTATACTTATCACTTAGCTCAAAATGATGACAGTCAACCTCCCCATCAACCTTGTTATTTAGTGATTTAATAAATACATGTGCACATTTCAATATCACTAAAGCTCTGCTCAAACATTTTGATACGTGTCCTTCAATATATCTGGTTTTGTTTGTACTTTATGTCATGCTCATAAACATAATGTTCTGAAAAGAGTTTCAGAGGCTTCAACAGCCCACAACTTCTACCTTAGACTCAGAAGCAGCATTCTTAGAGCACAATTTGCTGTGAGTGGAACTGAGCCTCCATAAATCCTACAGATTTTGCGAACTTCCCAGGCTTTCTTTGGTAATGTGACTAACTCTAGCACTGTAGGTGCTCCTGCTGGCCTCATTCCTGAGAGTGTGAAGCAGCCAATGCAAAAATAGAGGACTGTTTTTCCACTCAAGAAGCCCTGGTGGCCTAGTGGGTAAGGATCAACACTACCAACACAAAGGCAGGCAGTTTGAAGTCATCAGCTACTTGTTGGAAGAAAGAAGGGCAGCCTCTGTAATTTACAGCCTCTAAAAATCCACTGGAAGGTCAGCTGTAAGTTGTTTCTAACTTGATGGCATATAACAACAATAATAATGACTTATCTACTATGCAAAGGCATTTGACTGAGTGGATCACAAAAAAATGTGACTAATTCTGAGAAGAATGGGAACACTTGATTGTGCTTTTGTGAAACCTATACTTAGGCCAGGAGGCAATCATCAGAACAGAGGAAAGAAACACTGCATGGTTCAAGATTGGGAAAGGTGTAAACCAGGGATGCGACTTATCTCCCTACTTTTTCAATCTATAGCTGAAACAAATCATCCAGGAGGCTGGGCTCTATGAGAGGAATGTGGCATCAGGATTGGAAAAGGCTCATAAACAACTTATGTTATGTTATGTTATGTTATGTTATGTTATGTTGTTATGTTGTTATGTTATTATGTTATGTTACCTTGCTTGCTGTAACTGAAGAAGACCTGAAGTGTTTGCTGCAGAAGGTGAAGGACTGGAGTCTTCAATATGGATTAAAGCTCAACATCAAAAAAACAGACTCTGGGCCAATTGGCAGCATCATGATATCTGGTGAAGAGATTGAGAATGTTAAAAGCTTTAGTTTGCTTGGCTCTACAACCAATACTCTTGGTATCAGCAGTCAGGAAATCAAACGATCAATTGCCTTTGTAAAGTCTGCTGTCAGGGACCTCTCCAGAATCCTGAAGAGTAATGATGTCAGTGTGGAGACTAAGGTGTGCCTGGTCCAGGCCATGGTCTTCACAATTACTTGCTATACATCAGAAAGCAGGAAAATTACTAAAGATGATGGAAGGAGAATTGATGTTTTTGAGCTGTGGTTCTGGAGAAAAGTATTGAATATACTATGGCCTGCTAGGAGAATAAACAGGTTTATCCTAGGAAGAGTGAAACCATACTGCTCCTTGAAGGCAAAAATTCTGAGGTTTTGTCTAACATACTTTGGTCATGCTGCAAGGAAGGACCAGTCCTTGGAGAAGAACATCATGCTTGGGAAGGTGGAGGGACAGCAGAAGAGAGGAAGACCCTCGATGAGATTGACTGACTCAGTGACTGGGATAAAGTGGGTAGGTCAGAGATGATAAGGTTGGTTCAGGATAGAGTAAATGTCCAGAGCTGTTGTTCATATGATTACTATGAGTCACAAATGACTCGATGGCACATAACAACAGCAACAACAAAAAACAACAACAATCAAAGGAGATTTCTGAAATACTTTAATTTATACATTTTGTAGTAACTATATTAATTTTGTCTAGGATTACTGTGACAGATTACCACAAACTTGGCTCACCTGAAAGACCAGAAAATTATCTTCTCATAGTTCTAAAGGCTAGAAATCCAGAATGAAGGTGTGTGCTAGGCCATGCTTACCAATGAAAGCTGTAGAAGAACATGCGTCCTTGTATCTTCTATTACCATGGTGCTCATGGTAGTGTAAGTGTGATCTCTCCCAAGTGGTCTTTAAATGGCTTCTTAACCTCCTGTGTTTTTCTCCTCTGTGTCTCTTGTAAGGACATTTGCCACTAGCATCTTTAAAAGACACCTGGTGTAGTAATCCATTGCATAAACGTACCACAGCTTCTCTATCTATTCATTTGTTGATGGGCACTTAGGTTATTTCCAGCTTTGCTATTGTGAATAAAGCTGCCATAAACATGAGTATGCATATATCTGCTTGGGAGGAGGTTTCTTTAGGTTATATGGTTTCTTTAGGGTATATTCCCAGTAGTGTAATTGCTGGGTCAAATGGTATTTTTATTTGCAACTTTTTGAGAAAGTACTATACTGCCTTCCGCAGTAGTTGCACCATTTTAAACTCCCACCAACAGAGAATAAGGGTTCCAGTTTCTCCACAACCTCGCCAGCATTTGTTGTTTGCTGTTCTGGTAAATTTTGCTATTCTTAACTGGGGTGAGATGATATCTCGTTGCTTTGATTTGGAACTCTCTTAGAGCCAGGGATTTTGAAAATGGGTGACCCTGGAGGACATTATGCTGGGTGAAATAACTCAGTCACAAAAGGACAAATACTGCATATTGCCACCGTTGTAAAACGGGACTGACATTGGGGTTGTGGGAGACTGAGAAAGATGGGATAAATTATGTATACTGTATTGAAACAGATAAGGGAGAGAATTGTTTGAAAGGATTATGTGATTAGGTATTATTGTCATGCCATGAGTCCAGAATGAAGGCTGCATAGTGGAGTGGACTTGGGGAGAGGGATTATATTACAACAAAAAAATTTTCCTCTTATTTTTCAAAGAGAAGAGCGAACTGGGTGGTGGAAGGAGGAGTGGGCAGGGAGAAAAGTGCAACACTGATTGAATGGAAATCCAACATCTCTAAACTTTCATTAAAATGAAGGAGAAGGAGAAGGAGGAGAAGAAGGAGAAAGAGGAGGAGGAGAAGAAAGAGAAGGAGAAGATGGAGAAGAAGGAAGGGTAAGAAGGAAGGAGAAGAAGGAGAAGGAAGAAAAGGAGGAAGAGGAGGAGAAGGAGAAGAAAAAGAAGAAGAAGACACCTGGCGCTAGTTAAAGAAAAGAAGACCTTCAACAAGAAGGATTGACAAAGTGCCTGTAACAATGGGTTGGAGCATGAGAACGGAGACTGTGATGATGACACAGTATAGGGCAAGGTTCACAGCATCACTGTGAGCCATTGTCGACTTGATGGCATCTGACAACAATAACAACTAGACTCAGGGTCTGCTGAGGTAAACCAAGATCATCTCATTTCTAGAACCTGAGCTTAACTTAATCTTCTAAAATTCTTTTTCCCACATATGGTCCCACCAACAGGTTCAGGGATTTGCACATCTTTTGGGAGCCATCAACAAACCTACTGTAATAAATTTTTAAAAAAGGTAGATACATATATAGATAGATAGATAGATAGATAGATAGATATATCTAGATAGATAGATAGATAGATATAGATAGAGGTATAGATACATAGACATAGACATAGACATAGACATAGACATAGATTATTATCCTGGAAAGGAAAATATATTAGTATAAAATGTTATCATGCTCATAAGTAAAGGAAATAGATGTATAGAAGTAACTCTTACGATATGTATGGTATGTTGGACAATTTAACTGTTCATCATGCTTGCTTCAGTGTTGATTTCCATCTTTAGTAGGTATAATAGGTCCAACAGGAACCCTGGTGGTATAATGCTTAGTAAGTAGATCTGCCAACCGAAAAGTCGACAGTTCACCTCCACCAGCTTCTCCATAGAGAGAAAAATGGGTAGTGTCCCACTTAAAGATGTGCACTCTTGTAAACCCATACGAGGGTCACTATGAGCCAGAACTTACTGAAAGGCAACAAAGTTGATGATCTCAAATGCAGTTGAAGTCAGGAGTGCTCAGACACAAAGCACAAACATTGATTCTCTTTGAGAGATGACTTTTTGCTTACATTGTCTCCATCATCTTGTACACATAACACGCTTGTTAGAACTCCATCCAAATGGACAGATGGCAATGAAGGGGAGAGGGGACAGTAATGCTGCATAGCTATGGTGTCGGTGTGTTTACAACAAAGGATGCACCTACCAATGCTGCCTCTTTAAAGCAGCTACAATATGGAGCTTATAACAGATGGTTCTGCCACGTCAAGCCCACAGCTGTGTGTTTCTGGCACAAGAACAATGTTTGAATTCTGTACAGAAATTTTGTAAGATATGTTTCTTGTTGCCTTTTCATGAATTTTATTTGGAAATTTTTTTTAAACTATAAAGAGTCTGGAGACCATATTGAGAAAATGTTGGCAAAAGGAAGCTATTTGTTAACTAGCCAGATTTATTTAAGAGGATCAATCACATATAATTCCTGGAAGAGAGGCCGCCCATTGGCACCAATCGTGCATTCCAACAAACTCAGCGCTTGAACCACAGCCACTCAGTGTTTCCTCTCATGCTCTTAAAATTAGGTCCCTTATAAACCCTTATAGTAGGGGAGAACGAAGGGCTGAACATTCATTTAGGAAACAATGAAAGGCCAGAACTCTTCAATATCTGGGAACTCTTGAAGAACTAACTGTCCTCGAATATAATTTAATCATCAGAGGGAATTGGAAAGCTTTCTGAGTTTTGGGTCTACTAATGGTACACTTTTGCTGGTTTCACAGAAGTTGGTGCCAGGTCTCTTCTGGACCTGCTGTAAAGGTCTTCAGTCTTTTTTATATTAGAAATCCTCAGGATAAAAATCACTAGGAAATATCTTTGCCCCTATTTTGCCAGGGCTCTCCAGGGAAGCTTTAACCTGGAGATACTGCATGAAAAGGTAGACTCAGAGAAAAAGAGATGGAGACATGGTTTGTGTTCACACACAGAATACACTTCTTTTTCAGGTCAGGGTTACTGATTTTTCCAAAATAACCTAGACATGGCACAGAGACTTCTTTAATCCCAACCACATGTATAATTTAGTAACCTCCTCTGATGTATTTAAAGAATTCTGAACTGGTCACTTTATTTCTAGCTGAGATGTAAACATCGGGTGGGTTTTAAAATGTTTTTTTGTTTTGTTTTTTTTTAAAACAAGCGCATACTCTCCCTCTGCAAATCCTATCATTTCCTCCTTGTTCCATTAATCTTAAACTTGGTGTCTGAAATAAATTTCAGACCATTTCCACTATGTTTTCAAAAGGTCCTAAGGATTGCTATTGAGATCAGAGGAGGGTGTTCAGTACCATCCATAACATTTCTCTTTAGTGTGTCTTGATGTCTGCAACTGGCAACCAGAACCAGATTAGTGCTGTTTCGGGAGCTGTGCCTCTGCGTGTACCCTGTCACCTGGGTCTAAGAACAGCAGCATGCAGAAGTGCGTTCCTCTGACTAACATCTGACAGAATAAACAGTATTTGGCCACTGTGAGATCTTTATTCATGGCTGTGACCAGATTTTCTCTTTCATGATTTTTTTTTTTTTCATTTTGCTTGGGATTGAATTTGAAAGCAAACTTTATTCCACACTGTAGCCAATGGTAGTGGGAAAATGAGAATAAAATGTTTGGAGGAATAGCATGCAACACACACACACACACACACACACACACACACACACCCTTGGGTAGATGTTTGAATAATGGAAATCACAACAATGGCTAGAGCTGGCTAAATTTTCAGGACAAGTTACCAGGGGAGGTGGTGTGGTTGGGAGTTACTGAAATCTCATACAACCCACTGCCTTGAGAACTGTAGAAGCAAATTCTGAAGTGTACAAACCGATATGAACAGTCTCACCAACAAACACAACTAAAAATTCCACACTAAAACCATTTGCTGAGTGTAAGCAGGAGTGGCATCCACTTCCTAAGCAGCATGCCTCTGGAAACTCTAATGAACATAGAGAAATGACGAGAGTTATAGAAGAGGGTTAAAGTCTTCTCCCCCCCATAGGGTCTCTATGTGTCATGTTTGACTAGACAGCACTTAACAACAACAATTATGCTTTGTTAAGAATCAAGAGGTTTTGCAGATTCAGTGGTAGAAAAGAAAACTCAAATGGTCATCTGAGCAAGATAACACTAACACCAAACAACCATAGTTCCTCTCTCTCTCATCCAGTTCAGACTTTACCAATAGTAAAGAGTTTGAGGTTTGAAAATGTAGGTATTGGTGGTGGTCGGTGCCATCGAGTCGAATATGACTCGTAGCTCTCCTCTGAACAACAGATCTGAGACCTGCCCAATCCTGTGCCATCATCACACTTCTTGACACTTTAGAGCCCATTGTGGCTGTCACCATGTCAATCCACCTGGTCAAAGGTCTTCCTCTCTTTCACTGACCCTCCACTCTTCCAAGCATATCCCAAGCAATAGCTCTCCTTAACAAGATGCCTAATGTATGTGAGGACTTCAAAGAGCACTCCAGCTACACTCCAGCTACACTCTTTGCAAGACATACCTATTTGTTCTTTTGGCGGTCCAGTGCTCTTCTCCAACACCATAGCTCCAAGACATCAAATTGTTTTCTGTCATCTCTATTGCTTGTCCAGCTTTCAGACAGATAGCAAGTGATTAGAAAGACTGTGGCCTGAATCAGAAACATTTTAGTCCTCAAACTGACATCATTGTTCCTTAATAATTTGGAAAGGTCTCTAACTGCAGAATTTCCCAGTGCAATGAATCTCCTGACTGGTGATACAAAGGGTGTTAATTGTGGATCCCAGTAAGATGAATTTGTTGACAGCTTCTATCTCTTCTCCATCCATCATGATGTTGCCTATTGGTCCAGTAGTAAGAAATCTTGCCCCTCCCCTTAACATTGAGATTCAATCCATATAGAAGACTGCATTCCCTGATCTTTTGCAACAAGTGCTTTGAGTCTTCCTCACTTTCACCAAGCAATGTTGTGTCATCTGCGTAATTCAGATTGTTTATGAGTCTCTCTCTGATCCTGATGCCATATTCCTCTACATAGAGTCCAGCTTCTTGAATAATTTGCTCAGCGTATGGATTGAATAGATATTTTCTGTTCTCTCTCTTCTTTCCCACGTAGGTGTCGTTGTTGTTCAGTACTGTTGAGTTAAAATTGACCCATAGCTGACCCTTCAGCAGGTTTTCAGAAGCAGCTGATCAGATGGAGGGGATTGTCTATCCTCCCAAGAAGCAGCTGGTGGATTTGAACCATTTGCATTTGGGATATGTAGGCATTAGGTTTTTGTGTTTTATAAATAATTAATTTACCACAAAATAGTGCTATCCTTTTCATGGTCTTGCCTTCCCACAGCTTCTGTAAACTGGAGTTTCTCACACACTTTACCTGAAATAATGTTTTAAAAGAACATTTTACAACCCAGCCCAATAACCAATGGTTGTGTTTTAAGTAGTCTAGGGTGATTGAGTAAACAAGGATGTGGACTAATAGTTCTTGAGGATGTTAACAGAAATGTGCAAAGCTTGAGTCCCTTCAGACACAACTCAGAAGAAAAGCTTGCCATTCTTTCCCCCCAAAATAAGCCATTATGAAGCACAACTCTCCTCTGACACACCTTGGGCTTACCATTAGTCCACAGCAACTTGTACTGATTATTGTGGGCCAGCGGTGGATAACTCAATAAGCAAGGTAAGGTTAATTATAATCTGAAGTGAACAATTTACTAATCTACAGTGTTTTCACCACATTGTGTCAGGAATTATAAATCTGAAGAGGCTTTGGTTCTGTAGAAAGGTAGTATGGTTTGTGAAAGAGGGAAGGGCCCTTTCTAGAAAGGCAGGTGCCTTATCTAGAAAAACTTACTTTGGACATGTTGTGAGGAGAGACCGGTCCTTAGAGAGGGACATTATGCTTGGGAGGGTGGAGGGACGGTGCAGGAGAGGAAGGCCCTGTATGAGGTGGATTGATTCAGTGACTGGGATAATTGGGATGGGAGTGTCAGAGACAGTGCGATTGGCACAGGACAGAGCGGAGTTTAGGGCTGTTGTACATAGGGTCGCTATGAGTCGCAGGCGACTCGACGGCACATAACAACAACAACATATATTAATACAGGTAAGTCAGTGCTTACCTTATTTATTATGTAACTTGAAATTTGGTGAACTCACTGTTGTTAAGTGTCATGAAAACAAACGTGATTTGTAATAACCCTATGAACAACTGATGGAAATCTAACTCGTTCCTGTACTAGCTCCACAATTTCTTTTATTCAAGAGTTTGCAGTCATTACGTCAGTTCATCTCTCTGAGAGTTTTAGTTTTTTGCTGACACTCTATTTGTGCCAACATGATGTCTTTTTCTAAGGACTGGCACCTCCTGCTAACATGCCCAAGGTACATGACATGAAATTTCACCATTCTTGCCTCTAAGGAGCAACATTGTCACACTTCCTCCAATGCAAATTTGTTTGGGTTTTGCAGTATATCATATCCAACGTTCTTCACCAATACAATTCAAAGGTATCAACTTTTCTTATTGTTAGTTTCCCATGAGTTAACTGCCACTAAATAAACCCTATAAAGACAGATGCAAACCTTGCCCCATACTCATGATCTCTGATATGTTCAAGTCATTCCGGTCACTCTGGTCATTGTATCAGTTCACCTCATTGAAAATCATTCTCGTTTTCACTGACCCTCTAATATTCTAATCGTGTACTTTCTCAAGTATTGGGACTTCCTCATAAACCAATTGTGTGTGAGGAAACCACACCATATTTGCTTCTAAGGAGCACTATAACTGAACTTCACCAAGATGGATTAATTTGTCCTTTTGGCGGTGCATGGAATATTCAAGACTCTTTGCCAACACAATTCAAAGATTTTGATTCTACTTCAGTTTTCCTAGTTCATTGCCCAAATTTCAGATGCATAATAAATTGATTGAAAATACCATGTCTTAGATCAAGTTTATCTTAGTCTTTAAACTTACGGTTTTGCCCTTTAACACTTTGGAGAGGTCCTTACAGCAGATTTTCCCAATACTTTATGTCTCTTGATTTCTCACCTGTTATTAACATGGGTGTAAATTGTGGATCCAAGTAAGATGAAATAATTGACAGTTTCAATCTTTTCTCCATATATCATGATATTAGTTATCAGTGTAGCTATGAGGCTTTTTATTTTATTGATTTGAGATGTAACTCACATTGAAGGTTGTAGCCTTTGATCTTCAGTAGCAAGTGCTTCAAGTATTCTTAATTTTCCAAAAGCAAGGTTGTGTCGTTTGTGAAATGCAGATTGTTAATGATTCTTCCTGCAATACTGATATCATATTCTTCTTCATATAATCCAGTTGCTTGAATAATATTGTACTGGTTCTGTATTCAGAATGGTTTTCCCAGGCCATTGTCACAGGCTTTGCGATAGGACCATGTAGGAACATGCAAATAGATGTGTTAGCCTATGTGCAAGAAGATTGGCTCCTTTTGCCATTGAACTAGGTTTCAATTGAGCAAGTTCAATGGCAGAAATTTGAGAATCTCACTATAAGCAAAGAATCAGCAACAGGGAATGCTGAGTGCATTCTTGTAGGCCAGAGATCTGTACCAGTGTGATCTGGACTTACAGGAGACCAAAGTCAATCTCAGAAGAGAAAGAGACCCAATGTGTAACAGAACTAACCTGGGACAGTAGTCCCATGGAGCCGAAGCTAGGAACCTTATCCCAAGCTTGCCAGAGGACTAGGGGGAGACATCATATTTGGCATGACTAAGAGAGCTTTGTAGTGTTGATATAAAAGTGCAAGATTGAAAGCTGAACCACCTGCAAGCACACTTTCAAAGTTGTCCTGAGAAATTTTATACTGTTGCCAATCTGAGTTGTAACCTGTTAACTTCCATAATAAACCTCATAATCATGAGTATGATGTCGGTGTGGCTATTGCAATGAATTTCAGACCCTGTAGAACAGTAGGATTGGTGTTGAAAATCATAAATAGTGATGCAGGAGCATGGAGAAAGCATGTCTGACCTCACAGAAGCTGGTTTTGTGTTGTTTATATTGTGTTTGAAAGCTGTTGATGCGACAATTCATCTTTGTGGAGTTAGTGGAGATCAGCCTTGGCCATTCTTAGCTACCCTTGCTCATTTTACTAAACTTAGAAAATGAATTGAATAGATATAGAGCAGGTCTTCTTCCAGAATTCTGTTGGGCTGGCAGATACAGTTTCCCAGGTGAGACCATTTGTTTTCTATTTCCCATTGCAATAACTTTTGTTTTATGTGTACTTGTTCATTTTATAGTTTATATCCTCATGGGTATTTCAGGAATATTTCAGCAATGTATGATCATGATCCATTGATAATAAATGAAGAAGTTCAAGCGACACTGAAGGTATTGGCAGAAATATAATGATTCAGTAATTGAAGGAATACCAATTGAGGTGTTTCAACAAATAGAAGCAGTTCTGGATGTGCTCACAAGCCTATGCCAAGAAATTTGGAAGACAGTTAGTTGGCCAACTGACAGGAAGAGATTCATATTTATATCCATCCCCTCGCTCCTAAATTAATTAATGGTGTCATTAATATTACATGCAAGAAAAATTATTTTTTTTTAAATATTGAAGAATAGCTGGAACAGTCTGTTGACAGAGAACTTCCAGAAATTTAAGCTGGATTCAGAATAGATCTTGGAAGGAAGATAGTATTGTTGATGCTAGATGAATCTTTACTGAAAGCAAAGAATAGCAGAAAGTTATTTACTTGTAGTTACTGATTATTCAAAGGCCTTTGTGCAGATCGTAAGCAATTATGACTAACATTGAAAAAAATGAAATCCCAGAATAGTTTATTGTCTCTGGGGTGTTGCTAAGTGACATTGAGTCAACTGCAACCCATAGCGGCCCTATGTACAATGGATCAGACCCTGTGCTCATGAGAAACCTATCTATAGACCTAGAAGCTATTGTTAAAACAAAATAAGGGAACACTGTATGATTTAACACCAGAAAAGGTGTACTTTCCGATTGTACCCTTTCTTCATAGGTAGTAAATCTGTTTTTTGAGGAAATCATCAGAGAAGCTTGACTATATGAAGAAGAATGTAGTATCAGGACTGAAGGAAGACTCGTTAACAACCTGTGTGTGCAGATGACACAATCTTGTTTGTGGAAATTGAAGAGGACTTGAGGTACTTGCTGTAGAAGATACAAGACTACAGGAGAGGATCAAAGAACATTGATAAGTGGTTCTGAGTCTACTAAGACTCATAGTGGCCCGATGCAAAACAGGTGTGAACCTTGCTCTTGCCTGAACCCTTCTCAAAATCTTTGTCATGTTTAAGTCCATTCTGATAGTCACTATACCAATCCATCTTGTTGAAGATCTTCTTTTACTGACCTTTCCCAGCATGATGGCTCTCTCCAAAAGCAGGTTGTTCTTGAAATACAGCCAAAGTAATGAGACAAAAATTTTATCACCCTTGCCTGTAGGCACACCCAAGATGCACATTTTTCAAGAGAGATCCCCCCCCCCCCGGTGATAGTCTACTACCCTTCTCCGACACCATATCGCAAAGGCATCATTCTTCTTCAATCTTTCTATTTCTTGTCCAACTTTTGGGGGCAAAGAAAGCACTATAAAAGACAACGGGCTAAATTGGGTGTATTTTAGTTTTTAGACTGACATCCCTGTTTTTTTTAACACTTTAGAGGTGTCCTTGACAACAGATTTTCCCAACACAACATGTCTTTCAATTTTTTGACTACTGCTACCATGAATGCTGACTGTGGATCCAAGTAAAAGGAAATCATCGACAACTTCAATCTTTTCTCCATTTATCATACTATTGCTTATTTTTCTAGTGGTGAGAATTTCTGTTTGGTGGTATTGAAATGTAATCCATATTGAAGACTGAAATCTTTGATCTTCTGAAGAAAGTGCCTCACGTCGTCTTTTCTTTCAGCAAGCAAAGTTTTGTCATCTGTTTAGACATGTTGTTGATGAGCCTTTCCCAATCCTGATGTCACATTTTTCTTCATATAGCCCAGCTTCCTTAATTATTTGCTTATCATACAAATATGCCTTCAGTATGGATTACATCTCAACATTTCTTTTGAGGAAGAAATGAAATGCTAGGTTGCTCACAAAATAGAAATTCGGGAGGGAGATTCACTAGAGCTTGTCGCTCAGTTTGATCCATATTTAACAGGTCACATTTTAAAATATGGTAACAGAGAAAAAGACAACACATCACATATGTATAAAGTAACATGTGAAGAATTTTTGTTAGGGCATCTGAACAAACTCCAACTCATAGCAATCTTATGTGCAAAAAATTAAACACTGTCCTATCCCATTTCACCAACACAATATCTGCTGTGCTTACATACATTGTTCCAGTTACTGTGCCAGCCCATCGCACTGAGGGTCTTGCTCCCTTTCACATTCTCGAGTTTTCTAGGCATGTATTTTTCCAAGGGCTGACACTTCCTGACAACATGTCACACATATGTGAGACAAAAAGCATACTATCTTTGATTCTAAAGATTACTTTGTTTGCTCTTCTTCCAGGGTTGCTGTTGTTGTTGTTGTTAAGTGCCATCAAGTCATAGGCAATTCATGGCAACCCTATGAATGAAAGACCTTGACACTTGTATAACTTTCGTCCTTTCTCCAGGTTCATAGGGTTTTCGGAGGCAAGACGTTTCAGAAGTGGATGCCACTCCTGCTTCCAAGCTTGTTTTAATTGGGGAGCTCCACCAAACACTGTCCACCATGGGTGACCATTATCGCATTTGACACATCAGTATCACTGTGTTCAGCTTCACAGCAACCATGAGTTAACGCCTCCAAGGGTAAATTTGTTTTTTCTTTTGGCCGTCCATGATATATTCAGTACTCTTTGCCAAAACAACAATTCAATGACACAAATTCATTTTCAGTCTTGCTTATTCATTCATTGTTGAGCTTTCACATGCTTCTAAGGCAATTACAAATACCAATGCTTGGGTCAAACTGACATTTCTTCTGATTCATCACTCTAAAGCGTTGCCAAGGAGCAGACTTGTTCAATATCATACATCTTTTTATTTCCTTACTGATGCTTTCATGGATGTTAATTATACATTCAGCTAAATAAAATGAAAGAAGAATTAGTGGAAATCAGTAAGCTTAATAAGTGATAAAGTTTAATCAACTATTTTCAGTGAAACAAATATTTCATTGTAAGCTTAGTAATTCAGTTTTTCTGTATTTTCCACTTCTAATTTTTCTTATATAGCCCAGAAAAGCATTATTTTGAGATACATGTTACCAATTGATAGAAAAATTATCCACTTATCTATCAACCGTTCTCACTTAAAAAGTTATGCAATTGAAAAAATTGCAAATCAAGTACTTCAGTATTAAAGTTTTCCAATTTATTTTTCTAAGAGTGAAAGTAATTTCTATGACAATGCTACTGTTACATAAGGGCATTACAAAGGCATGCAAAAGAACATTTTAGAGTGTGATAAATATGTCAGGGAGCAAGGATGGCCTAGGGGAAAGAAGTTGTGTTGCCAACCCAAAGGTTTTATTGTTGTTGTTAAATGCCATCTAGTCACTTGCAACTCATAGAGACCCTATGTAGACCAGTCCTGCTCTATCCTGTGCCAACATTACTGTCTCTGACACGCTTACCCTCATTACTCCAGTCACTGAATCAATCCATCTTATTGATGGCCGTCCTCTCTTTCTCTGTCCCTCCACCCTTCCAAGCATGACTCTCCAAGGACCAATCCCTCCTTAAAACATGTTCCTTGTATGTCAGATGAAGTCTCAGAATCCTTGCCTCAAAGGAGCAGCCTGGCTTCACCTTCTCTAGGATGATCCTGTTTGTTCTCCTGACAGACAATGGTATATTCAATAATTTTCTCCAGCACCACAAGTCAAAGGTATCAATTCTTCTATTATCCCTAGTCATTGTCCAGCTCTCTAACACATAGCAAGCAATTATGAAGACTATGGCCTGGATCAGGTACACCTTAGTCTCCAGACAGACATTGTTACTCTTCAGTACTATAGAGAGGTCACTAACAGCATACTTTCCCCCAATGCAATTTGTCTTTTGATTTTCTGCCTCCTGGTGCCAAGAGTGTTGATTGTGGAGACAAGCAAACAAAAGCTGTTAACAATCTCAATATCTTCACTATTTATCATGATGCTGTCAACTGGCCCAGTGGTGAGAATCTTTCACATGGTTTAAATCCACCAGCTGTTCCGTAGGAGAAGCATAGGCAATCTTCTGTAGTGGAATTTGTTGTTGTTATATGCTGTTGAGTCACCTGCGACTCATAACTACCTTATGTACAACAGCGCAAAACCCTACTCTATCACTTGCCCATCTTGTTGTCTCCAACGCACCTATCGTCATTACCCCAGTGACTGAATCAATCCATCTCATTGAGGGTCTTTCTCTCCTGCACTGTCCCTTCACTCTCCCAAGTCTGATGTCCCTTTCCAAGGACTTATACTGCCTGTAACATGTCCAAAGTATGTCAGACAAAGTTTCAGAATCCTTGCCTCCAAGGAGCAGCCTGGCTTCACCTTCTCTAGGATGCACTTGTTTGTTCTCCTATTAGTCCATGGCATATTCAATACTCTTCTCCAGCACCAAAGCTCAAAGGCATCAATTCTCCTTCTATTTGTAGCCTCTGAAAACCTGTTAGAGGGTCACCTATAAGTTGATTCTAACTCAATGGCACATAACAATCACAATGGCAATGAATATGTCATTTTAAAATCATGTACTGTGCATTTAACTAGTCATGTAGGATAGAGCCAAATGACTGTAGTCTGGATTCTTTGTTTATTCCCTTGAAGTCTCCTGTTCAATTAGAGAGCTCTGGTAGCCTGGTTGGTAAAGAGTGGTTATGCCAAACCAAAGGCAGGAGGTTCAAATCTACCAACTGTTCTTTGTAGGAAAGATGGGCAATCTCCTGTATGATATAGTCTCTGAAAATCTATTAGAGGGTCAGCTATCATAACTGAAAACCTACTAGAGGATCAGCTATGGTTCTGATTTGACAACAATGAGTGAATGCTTAGTAACTCTTTACATTTTTTGTCAGTTCGATTCACTGATATGCAATTTTTAAACATGTTTAGGTATTGGCTAGTTAGTCAAATCCTTGCCCAATAAACATTAAGCTTTGGTGGCTTAATCTTAAGGAGTTTCACTGTCAACTCAAAGACTTGTTCGAATCACACAACTGCTGGGTGAGATAAAGATGGTCACTCTTTTTCTGCAAGATTTACTGCCTATGAAAACATATTGCAGAATCATTATGAATGAGTTGGTTCTGGTTCCATGGACACACAACTATGAAGATTTAAAAGCACAAGCTGGAGCAAAGAGTGTTAAGAATCCTGGAGTTATAAACTCATATTCTAGATGCCTTATAGAAATATAGTACCAAAATAAAAGCTGAAAACATTGTCAATATAATGTAAATGTGAACTAAATTATTTCCATCAAGGAGGAATCATTTTATAACCGACCCTCCAGTGGCCTCCTGAGGCTGTCAGTTACACAGGAGATTGCATGTCTTTCTTCTTTGGAGCTGCTGGTGGATTGGAACCACCAGAGAGACAGGGCCTTTAGTGTTAGTGCAACTCCCTATAAAGTATGCCACCAGAACTCCCCAAATTAGTTATAAATTTATCTTGTTTATGTGTAATAATATATTGCACCATTTTCATTGGAAATGCAAAATTCTCCAAAATCCAGAAGCAAATTTAAAGACAAGCTTAGACCTCCACTAATAATTAACAGGTAATTTAAATAATTTAAAAGATTATTTTTAAAAGGCAAAAAATATTGTAAAATATTGATTATTAAGCAGTTTATCATCACAGCAACATCAAAAAGAATCAAGTAAGTGACAGAAATATCCCAGAAGTATCAATACATGTCACAGATCAGTTTCACAAAACCACAATCTACATCATCCTTTTGCTCACGTGAAATTTATGCCTACATCAAGAGATTGTTGTCCAAAAACAGAAAAAAAAAAACAGTACATGGTTTAAAATCAGGAAAGATGTGCACTACGGTTTATCCTCTTTTTATACTTCTTCAATCTGTGTGCTCAGAAATCACTGGAGAAGGTGAATCTCTGAAGAAAATGTGGCATCAGGTTTGAAGGAAAATAAAAAACCTGTGTTTTGCAGATGACAAAACCTTGCTTACTGAAAGTGAGGAGGACATGAAGCATTTGCTGCAGAGAATGAAAGATACCTCCTTCAATAGGAATTACATCCAACATCAAGAGAACAAAAATTCTTGCTATTGGACTTACAGCAATAGTGATGAAGAATTTTGATGGAGAAAAGATTGAAACTCTCAGTAACTTCACCTTACTTGGATCCACAATCAACACTCTTGGCACCAGCAGTCAAGACATCAAAAGATGTATCGTACTGGAAATGTCTACAGTCAGACACCTCTCCAAATTAGTGAGGTACAATGATGTCTCTTTGGGCTTAAAGTGTACTTGATTCAGGCTATGGTCTTTTCAATCAATTGCTATTGGCGCCTTTGATCTGTGGAGTTGGAGAAGAGCACTGAATAGCTCATGGACTGACAAAATACCAGGTATGTCTTGGGGAAAGTGAAACCAGAGTACTCCTTGGAGGCAAAATGACAAAGCTTCATCTCATATACTATGGGTTTTGTTAGGAGGGAGACACTACTGCTTGGAAAAGGACATCATGCTAGGAAAGATGGAGGATCAGCAAAAGAAGTGAAGATCCTTAACCAGATGGGTTGACAAAGTGACTACTGCAATGGACTTGATCATGTCTGGGTTGATTAGGATGGCACAGGATAAAAAAAGGTTCACATCTGTTGTTCATAATGTTGCTATAAATTGTACTCTACTCAATGACACCTAGCAATAAGTCTTCCTTGACACATTGGAATTTTGCATAGAAAGATGGCAAAAAGGCATGCAGTTCTTTCAAATGTGAATTTGCCTTAACAAATATGAACATATGTGATGAAGAACTCTTGAAATAATCAAAGAAATAAATTATTGCAAGCTTATCCTAATCATTCAAAATGCAGACTCTTATCAATAAGTGCAACAATTTCACCCTTTCTTTAGAACTAAGTTTACAGATACAAGAATGACAAATTTAACTCATGGAGGCATTTGTGATTCCATGAAAAAGATGCAAAACAATGCATATTTACCAATAATGAGATGGTATTATTCATATTTCTAAACTTAATGGTCACAAACTGCACAAAAGAGTTTTTGTTTTCATTGTTAAAGAGACTCAAACCCCCTCAGCATACAAGTTAAGAAAGATTCAGTGTGTCATTCCTTTTATATATGGATGTAGATATTGTTCAGCAGTTCACCTGCAATGAAATTTTTACAAAAAGAATTTGTAAAAGAAAGGAACAGAAAGAAATATTTTTAAACTGTTACTTCTTAGGGTTGAACGTTTCACAGTCTCTTTTAACATTTCTCTTACTCTTTCTTTTTTGACCTTTTAATGACCTCATTCTTGATGACATCTCACAGCTTACCTGATCTTTAGTCTTGAGTATTCAGACTCAAATCTATTCCTGAGACAGTCTCTAAATTTAGGTAGGATATATTTAAAGACCATGATACTTTGGCTCTTTTAGACCTGTTTGTTTTCTTCCATTTAAATTTTAACTTGCCTATGAGCAATTGATGAACCGTTCCACTGTCAGTCTTTTACCTCGTTCTGATTGTTGACAATGAGTTTCTCCACCATCTCTTTAAATGACTGTAGTCGCCTCCTACTCGACAGCACTTAACAATATAGAGAGAGACCAGTTGGCCTAGTGGATTGGTGATGCTACCAAGCCAAAGGTGGGTGACTCTAATCCATGGTCCTAAGGCCTGTCTTTAATAGTTTTTGTGTGAAACATTCTTCTAGGTCATATAGCCCTGGTGCGTCCACTTACTGTGCAGAGGTAACTTGTGGTTGCTGTGAAGCTAAACACTGTGACACTGTTGTGTCAAATACGATAATGGTTGCCTATGGTGGATGGTGTTGGGTGGAGCACCCCAATTAAAATAAGCTTGAAAGCAGGAGTGGCATCCACTTCTGTAAACAGGTTGCCTTCAAAAACCCTATGAACCTGCAGAAAGGATGAAAGTCATGCACACAAGTGTCGAGGACTTTCGTTCATAGGGTTGCTATGAGTCGCCTGCGACTCTACATCACTTAACAACAACAGTAGCCTAGATTGCTATTTACTCCATCTGATGAGGTCCATGTAACTCTGTTGTTAGGAGCTGTCAAGTTAATCATAACTCAAAGCTTATGAACAATCACGAATATAATAATCATTTATGTATTTATTTATTTAAAAATATTTATAGGGAAAAAAACCCTGACAGTTCTTAGGGAACTCTGATGACATAATCCAATATGAGTTGTGCTATGAGCCCAAAGACTACATGCTTTCAGTGGTTTGAATCTGCCAGTGACTGCAGGTGAAAGATGGACATGCTCCTTTCATTGCATTTTACAGTCTTGGAAATGCGGAGCGGGTCCTATGAGTCAGAATCAACTCAACGGCAGTGCCTTTAGCTAGGGTTTTTGAAAAAGTCATTGATTGCAAAAATTCCTTATCTGTCCACATTTGCAAACCTTTTTTGCTTCCAACTTTTCTGATTCAACCACTAGTTATTATTAAGGCATCTTTTATTACACATTCAATGGGTTAACAACTGTAGAAGTTAGTAGCATTTCTTAATTTCTTCATCTGATCTTACTTAATAAACTTGAGTAATAGTGTTATTAAATAGCTTAAATGCGTTGCTCTGAATGTTACCATCTTTCATCAAACTATCCAGAGTAATGAATACTCTAGTTGACTCCCACCTTTGTGGCAATGCTGTAAGAAATATGCACGTTTATACTGTTATTTGTGTTATTGACAGGAAATGGAAAAAACCACAACAGGCTAGGGTTAAAATTGAACCCTCCTACTGTTTTTTTGAAAGAATACATTTTATTATCTCCTCGAGATTATAAAAGTATTTTGTTGAACAAACATCTCTTACAAACTCTCAAATTATAAAATATAATATTATTAACTAAAGGACAGAGATAGGTTGATTCCGGGGATTCTTTTTTCCATACTAATTTAAGAGCTTTTTTTTACAAAGTACTGCAGAGATTTCCCCAGAACACTATTTCCCATTCTCCTGGCATCTTATTACTTTCTAGCTCCTATCATCTCCTTACATCTTTTGAGTCCCTAAGCTCTTCTTAGAGACTGAGGGCACCACAGCAAAGATATTTCCTCTTCCTGCCAATTATGGTATCTTTCCTCACTTCTCCAGCAAACTTGGGTGAAGGACTGTGTCTCTGACTCCATAGCAACAGTCCCAAGCCAAATCTGTCTCATTTCAGTCTCCAGTTCTTTGCTGAGGCTGCTGCTGCTCTCACATATATCGCAGTCTGAAGGATGCAGAACATTCTGGTCCAGAAGTATATGCCTGCACCCTCTGCTTACTTTCCCTTGTTAGTAGTGATATGTCCACCCTCACTGCAAGATTTGCTCAATTTAACTTGATTGTATAAGAAAAAACTGGTCAATCCCTTAATAATTACTTTATGTTTTTGTTGTTGTTGTTGTTAGATGCTTTACAGTCAACTACGACTCCTGGCGACTTTATGAATAACAAATCTGAGCTCTGTCTTATTCTGTGGCAACATTGTCATCTCTGACATACTTGAACCCATTGACACAGTCACTTTGTCAATCTTGTTGAGGGTCTTCCTCTCTTATGCTGACCCCATACCTTTCCAAGAATGATACCCCTCTCCAAGGAATTGTCTCTCGTAACAATATGTACAAAGTATGTGAGACAAAGTTTCAGTATCCTTGCCACTTAGGAGCACCCTGGGTGCATTTCTCCAGGATGTATTTGTTTGTGGGTTTTGGTGAGTGCTGGGTTTTGTT
>NW_006399796.1:10640048-10641466 GCF_000299155.1 Elephantulus edwardii | reverse complement strand
TTCTTTTGATTTCTTGATTGCTGACACCAAGGATGCTAATTGTGGATCCAAGTAAAATGAAGTCATTGACAACTTCAAACTTTTCTCCGTTTATGATGATGCTGTCTATTTGTCCAGTGGTGAGAATTATTTTCTTGATGTTGAGTGCACTCCATCTTGAAGACTTTATATACATCCCTTTCCACCCACTCCCACTCACCAATTTTGAAATCAAAGCCAATGGTTAGTAAAGCCATTTAGAACAATGAATCTTTAACATCACACAGGTCTGTCTTCCTAATTTGTCTTCCTCTGGAAGCTATGCTGAAATCTAACTAGCAAGGATAACTCTTCTGGTGTTTGTCTTGTTTTGTTTTTTTAAATACCAGGGGCTTAGTTTTCAACATTATAGCAACATGTAAGCCAACATAACACAACAAACTTGACTTATGAGTGCTAGAGTAATAATAGCAGTCAATAGTAGAGCAATTATTATGTTTCAGACATTGTCTCTGAAGCATCTTCCATTTAGTCTCTTGTTTAAAATGCACAGCAGCCCTATGGGAAGGTACTGTTACTATCCCTGCTTATCAGATGAAGCTGAGGCCAAAGAGAGGCTAATTAACTTCCCTAATTGACCATTTGTATTCTTCTTCTTGGCCCGAGGGCCTCAGGCCCTAGGGCCTGAACGATCTTGGCTCAGCCTTGGGGCTTTTGTACCTGTAGGCATGGCAAGACCTTTCCCCCAAGTCGCTTCTCTATTGTCTGGTCCCCCCGGTTCTACAGGACACATCACTCTCCCTTCAGAGACATTGATCACAGCATAAGAAATTGTAAGCAGTTTACGTGATTGGAATCACAGAAGCCAAGAAAACTTCAGAAACAAGCTGTCAGATCAAGGGCCAGACAATGGAAGATAAATGCTGAAGGGATTCAGTAGAAGCGAATGGGTATCCTGAAGGAGGGTGGAGCTGGGAAATAAGTGGGTCAAGACACTGGGCCAAGGGTAGGGACAACACTGTGACTAATGGTTAACTCCACAATGAGGGATTTATCTTTCACTGCTCTATAAATTGCTTATCTGTCAGATACTCCTCTAAATCTGAACATTCAGATTAAGACAGGCTAGAAAGAAGGATTGGCCATCCACTTCTGAAACAGCAGACCTCTGATAACCCTATGTACAACAGAACACACGTAGACTAACAGAGAGGGTAACTGAGGTAGAAATGTCAAGTATGAAAATACAAAGGAAGAGGAAGAGTTTTAAGCAGACACTAGTGATTGGAACATGGAATGTGGGAACCATGAATGTAGGCAACTTAGATATTGTTAAGAAAGAAATAGAATGCATACATATTGACATACTAGGCATTGGAGAGATGAGATGGACTGGCATGGGGCATTTTGAGTCAGATGATCATATGATATATTACTCC
>NW_006399796.1:10633815-10635293 GCF_000299155.1 Elephantulus edwardii | reverse complement strand
GTCCTTGCAGGCAAGGATTCTGGGGCTTCGTCTGACATACTTTGGACATGTTGTAAGGAGGGAGAGGTCCTTGGAGAGGTAAATCATGCTTGGGAGGGTGGAAGCACGGCACAAGAGGGGAAGACCCTCTATGAGTTGGATTGATTCAGTGACTGGGGTAATCGGGATGGGAGTGTCAGAGGTAGTGCAATTGGCGTAGGATAGAGCAGGGTTTAGGGCTGTTGTCCATAGGGCTGCTATGAGTTGCAAGCTATTTGATGGCACAACACAACAACAACGACAACAATTCATCGTTTCTAACAGATAGTGCGAGGATTCTAGCAACACAACTTCAGAATGCTTTTGGTCTATATGATCACACAATAGTGATTTTTCTTCAAATTTAAGAATACAAAGTCTGTTACATTGTTTTATTGGATTATTTTATGAGTATCAGGGATTATTTTAAGACTATCAGTCTAGAGGTATTTATAAAAATCTCTGTCTCATTACAGTTTCCATGGTTTCTGTTTTATGCCAAAGAACTTTGACTCCTATGAGGAGACACAATTTAGAAGGGAAAAGTTAACAGTTAAATTTTCTCAAGTCTTCTTAGTTGGTAATGACTAGCTATCCACAAATTACAGTTTTGAGAGGAAGTAATGAATGAAAAGAACATGAAGATCTTTACAAGTCATGTCAGAAATGACTTATAGTTAAGGCCTCCATCGAACTTTTGAGTCTGTAAATTGTACAGAAGAAAACTATTGTCTTTGTACTACAGAGCAGCTGTAGATTCGATCAGAGAGTTATGTTCTTCGGATTACCACAGAAGCTCCCCAGACGTAATTTCTGTGTCCCACATATGGTGGCATCTCTATTTTCAGTTTCACTTTTCTGCCTCACAACCTGAAGCAAAACAATATGACATTAAATTAATTTGGAGAGTCACTATTAATTTGGATTCAGCTCATGAAGACTCCTGAGGTTTCTTTCTCCTGCATGTTTTTTCTAGATTCCTTTCTCCCACCTGTTTCCCAGTGATCTATGAACTTAACAGGTAAATGTCAGTGAGACTGGGAAAGTCCAAAGGCACTTACTGTTTGTAATGGAGTGAGTCTCCAGTGAATGGATCAGTGCAGCCACACCAGGCATTTTATTGCACACATTTGGCTCGGCTGGAAGCTCGAGGTTTGTGATATAACCCCTGAAGCTGAAAATGAACATGGCTGAGAGGAAGTTAATTGAGTGCAAAGGGAAATGACAATTTGAGAAGAGAAAACAGAACAAACTATCTATGCAACTTACATATTTTATTTAGCAAACACTGTGTTGCCAAGCTGCGCTGCAATCCCAAAGGCACAGCATTCAAATCCACCAGCTGCTCTGTAGAACGATGGCAGTCTCCTCCTGTGTGGTTTACTGCTCTGAGCTAATCCACTGGAAGGTTAACTATGCCTTTACTCCAACTCCATGGCAAACAACAACAACAACAACAA
>NW_006399796.1:10631835-10633275 GCF_000299155.1 Elephantulus edwardii | reverse complement strand
AGTTTTGCCAGCACTATTTATTGAAGTCTATTGTCATTTCCCCATTTGATGAGCTTTGCTTTCTTGTTGAATAACAGTTGACCATAGATAACTGGGTCTGTTTTTGAGTTCTCAATTCTGTTCCATTCAGCTGTGTGCCTGTCATTGTACCAGTACCATGCTGTTTTGGTTACTACCACTATGTAGTAGGTTTTGAGGTCAGGAAGTGTTATGCTTCTCATTTAATTTTTGTTTTTTCAGAAGAACTTGGCTTATTCAGGGTCTCTTTCTTCTCCAAATAAACTTGACAATTTCCCTTTCAATCTCCTTGAAAAATGAATACGAAATCTATAGTGAGATTGCATTGAACATGTAGATTGCTTTTGGTTGCTGTTTGTTGTTGTTATGTGCCATCAGGTCACTTGCGATTCATAGAGACCCTATGCACAAGGGCCCTAGATCTTGCCCTATCCTGTGCCAACCTCACCATCTCCACCACACCTACTCCCACCACCCCAATCACTGAATCAATCCATCTCCTTGAGGGTCTTCCTCTCCTGCACCAACCCTCCACTCTCACATCATGTCCCTCTTCTAGGACTGGTCCCTCCTTGCAATATGCCACAAGTAGGTCAGAAGAAGCTTCAGATTCCTTGCCTCCAAGGAGCAGCCTAGCTTCACCCTTTTCAGGACAAACAGTTTGTCCTCCTAGCAGTCCATGGTACATTCAACACTCTTCTCCAGCACCACAGCTCAAAGGCATCAATTCTCTAATCATTGTCCAGCTCTCCAATGCGCAGAGCATAATTGCGAAGACTATAGCCTAGATCAGGTGCAGCATAGTCTCTAGCCTGACACCTTTGTTCTTCAGTACTTTTGAGAGGTCCCTGACAGTTGACTTTTCCAATGCAATTTGTCTCCTGTTTTCCTGGCTGCTGCTACCAAGAGTGTTGACTGTGGAGCCAAGTAAACGAAAACAGTTAACAATCTCAATCTCTTCACCATCCATACTGATGTTGCCAATTGGCACAGTGGTGAGAATCTTTGTTTTCTTGATATTGAGCTTCAATCCATATTGAAGGCTGTAGTCCTTGACTTTTTGCAGCAAGCACTTCAGGTCCTCCTCAGTTTCGGCAAACAGGGTTGGGTCATCTGCATAACACAAATTGTTGATGATTCTTCCACCAATCCTGATGCCACATTCCTCTTCGTACAGCCCAGTATCACGGATGATCTGTTCTGCATCCAGATTGTAAAGGTATGGAGACAGAATATATCCCTGGCGGACACCCTTCCCATTTTTGAACCATGCAGTGTTTCCTTTCTTTGTTCTGACAAAGCACAAGTGTTCTGGGGTTCTCATTCTTCTCACAGTCAGCCACAGCTTGTTGTGATCCACACAGTCAAAAAGCCTTTGCATCGTCAATGAAGCACAGATAGACATTCTTCTGGTATTCTCTG
>NW_006399796.1:10596560-10631655 GCF_000299155.1 Elephantulus edwardii | reverse complement strand
AGTGGCAAAGTTTATATGGGCAGCATGCAATAAATGTTGGAGGAGATCTGGAGAGTGGGCATTCTGATACATTATTGGTATGGCACAGACACTCTTGAGGACAGTTTTGCTTTACCTTAAAAAGTTGAACAAAGAAGCCCCATATGACCCCAGTATTCCACTACTATGAATATATCCCAAGCAAATTGGAACTGACATTCAAATAGAGATTTGTACACCAATCTTCATAGTAGCATTATTCACCATCACAAGAACATGAAAATAATCCAGATGTCCAACCACAACTGAATGGATTGAGAAATTGTGGTACATTCACACAATGGAATACTATGCAACACTCAGGAGCAATGATTTCAGAAAATACTACATAACTTGTCAGAGACTGAAGAGCATTATGCTGAGTGAACCAACACAGTCTCATAAGGAAAAATACTGCATAAGACCATTATTATAAAAATAGAGGATAACTAGTAAAATAGGTATGGAACCCAAGGGGGAAGGACTGAGGATACGTACGGGCAAAACCACAGGATTTCACAGTTTTGTGAGTGGAGTGAGGGTACAGGAGGAAATTGGAAGGATCTGGGTGAAAAAGACAAGGTAATGATGGGCAAGGTCCAATGGTGATTAATTTTATAAAAAGTAATGTAATACATGAGAATGATTATATGAAACACAATGTGAATGAAGGATAGTGTCACACACACACACACACACACACACGTAGAGACTTAGAAGAAAAACTCAAATGTTTTCCACTAATAGAGATTAATTGTTGTTGCTGTTGTTGATAGGTGCTTCAAGTCTAGTATAACTCACAGTGACCCTGTGAATCACAGATCCTGTGCCATCCTCATAATCACTGACAAACTCAAACCTATTACTATAGTAACTGTGTCTATCCATCTGTTCTTCTTCTCTTTCAATGTCCCTCCACTTTTTCAAGCATGATGCTCTTCTCCAATGAATAGCCTTTCCTAACAACACCCACAAAATATGTGAGACAAAGTTTTATCATCTTTGTCTCCAAGGAGCACTCTGCCTGCACTTCTAAGACATATATGTTCTTTTCGGAATACTCTTCTCCAACAACACAATTCAAAAACATCAATTCTTCTTTTGTCATTTTTATTCACTGTCCAGCTCTTACTAAGTTTGAAAGAGAACAATAAAATAGTGCTAATATTGCTCTCCTTTAAACTTGCAAGATTTTCAAAAACTTCACAACAAAACAAAGCAATCACTCAGAATTGGGCAGAACTGGGAATAGGCAGGATTGGGAAAGATTTCTATCTGTCTTTCATAGGGTGCTATGAGTGTGATTAACTTAATGGCATCTAATGATATCATTTACTAGTTACATATTGAATAATGCGAAACCTATATTGGACCAAGAGGCAGTCATCAGAACAGAGCAAGGAGACACTACATGGTTCAAAATCAAGAAGGTGGTCTGTCAGGGATATATTCTGTCTCCATACCTTTTCAATCTGTATGCAGAACAGATCATCTGAGATGCTGGGCTGTACGAGGAGGAATGTGGCATCAGGATTGGTGGAAGAATCATCAACAACCTGTGTTATGCAGATGATACAACTCTACTTGCTGAAACTGAGGAGGACCTGAAGTGCTTGCTACAGAAGGTCAAGCACTGCAGCCTTCAATATGGATTGAAGCTCAACATTAAGAAAACAAAGATTCTCACCACTGTGCCAATTGGCAGCATCAGTATGGATGGTGAAGAGATTGAGATAGTTAATAGTTTTATTTTACTTGGCTCCACAGTCAACACTCTTGGTAGCAGCAGCCAGGAAATCAAGAGACAAATTGCATTGGGAAAGTCAGCTGTGAGGGACCTCTCAAGAGTACTGAAGAGCAATGATGTCAGGCTGGAGAATAAGGTGTGCCTGATCCGGGCTATAGTCTTTGCAATTACTTGCTATGCATCAGAGAGTTGGATAGTGAACAGGGATAATAGAAAGAGAATTGATGCCTTGGTTATACCATGGACTGCTAGGAGAACAAACAAGTTTGTCCTGGAGAAGGGGAAGCCAGAATGCTCCTTGGAGTCAATGATTCTGAAGCTTCGTCTGACATACTTTGGGCATGTTGCAAAGAGGGACTCGTCCTTGGAGAGGGACATCATGTTTGGCAGAGTTGAGTGATGGCGCAGGAGAGGAAGACTTTTGATGAGTTGGATCGAATCTGTGACTGGAGTGGTGGGAATTAGTGCATTTGAGATGGCTAGGTTGGCACAGTATAGAACAGCATTTAGAGCTCTTGTACATAGGGTCGCTATGAGTAACAAGCAACTTGATGGCACATAACAACAACAAGTATAAATTGGTAGTTTGAATCTAATAGATGTGCCACAGGAGAACAAAGGACAATCTCCTCTCATAAAGGTTTGTTGTTGTTGATTGCCTTTGAGTTGAGCATGACTCATAGTGACCTTATGAACAAAAGGCTTGAAGCTCCTCTACAACTATCGACATTTCTCAAAGTTCATAGAGTTTCTGGAGGCATGTTGTTTGGGAAGTGGATGCCACTCCTGCAGCCTCAGAAATTTGATGGAGAATAGCAACTGAGAGTCAGTGATGACTAGAATAGGCAGAATAGAATGGCTTTAGTTTATCACTCATTGTGTGCACAAAACTGTTTTCAGTGCTTTTCAAATGTTACTCATTTAGTGCTCAACGCAACCCCATGACATCAAAACTGTTTATGATTCCATTTCACAGGTGGAAAATTTATTCAGAAGCATAGAATAGGTAAGGAACTTGCCCAAGCTCCCAATCTAAAAAGGGCTAAAGCTGAGATGTCAGTTTTGGGGGTTTACTCCTCTGTTCTGTTCTTAATCCATTCTGCAATAATGCCGTATAATTGAATATCACACATAGTCTATCTTCTGAAGAATCGCATCATCGCTCATCACAGAATAAAAACCCAATTCTCATTTAAATGTGCAAGTGGGCATAACCTATAGAGAGAACTGGGATTGGAGGGAGAGAGAGAAAAAAAAAATAAAAGAAGAAAGATAAGCTGTTCAGCTAACCACATGTCAATAATACCTCAATCTCCTAGCCTAAATTGATATATATTGCAGCATGCTGTCTGATATATCCCAGATGTGTGGATATAATATTAGAAGAGCATTTAATGTAATAGTCCTTTTGGCATTTAAATACGGGTGACAGAAACTCTTTAAGGCTGCATAAACAGAGCACACAGGTGTTGGGAAAACAGCTGTGAATAAAGGCTGAGTCTTCTCAAACACAAAGAGAAATGGTGCAATAAAAAGGCTATAACCTTATGTTTTTAGGCTTGTGACCTTTGTTTCATTAGGTGCACCTTTAACTGTGATAAACATCCACTTAAATGAATATCATTTCCTTACAATTACAGAAGGGTCATACATAATACACTAAGTTCCCCTGGCAGCCAATGTGTTAGTCATGCATCTTTCATGAGCAGTTTTATTCCCCAAGTCACTTTCAAGCGATGCTCAATCCCATGGCTTTGGTGCATAGGAAATAAAGGTCTTGTCTGTAAAGAGATCTCAGGGCAATTATTATAACGCTGCACTTTATCAAGGAGAGCAACTGAATGACCTGCTTGTAACATCTGACCAGCGCTATTATCAATTTTCTCCTTAATATACACTATTCCTTTTATTTATTGGTGGAGATGGGAAACATGCGTCTCTGATTTTATTTGCCTGATATAAATTGTTTGAATGATGCCAAATGATATAAGGTGATCAGTCCTTAAGAGAGTACTTGCGGTAACCTAATGAATGTTAAAAGAAAAGGGGGAAAAGAAAGTCATGTCCCCAAGAAGCCTGGGACGTGCTCACTGCTTGAGGGGCAGCAAAATATAGCTCAAGGTCCACGGACCAGGCAATCTAAGCAAGCAGACATCTGTTTGTGCAATGAGATGTTTTTCCCAGCTGCATGAGCGGGTGGGAAATAAAGTGTTGGAATGATAATAAGCAGAAAGGAAGTTTGCAGTAACAGTGAAATATAAGCCTCTTTATAGTCTCAATATCTTTTGTGGGCAATTTCCCTTTTTCTTTTTTCAAGTCTATTGAGTTCATCAAGACAGCTTCATCTTTTTGAGCTCTCCCATCACACTTGGAATATGATTGAAGGAACACAACTTACATCTACCAGCTTTTGTAGTTTGACCTTCTAAATTGTATGAAACTAAAAATAATTCCATTTTAGTGCTAGAAATACTGCCCAGGCGGAAAGTATCTCCATTCTCCTTTCTCTTAACCTCCCGCCCCTCCCCCACCACACTGCTTCCCATAACAGCCATCTTTGATTTACTTTAAAATTACAAGATCAGATCCAGTTTATTTTCTCTCGTTTGTTTATTTAACACCCTCCAATCCCACCCCTCATGTTCCATACAGTTCATGTTCAACCTTTTGTTCCACTCAAGGTAGAGAGGGGTGTGGAGGGTGAGGGGACAGAGGAGAGTGTGGGGACACAGAAGGCTCCACTTAAACCAACTAAATTAATATTTATGTTGTTAAAATATTAGAGAAGCCACAGAAAATTATTAATCTAAAAAGGTTATAATTATCTTTAAAATGGTGCCTGGGGCCGCCTGCCCGGCTGCCACAGCTGCAATTGATCATTGCAAATCAAAGTAAGAGAGAGATGTCTCTGGTGGCACAGGCCGGCTGGGGCGGGGGCGAAGTGAGCAGAGAAAGATGCTCTGTTCTGTTATCAAAAAACACCAAGCTGGGGTCTGTTTCAAATCCCTCCTCTATTGAATGTGCAGCCCTTCAAAGCTTTCCCACCATAAATAAAGTTTTCAAAATCCATATACTCTAAAAGATTCATTGAAAATTGCTCTGAAATAAGCAGTCTCTCTCTCTCTCTCTCTCTCTCTCTCTCTCTCTCTCTCTCTCTCTCTTCTTTTCCTTTCCTCCCTCCCTCCCTCTCCCCTCTCTTTCATTACCAAGGCCAAGGCATTTGGAAACAAATGTGAGTTCCATGATTAAACATGAGACATATTTAAACTCTCTCAGTGCTTTCATTTAGAGTTGTTAGTTATTTTCTGGGCCGATTTTGTCAGTAACGAAGACATCTTGCGAGAAAGAAGAGCATAAAGAAGGCAAGGTGAAAGGGAGGAGGAATCTGTGTGGGGGCTATTAGGGTAAAGCCCTTCTGCCAAAATACATCCCAAGGCTACCACTTCATAAGTTCACCAAAAAAATGATAAGAGAGAACTGGAATCTTCCCCAGCCCCTGAATATTACTGACTGTGTAGACATTTCTCAAGGTCCATTAAATTCTATTTGACGTACATTTAAAAAGATTTAATCACAGGTGCCAGTCAGCTAACCAACCCATTAATCTAGCTGTTTTTCCTCAGAAAATTGTATTTAAAAAGGTCTTTTTTTTCTCAATTTAATTTAGTCATCCTTTTAAATTTCATGTATTTATCATGTAAATGTGCCTTATTTGCAAAAGAAAAGCACAGGATTCAATGAAATAAATAGTTATTTCATTAAAATGGATACAAAAAACCCTGTGATTAGGGTAATTAATTTGCACACTAAAAGCTATCTTCCTGGTTCAGATCATTAATATTGATGGCCTTCGATTTTGTTCGCAGTGATGTTCCTTGAAATATACTCAGAACTGGCACCAGGTCTCAGAGAGCAGCCTTTAGAAATGCATCTAGAAATGAGGCAGCAGAGAGTTCTAGGAGCTGCCTCCTTTCTTTAGCCAATGACAAACAATGTCCCCAAATAAACTCAACTGATTCTGTTTGAATGAGCTCACACAGTTTATCTTATCACGACTGTCAGTTATTGATGCCTGGTACTTATTGACGTGTGTCTTCTTTTGGAGGAGGGAAAAATACAACCCAAACCATTTAAATTGCAAAATAACATTACAGGGGATTATGTCTAGGTACCGCATGCTGTGATGCAAGGCATTGCCAGATAACAAGGTAACGTCTGTCAATATACCTTCTCATTAGATTTTCATCTGCATATTATGCAAATAGGGCCAAGCAGGTTTCCACTTTGATAGCTCTCCTCCACAAGTTTGAGTCAAGACACATATTTTGTTTCTGTTCTGTTCGGCAGATGTATTCCACCCAAGACCTTGTAGAAAAGGTGTCATATCAATGTGGTGAGCTATCAAATGCAGCTGAAGGCTGCATTCACCTGAAAATCGAATCCTAGAACAATTTTAGATTGCCTTGCCTCGCTATGTCAGCATGCTCAACATTTGTGATGATGGAAAATGAATTAACATCCTGCACTAGATACATGCCGTGCAAACAGCATCATAGACAACATAGGAGCCACTTGCTATTTTAACTCACGTTAAGGAATTACTGACAAAGATGTTGCTAATGCTATTTAATTATAGATAGGAGTCCTATTCAGAATACTAGTTTATATTTCCCTCACTGCCTTTATTTTTGTCTGACACATTGCACTTGAACTGCCTTATTCCCTTTGAAGATGATGAAGTTATCCAAAACTCCCCGAATTACTCTCTCACCTTTGCCACTTATATTGTTGTTGTTGTTGTTGTTATGTGCCATCGAGTCACTTGCAACTCATAGCGACCCTATGCACAGCAGCCCTAAACTCTGCTCTGTTCTTGTACCAATCGCATTGTCTCTGACACTCCCATCCCGATAACCCCAGTCACCGAATCAATCCACCTCATAGAGGGCCAAATAAAGGCTCCATTACAAGGTCTTCAATAAGTTCAATGTTGTTTTAGTGTCAGAGGTGCTTGTATTAAAATTTTAACACTTATCTTCACACTTACACCACGTCTCAGTCCGATCTCTGGTAATTTTGCAGTCTGAGCTGGGTACTTTTCCTACCTTTTAAAATCTTTAGTGGTCTAGCAAGTAAGGACTTGTGCTGCCAACCCAAAGGAAGGCAGTTCAAATCTCCAAGCTGATCTTCAGTCATTTCCTAGTTTTTATATAGTCTCAAGGGTGTTGAGTTTGAGGTGGATAGTGGTTTTTGGTTTTTTGTGGGGTTTTTATTTTTAATGTGAATAGCAAAAATGCTGTTCATAAATGGTCACACAAATTATATTTTTCGGTATCTCTGGATTTCTACATGGTTTTCTAAACAGAGTTCACCAAAACAAAATCAAGCCTGCACTAGCCAGAATTCATTTTGAGCACTGATATTTCATCTTGAGGGTGGTGGGAAAAAAAAGAAGCAGAGGTGAAGAGAGGTGGGGGGGGGAATGAAGTTTTCTAATTCTACTGCAATACAACTCACTGGGGCTCCCTTGCCTGTCTTGTTTTGAACAGAGCTTTAAGTGGGACTCTCTAGGTGCCCTGTGATAAGACAGGGTGCTACTGCAGAAGGCAATGTGCTAATTAAAAAGAGGAACACACTACAAATCTGCTCGTTATTATTCATGGCAAGTGTGTAGCAAAACACTTAGCTGTTTGCTTTTAAAAGAAAAGCTTTCTTTTATTTCTCCCCTATTTTTCTCTTCCCCCCTCTTTCTTTTTTGTTTGTTTCTTCTTTTCTTTTTCCCCCCAGGTCTCTCCCTTGTTTAAAAAGACACACATGGTCTAAAGACTTTTCCAAAGAATGACATTGAAAAGACATTGCCCCAAGGTTTGGTAGAGTAAAAGCCTATATCATTTGCACTGTTTAATGCCATGTTGGTTCTCCCCCACTCACCCCCTTACTGGTTCTTCTTTTTTTAAAACAAAACAAAACGCAACACAGCTATTCACCCATTACAATATGCTTCCCCAATATGCTCCTTAAACTGATTCCAGATTAACAAGTAGGTGAGCTGAGTAGGGAGTAATAATTTTTTTAGAAAAATATATTGAGAAGGGACAGGAAAAACATATTTTTAAAAACTCCAACCTTCTCAAATGCTGACATTCTAAGGGATTTGCAGCTTGACTATTAACTCAGGTTCACATTTATTAAGATGCCAAGCATTGCAATCAAGAGACATGGCATTATTTTACAACCAATCAATACACTACTTTCCCAAATCAAATAAAAATGCAAACTCCTAAACGCTTTCTTTGTACTAACAGGTAGCCTAGTGGTAAGGCGTTGTGCTCCCATTCCAAAAGCACTAGGTTCAAATCCACCAGCTGCTGAATAGGAGAAAGATGAACAATCTCTTCCCATGCAATTTACTGTCTCTGAAAACCCACTGGAGAGTAAGCTGCAAATTGGTTCTGACTTAATAGTACACAACAATAACAGCAAATGTGTACTTTGAAATTCTAATACTCTGAAATTTCAATACTTATAGGAGGCAAATATAATGCATAGTATTTTTTGCTAACATTAACTTTCAGCTCTGATGGCCTGGTGTTAAGAATCTGTGACGCAATTTCAAAGGCTTGCAGTTCAAATCTACCAGTTGCTCAATGGGAGAAAGATGGACAATCTCCTCCCATGTGATTGATTTACTGTCTATGAAAACCCACTGGGTCAGATATGGGTCAGTTCCAACTCCATGGTAAGCAAAAACAATATTTTTTTTAAAACCCTATCACTATGAAAGCTAACAATAATTTACTGTAACTCATTCTTTTTTAAGTGCAAAACAATATATTTTTATTTGTTCACAGTTAAACACAACAACTGCCTTGACATTTTAGAATATTATAAAGACTGCAAAACTTTACCCCCCCTTTCTCTTTTCATGTCTTTCTTTTTTCCCTTTATTTTTTATTTTCTTTTTTAAAATTAATTGTAATGAACGTTTACAGAGATTTTGGATTTCCGTACATTCATTGTTGCATTTTTCTCCCTGTCCACCCCTTCCCCCAGTTCACTCTTCTTTTTGAAAAGTAAAAGGAAAATTATTTCATTGGTATAGAATCCCCCTCCTCCAGCCTCGAGTACACTCCACTATGCAACCTTCATTCTGGACTCTTGTCATAACCATAATACCCAATCATATATGGCTTTCAAACAGTTCTCTCCACCATCTGTTCCAATATACATAATTTATCCAATTTTTCTCAGTCTCACTCCAATCCTGATGTCAATCCCGTTCTACAATAGTGGCACCATGCAGCATCTGTCCTTTTGTGACTGAGTAATTTCATTGAGCATAATGTCCTCCAGGGTCCTTGGTTTTCAGTGCAGTGTAGTATTCCATTGTGTGAATATATCACAGCTTCTCTATTCATTCATTTGTTGATGGGCACTTAGGTTATTTCCAATTCTTTGCTATTGTGAACAAAGCCACAACAAACATGGGTGTGCATATTATCCTCCTGAGTGGCAGTTATGATTTATTTACGGTATATTCCCAGAAAATGGAATTGCTGGGTCAAATGTTATTTCTATTTGCAACTTTTTGAGAGAGTGTCATACAGTCTTCCACAGTGGTTGCACCATTTTACACTCCCATCAACAGAGAATAAGGACTTCTGTTTCTCCACAACCTCGCCAGCATTTGTTGTTTGCTGCTTTGTTAAATTTTGCTATTCTTACTGGGGTGAGATGATATCTCATAGTTGTTTTGATTATAACTCATTTTTAATTTTTTGTTTACTTTGTTATTGTTGAGAACAGAAAACCTATACCGATTCAGCAATCTCGACATACTGAAGTTGGGCAATCATTCTCAACCTCTTTTTCTGAGCCGTCAACTTTTTCATCAAAGCAGATTCACTGTTCTCTAAGTTTTCTAGGATTTGAAAAACTTACTTCTCAATGCAGACTTTTTTACTGTTTACCTAAACTATTGCTTAGTTTTATGAGAAACTCAGAGGATACTTTAGTTTCAAGGTTTATATGTTATCACAGAGTGGTAGTTTCCGTTTTCATGACTCCAGAAGTCTGGAGTCTGAAAATTTAAAGTTTCATCCTTGATTGTTTCCCCTTTTGATAAGGAGACTATTTAGTTCTTATGGTTTCATGGCAAAGGAGGCAGTTTTTTGGTCCTGGAAGCAATCAGGCGCACATTCCTTGTCTTCCTTGTGTTCCTGAAGCTCTTTCATCCTCTCTTGATCTAGACACGTTCTGTTATTGTGCCTTGTATGGCAGATTGTAAGTATCTAAGACCTTGGGAAGTGCACAAAGAAAAATAGGTAAAGTTGTTGTTGTTACTGTTATGTGCCAGCAAGTCTCCTGGAACCGATAGTGACCCTGTGTACAGCAGCTCTGAATCCTGCCCTGTCCTGAGCCCGTCACACTAATTCCCACACATCAACCCCCATCGCCCCAGTTACTCTATCAATCCATTTCATCCAGGGTCTTCCTCTCCCGCCCTGTCCCTCCACCCTTTCAAGCATGATGTTCTTCTCCAAGGACCAGTCTCTTCTGGCCATGTGCCCAAACTGTGAGAGACAGAGTGGTAAAATCGTAGCCTCCAAGGGAAGATTTGGTTTCACCCTCTCCAAGACAGACCTATTTGTTTTCTTGGCAGTCCATGGTATGTTCACTTTAAATATTCAATTAACTAGAACGTCCCATGTAATAGTGACCCTAAACGTCCAAATCAAGAATTAAAATCCCCTGAGGATTGTCTTTGTACAGAAGCAGTCTCAAAAGCTGCTTTTTTTGTGTCATTATTGTAAATATATTTATTACACAACTTTGCTCAAATTCAACTTTTTTTTTATGGATGCATAACTTACGGACAATAATTATAATTGGATGCAGCTTTACCCTTATTGATGCAGTATTTCCGTCACCATGACCTCTCTCACCTTTTCCATTTCACCCATGTTTTTGTTATTGTTGTTACGTGCCATCAAGTCACCTGAGACTCAGCGACAGTATGCACAATAGCTCTGAATCCTGTTCTATTCTGGGCCAATTTCACTGTCTCTGACATAGCTATTGCCCCTATCGCCCCAGTCACTGTCACTATGTCAGTCCCTCTCATGCAGGGTCTTCCTCTCCTACATTGTCCCTTCACTTTTCCAAGCATGATATTCTTCTCCAAGGATTGGTATGTCCTGGCAGCATATTCAAAGAGTGTGAGAAAGAGCTTCAAAATCCTTGCCTCCAGAAAGCAACTTGGTTTCATCCTCTCCAGGACAGACCTGTTTTTTCTCTTGATAGCCCATGGTATGTTCAACACTCTTCTCCAGCACTAAAACTCAATGGCATCAATTACTCTTCTGTTATGCATATTCACTGTCCAGTTGTCTGACACATAACAAGTAATTGCAAAGACCTTGACCTAAATCAGGCACACCTTAGTCTCTAAACTGACATCTTTGCACTTCAGCACTCTGAAGAGATCCCTGGCAGCAGCATTTACTAATCCAATTCCTTTTTCAAATTTTTTATTTCTTGACTGCTGGTTCCAAGAGTGTTAATTGTGGACCCGAGCAAGCTGAAATAATTGACAATTTCAATCTCTTTTCTAACTATATCTATCATAATGCTTCCAATTAGCCCAATGGTGAGGATCTTTATTTTCTTGATGTTGATCTTCAATCCATATTGAAGACTGCAGCCCTTGACTTTCTAGAGCAGATGCTTCAGGTCCTCCTCCATTTCAACAAACAAGGTTGTGTCATCTGCATAATGTGAGTTATTGATGAGTCTTCCTCCAATTCTGACACCACATTCTTCCTCATAAATACTAGTCTCCTAATGATCCGTGTCACATATAGATCTAAGAGGTGTAGAGATAAGACTTATCCCTGGCACACTCCTTTCCTAATTTGAACCATATTGTGTTTCCTCACTGTTCTGGTGACTGCCTCCTGGTCCAAGTATAGGTTTCGCATAAGCATAATCAAGTGTTTTTGGATTCCCATTCTTCTCAGAGTTAGCCACAGTTTGTTGTGGTCCACACAGTCAAGCTCCTTTGCATAGTCAATGAAACACAGATATACATTCTTCTCGTATTCTCTGCTTTCAGCTAAGACACATCCAACATTGGCTATAACATCCCTAGTGCCACAGCCTCTTCTAAACTCAGCTTGTATATCTGGCCATTCTCTGTTGATGTGCTGTTGCAGTCATTTTTGGATAATTTTCAGCAGAATCTTCCTTCTTGTGTGTGACGGTAATGATATTGTTCAATGATTTCCACACTCTGTATACTGTGTACGGTGACAGAAGAAGAATTGATGCCTTTAAATTATGGTGTTGGAGAAGAGTACGGAATATCTCATGGACTTAAAAAAAAACAACAACAACCAAAAAACCAAGCGGGGATATCTTGGAATAGTAGGAGTGCTTTTTGGGGGCAAGAATTTGCCTTTCATACTTTGGACCTGTTGCTAGAAGAGGTTATTCCTTGGACAAGGATATCATGCATGGAAGGGTTAAGGGTCAGTGAAAGAAAGCAAAACCCCCATCGAGATGAACTGACACTGTGACTGCAACAATGGACTATGTGTATCAGAGATGATGAAGATGGCATAGGATAGGACAGGATTCAGGTCTGTTGTTCATAGGGTTGCTATGAACCCTACTTCACTTGACAACACCTTGCATAGGTACTTGCGTCAGTTTCAGGAAGCTTCTATTTACACTAATATTACTAATTCCATCATCTGATATAAGTTTGATAGTAGGCTCTTACAAGTAGCTAATGATGTTTCAGAGTTTAGATTTGAAAACAGAATTGAACATATTTTAACATAAAAAAGGTTGTGTGTAGTTACCTTCCTTGGATTTTTCCCCCCCAAAAAACTGACATAAACTATAAGTTGTAATGGCTGTTCCTTGTGCTGTGGTCAACTCTCCATATACTTTCAGGACAAGAGGAACAGTGATAACTTTTACAATTGTTTTTATAAATTGTGTGGTGATAACTAAAATTACACTGGAAAGAAGTTGTTGTTGTTGTTAGTTGCTGTTGAGTGGACCTAACCCCATAGCAACCCTATGAACAGCAGATCTGTATCCTGCTCTGTTGTGTGCCTACCTCATTGTCTACTGTAACTTGAGCTAATTGTTTCAGTTACTTTGTAAATCCTTTTTTTTGAGTACCTTCCTCTCTTTCTCTAACCCTCTACCTTATCAAGAATGATGTAATTTTCCAAGGACTAGCTCCTTCTAACAGCGTGTCCAAAGACATTTGTCCAGAGACAAAGTTTCACCATCTTTGCCTGTCAGGATCACTCTGGTTGTACTTTCTCCAAGATATGTCTGTTTGTTCCTTTGGCAGTCCATAGTATATTTAGTACTATTCCCCAACACCGCAACTCAAAGACATCTTTCTTGTATCATCCTTATTCATTGTCCAACTTTCAGGTGCGTAACAATTAGTTGAAAAGACCATGGCTGTAATCTAGCAAGTAGAGACATGAATTAAAAACGTAGCTTCACCATTTATTCAACTACACTGAACCACAATTTCCATGTTAGTATATAGATAACAATGGCATGATGTATGGAAATGGCTATTATACAATAATAATTTAATATATGATAATAGTATTAATATATAATTTCTTGATTTCTTCTTGAAAATGTATATTGACCTCATTTTTTTTGTGATCTTTAAGTAGTTTCTTTTATTCTATCATTGAGTGCATTCAAATATTAAATAGCAATTTCTTTATGGGATTAAGCATGTCAATAAAAGAGTGCTTTCTTCTATAATTTAATTCATTCTTCAAGATTCTGACAGCAATGATAATCTCTTGAAAAGCTAAGTAAAAATCCACTAAATTATCACATATGAATACACAGGATTTTTACCCTCAATAAATGGAGCTGTATTTAAGTTTTACTGGAAAAATACCAATGAATATACAAGCAACCTGAAATAAGCAGTCTCTAGATGAACCATTTAAGAAAAAAAAGAGGAAGACATTCTGGATTATATTTTATGCTATTTTTCCAGTTATTATTTGACCTTGAAAACCTAACTCCTCTCTGGTTTTCAGTTTTCCCTTGAGTCAATTGGAGATGACAGTACCCATTAACTGTTACACATTTCTACCTTATAAATAAAGGAGTTGCTATCAGGATTAATGAGACCATGTTTGTAAACAGCTTTGAGCTCTTTGGGAGGCAGATGTTCTATAAATACAAATTATTAATAAAGTATTTATATCAGTGATTGTAGGGAATGTTAACAGATCTGGAGCAAAGAAGTCATCAATTATACGGCGCAGTGGAAGGGAAAGGATGCCTATTATGTAGTTATCTCTTTATCTAGTGCTGCTGTAATAGAACTACACGTGGATGGCTTTAGCAAACAAAATTTTATTCTTTCATAGTGTATTCTTTTCATAGGCACTTACTGTTGCTAGATGCAATTGAATCCAGTATAACTCATAGCAACCTTTTGTACAGCAAACTTGAACCCTGTGCTATCCTATCCTGTGCCATCCTCATAATCTCTGACATAGTTGAGTTCATGGCTGCAGTCACCGTGTCAGTCCATCTCATTTGAGAATCTTCCTCTCTTTCACTGGTCCTCCACCTTTCCAAACATTATGTCCCTTTCCAGGGGCACTGGTTCTGTTGTTGTTAAATGCCATTGAGTTTCAACTCACAGTAACTCTTTGTAAAACAGAATAAAACCCTATGTCTTCTGGTGTCATTCCTTACCATCTCTGCTACTCTTTTTTTATTTTCTCCTATTCTTAAAATGATCATTTAAATCACTGTGTCACTCCATCTCTTTGAGTGTCTTCTTCTGTCACTGATCCTTGTAGTCTTCCAAATATGAGGCCCTTTCCCCGGAACTGACTCTTTCTCACAACTTCTTACCTTTAAGGACTCTGGCTGCTTGGCAACCTAAGGCATGGGTTGTTTCTTCTTTTGGCAACTTATGGTATAATCAAAAGTCTCCAACACCACAACTCAAAGGTATCAGTTCTTCAATTTTCCTTATTTGTTGTCCAACTTTCACGTACATATGAAGCATTTCAAACTATCATGACTTTGTGCACACACCTTAGTTTTAAAAGTGATATCCTTACTCTTTAGAACTTTAAAAAGTTCTCTTTAGAACTTTAAAAAGTTCTTGGCATCTGATTTTCCCTAAGTAATATGTCCTACTGGGTGGCAATGAAGAAAGAGAGAAAAAAGATTTTCAAAATCTCATTACAAATGTGCTCTGAATAGGTACTAAATAAAATCATCATGAATGATGAAAGAAAATCCATTTTGCTAAATCTATGAAAATAAGTCGTGACATTTTTAGCAATTTAACCTCTGATTTATTTCTTTCCTAGACTACTAAGCCAAACAATAAATCTCATCTAATTCTTTCATAGATTCACTATCATTTATTCACCAGTTAATCCTTTGAGTCTTCGAAACTAACTTTCCTGTGTGAATTTTTCCAGTTTGCTTTGATGCTTTTTCCCATCAGTATTATGCCAGTAGGATAAATGCAGTTCTTGTCTATGTGCCAGAGAGAGAGAGATAACCTAGTAATAAGATTCTAGATAAGGAAATACAAGTCCTAGGCTTCCTATAATTTTCTGTTTGAGTGGCTGTATTTTCTTTTTCGTTGCTATAAAGTCAGAACTGACTCATGGCTGACATTGCAGCAGGTTTTCAGTATAAATTCCACTGGAGGGGATTGGACATCTTTCTCCCATGGAGTCACTGGTGGATTCAAACCACATGCCTTTGGGTTGGTAGTGTAGCTCCTTACTCACTAGGCCACAAGAAAGAACTCCCTCAGTAACTTTAGATAGATCTATTACTTACACCAGATATCCTTCAAGGATTATATTAGAAAGTATGCAAAGTTCATGCTTTCAGATATTTTGCATTTCATAGACATTTTGCATCTTTCCTAAACCAGAAGGTCTGTTATTGAATTTATTATTTTGCTGCAAAATCAGCTTGAAACTATCTGAACTTATGAGTCAGAACAAAGATCTAAATTGGCTAAAAGCATGAAGTGGCCTGAAATAATGCACCAATATTTTTCTTCAGGTTATTCACATTCAGTTTTGTTCTTCTTAATATGAAGTGAAGGTACATCAATTGGAAGTTTTTCTCCCCACCTATCATAACTGTGGCTAGCCTCCATGTTGATAATGAATAGATTATTGATGGTTTTTAATAATTATATATTGGATGTGCCACTCAGTTTTTAGTTTTTTTTTTGGCTGTGGCATGTGAGTCATATCTGACAAAGCATGACACGGGACTGTAACAATGAGATCGACCATATGAGAGGCTGTGAGGATGACTCAGGATAGGGTAAAGCTCAGATCTGTTGTTTATAGAATTGCGATGATTTGGTACTTAACAACGACATAAATTAGTGGCCTACATATTTCAAAGTTACTACAACAATGTTATCATTATCTTAAATATTAGGACTGATTTTAGAGGAGCTTAAAAAGAAAGACCTACCAACCTATTCAAAAGAAATAAGTAAATAACCCCAACCTTTTTGCTGTTGAGTTGGAACCAACTTATAGCTGATTCATCTCTGGGTTTCTGAGACTGTGAATGGAATTAGAGAAGATGAACCACCCGTCTTTTGTCCTTAGAGCTTTTGGTGAGTTTGTCTTGCATGATGTTTGTTTCAGAAACTCAACTTCCAAAAGGCTCAGATCACCTAGACATTGTTCAATGAGTTTACTTTGACAAGTCTTCAGAGGAAGAAATTTTTAGAAAAGAACAATACATTTAGTAAAGCAGAGGCCCAACTAGGGCAAAGTAGCATATTAATGGTTTTGAACATGCTAGTAAATTTGAAGATGATTCAAGACTGATAAATGCTTCATTCTGCTGTTTATAATCTAAGCATGAGTAGAGTTGACTCAAGAGTAGTTAATAACAAAGAGTTATCAGACAGAGGATCCGTCTGGTAATCCTTTGTATCGGTATTGGTAATCCTTTGAGAAGAAAGTCTTTCTACTTCACCTTTACAGAGGAATAAATTGAGCCTTGAAATAGTTAAGAAATACCCTTAAAGTATGACTTACAAGACTCAGATTCCATGTCAGGTCAGCCTCACTCTTGAACTTGAGCTTCTAATCATAATGCTTCATTTTTCTCTCTACTCTCTATTGGGTTTGATGTTGTGTTATAGATTGTAATAAATCTGAATATTCATAATTTAGGTTACTGATGTCCCAGTGTTAATCGTTTTCCTCAATGTTCACCTCAACTTTTTAGTATTCCAGATGTTGTTGGTGTTGTTAAGTGTCATCGAGTCATAGATGACCCATAGTGACCCTATGAACAAAAGACCTGAACACTTGTATAATGCTCATAGTTTCTCCAAGTTCATAGAGTTTCCAGAGAAAAGGTATTTCAGAAGTGGATGTCACTCCTTCTTCCAAGCTTGTTTTAGTACTATCACCTTATTTTTGTCTTTTCATTCTCTTTTAACATATTTAAAATTACTGTTGTTTATTTTATCTAAAATAGAAAATGTGGTCAGTTAACATATTGAAAACATAAATAATTAACAGGGTAACAAAAAAGTAAACGGTGAACATGTGGAGAGATTAGAATTCTCATACTCTCTTGGTGAGATCGTAAAATGGTACAAATACTCTGGCAATACAAATTGGCATTTCCTCAAAAAGCTAAATATAGAAATTCCGTATGACCCAGCTATTCCACTGCTAGGAAGAATATCTCCCAGGAAAACAGAAATGAAACAGAAATGGAAATTTGTACACTGATGTTCATAGCAGCACTATTCATAGTAGCAAGAAAATGGAAATAACCTAAATATATATGAACAAATTGATGGACTGAGGAATTGTGGTACATTCACATGATGGAATACTATACAGCACTCGGGAATAATGATTTCAAAAAACACTATCTAACATCGGAGAAGCTGGACAGTAGTATGTTGAGTGAACTAGCTCTTTCTCATAAGGATAAATACTGTCTAAGACCATTATTATAAAATAGAAAAATTACTAGTAAGATGTTCATGTAAGTCCAAAGGGAGAAGGGAGGAGTGAAAGGGTCAGGAGAGGGAAGTTACGAGGTTGCAGAGTTTTGGGGAAAGGGAAGGTGTGAAGAAATTAGGAAAGTACAGTAGGGATCTAAAAAAAAGATGGGGTAATGATGGATATGGATTAATGGTGATTAATTTTATAAAACACAACATTTGAGAATGATGATGTGAAACACAATGTATATAAACGAAACACAATTTATATGAATTTCATATTCAAACCAATACAAAACAAAAATAATTAAAATGCTTTGCAAAATAATTCCTACACTGAACTGGTCATATTAACATTTTTTTTTTGTTTATCACTACTAGTGTCTATGCACCTAGTGTCTATTTTAAACTTAAAAATAGTACCAAAAATATACACTGTTTTTGTTGTACCTTTCTATTTACTGCACAAACAGTCCTAAGCTTTTCTAAAATGTGTTTCTGAAAATCAAACCTGAAAGTCACCTGTTGGTACGATAGGTGGCCTCAAGTTGAATCAGAGTCATAGTGGCCCTTTGACAACAGTATACAACAATGGCCATTCTTGTACAGTCCTCACTGCTTTATTTGATCCCATGAGCACAGCACTGTGCCATTCTCTCGTTGTAGTCTTCCTGTTTTTGCCAATTTTCTACTTCTTCAAAGAAAGATATTCTACTGCAGAGACGGATCTTTCCTGATAATATGTCCAAAATATGTGAGACAAAATTTTACTCTCCTCTTTTCTAGCAAGCATTCTAGCTAAGTGTCTTCCACCATAGGTTTGTTTCTTTTGGTTTTTGTTGTTGTTATTTGACGTCAAGTGGACTATGACGCATAGCAAACCTATGAACAATGACTGAACTCTGCCCTAACTTGAGCCATTTCAGGCACACCTGACCCCATGGCCCAGTCCCTATGCCAATCAGTCTCCTTCAAAATGTTCCTTTCCTGTGCTGATCCTTTACCCTTCTGAGCATAATGTCCTTTTCCAAGTACTGGTCTCTCTTGACCATATGCCCAAAGTATGAGAGAAGGAGCTTTAAAATCCTTGCTTCCAAGGAGCAATCTGGGTTTACCCTCTCCAGGACAGATCTGTTTGTTCTCTTGGCGGTCCATGGTATGTTCAAGACTCTTCTCCAGCACAACAGCTCAAAGAAATTTTCTCCTTCTACATTGACATATGTAGGAAGTAACTGAAGGTATGGTTATGTCAAGTACATATACTAATGTGTATATTCAATGTGATAATAGTAGTTTCAATTATGCTGAAAAGTCTGTAGATATGATTTGGGTAGGATTTTCATAAACAAAACTGAAATTTCATTGATTGTTTAGTTAATTCCAATTCATAGTGACTTTATATAGAGAGCAGACAGAGTAGAACTGCTTCTGCTCCATAGACTTGCCAAAGCTATAATCATTAGAGATACAAATTATACAGAAGCAAACCCACACTGCTCTTCTTCAGAGCAGATGATGAGTTTGAACCACAAATTTCTAGTTAACAACCAAAAAAAAGCTTTAAATTACTGAACTATTCAGTTCTTCTGGAAGGCTTTTTAAAAAATGAAAACATTGCATTTATTTAAGTGCATTCATTATTAAATATACTATACATCATGTTTCAGTAGCCCAGGCTATTTTAAACATAATTGATACACGGAAGAATGTTAGTGCAATGCAGAAGTTGCATTGGTTCTCCTGTAGTATTTCCATTATTCAAATGTGTGCTATTCACACTAACAGAGCTAACTGGTGAGTGGAGAAATAGTTTTTTGTTTCTTTGTTTGTTTTTAATGTGAATGTCTACCTGTGTTTCATTGATTACGCAAAGACGTTTAACTGTGTGGATCATAATAAACTGTGGCTGACTCTGAGAAGAATGGGAATCCCAGAACACTTAATCGTGCTAAATGCGAAACTTATACTTGGACCAAAAGGCAGTTGTCAGAACAGACCAAGAAAACACTACGTGGTTCAAAATTGGGAAGGGCGTATGACAGGGATGTGTCCTGTCTCCATACCTTTTCAACCTGTATGCAGAACAGATTATCCAGAGGCTGGACTCTATGAGAAGTGTGGCGTCATGATTGGTGGAAAATCTATCAACAATCTGCATTATGCAGATGACACAACCCTGCTTGCTGAAACTGAGGAGGACTTGAAGTGCTTGCTGTAGAGAATCAAGTTCTGTAGCCTTCAATATGGATTGAGGCTCAATATCAAGAAGACAAAGATTCTCACCACTGGACCAACTGGCAGCATCAGGATGGATGGTGAAGAGATTGAGATTGTTCACAGCTTTAGTTTGCTTGGCTCCACAGTCAATACTTTTGGTACCAGCAGTCAGGAAATTAAAAGACGTATTGCAATGGGAAAGTCTGCTGTTAGGGACCTCTCCAAAGTATTGAAGAACAATGGTGTCACTCTGGAGAGGAGGTGCATCTGGTATAGGCTGTGGTCTTTGCAATCACTTGTTATGCATCAGAGAGTTGGACAATGACTAGGGATGATAAAAGGAGGATTAATGCCTTTGAGCTGTGGTGCTGGAGAAGAGTACTGAATGTATCATGGACTGCGAAGAAAACAGATTCATCCTAGAGAGGGTTAGTTAAACCAGGCTGCTCCTTGGAGGCAAGGATTCTGAGGCTCCATCTAACATACTTTGGACATGTTGTGAGGATAAACCGGTCCTTGGAGAAGGACATCATGCTTGGGACGGTGGATGGACGGCACAGGAGGTGAAGGCCCTCTATGAGGTGGATTGATTCAGTGACTGGGATAATCGAGATGGGTGTGTCAGAGGCAATGCGATTGGCACAGGACAGAGCAGAGTTTAGAGCTCTTGTACATAGGTTGCTATGAGTCGCAAGTGACTCGACGGCACATAACAACAACAACAACGACCTCTCGAGAACACCACCTAAATCTCAGTTTGTGCTTGAACAGTTTCTGAGGAAGTTTTCAGGAGATGAATGAGTCAAACTCACATGCTTGAAAAACATGGTTGCTTTTGTAATTCTTCTTGGTTTTTATGATGAGGGATCACAGACTCAAAAGCAAATAACATAAATGAAGCGGGCTGGTATCAGACATCAGAGAAGAGTGAGGACTGTGGCATGTTGGCGAACAGGTGCACCTACGGGGGAGCTGATGTCACACTCCAGCCAGTTGCTGTCAATTTGAGCCCCACATTGGCATGTGGCCAGATGTCAAGTGTTTGAAAGGAAGATATCAAGTTGAGTTTTTCTGGGTTATTTTCAGATTTTAAAAACACAACGTGGGAGGAAAATAAAAGAGGAAGCTATTTTGCAACTTTCAAATAGCATTAATGTGTGAAATTGCCAATAACTTGTTTGATCTTACTTAGGAACCTCAGAATTTTGAAAGAGCATCCGCAGTTTTGCAAATCTTACTTGGAACTTTTCCAGAAACATTTTTTCTCCTCTTTCAACACTCTTGTTTCAAAGAATGGGCATTTGGAAAGAAGTCAGAAAATGAAGGTTGACGGGCAGAGTCTTATCAATTGAGCTTAAGTATTGAATCCGAGGTACTAGGTGAATGTATGAGTTCTATGGAAATAATTTTTCTTTAATTTTTAGTTGACATTATCTGGCTATAAATTAGAGAAACTGACTAATGGCTACTCTGTATAAATTGCATTTCTTTCAAACAAGAGTTTTCAAGTATTCCGTGTGATTTCTGCGGGTATGTTCTGAAGCATGAGGGTCCAAGTACCTTTAAGTTAGCAATGCAGCTCCCTACAGGCTGTACCAACAGAGCTTCTTTCTTGAGAGGTTGTTTGTTGTTGTGATGTGCTACTGAGTCGACTGTGATTCAAAGTGGCCCTATGCACAATAGCTCTGAACACTATCCTATCCTGAGCTAATCTCACTGTACTGACACACTGACTGCTATTACCCCAGACACTGTGTCAATGAATCTCATTCAGGGCCTTCCTCTTCTGCACTGTCCCTCTACCTTTCCAAGCATGATGCTCTTCTCTGAGGACTGGTCCCTCCTATCAACATGCTCAAAGTATCTGAGATGGACTTTCAAAACTCTTGCCACCAATGAGCAACTTGATTTCACTCTCTCCAGGACAGTCATACTTGTTCTTTTTGCAGTCCATACTATGTTCAATACTCTTCTCATGCACCACGACTCAAAGGCATTGATTTATCTTTTGTTATTCTTAGTCATAATGCAGCTGTCTGATGCGCATAAAGCTCTGGTGGCCTAGTGGAAAGAAACTGCACTGTAATCTTGAAGGCACATGGTTCGAATTTACCAGCTGCTCTGTGGGAGGTTGGACAACGACCTCACATGTGATTAACTGCCTCTAAAAACCCACCAGAGGGTCAGGTATGAGTTGGTCCTGACTAGACAGTACACAATAAGATGGCAAGGATCAGGCACACCTTAGTTTCTAGACTAACAACATTGCTCTTCAGCACTCTGGAGAGATTCCTGACAGCATATTTTCCTGTTGCAATTTGTCTTTTGACTTCCTGACTGCTAGTGCCAAGAGAGTTGATTTTGAAATAAGAGGAAATTGTTAACAATCACAATGTTTTCTCCATCTATCATGATGCTGCTAGTGGGCCCAGAAGTGAGGATCTTTGTTTTCTCGATGTTGAGTTGCAATCCAGACTGAAGAGTGCAGTCTTCGACCTTGTGTAGCAAAGGCTTCAGGTCTTCCTCAGTTTTGGCAAGCAAGGCTGTGTCATCTGCATAACACAGGCTGTGGATAACTTTTGAGAGGTAGGCACCATTAGTTCATTCTTATGTGCCAGCCTCTGTGCTAAATACGTAACCCAACCACTTAGGTGTTTTTGTTTGTTTGTTTGTTTTAAAAAAACAAACAACTTGCATGCATTTTTGTAAAATGTATGTTCACATTGAATCATCAGATTCAGCTAATAGGATTGGTGAATTTTTACCAACTAGATGAGTAGATGAGTAAATTGGCATATATCTTTAAAAAGGAAGAAGAGACACTGCTACTGAGTAAAATCTGACTATAGAACAGGCTGGAACTGCCTCATGGGGTTTCCAAAACTGTGAATTTTTTGAAGGTAGGTTGTAACAGCTGTTATCCTCAGAGAGGTTGTTGAGTTTGAACTACCTACCTTAGCAGCTGATCACCTTAATTACTACTCACTAGGGGCACTCACTTCCCATGGAGCAGGAAGTTAATACCCATTTATATAGATGAATAAACTGGGGCATGTATGTAAAGAATGAATAGTCTCTCTGAAGGCACATGGCTAATGTGTCAGTAATGGAGTTTCAGCATTGTCGACTTTGGCTTCAGATAGAACTAGGTATGAGCGCTGCCAAGTGAACTTCTTCATGTTTCTAGTTTTCTGTCGTGGGACTGAATAAATGTGCTTGACAAACAATGATGCAACTCTAACGGCTCTAAATATGCAAATACCATGCTCAGGTGCAGAAAGTACACAGTTACTTTAATTTTTCCTAAAATCAAGTTAAATCTGGCTCTAGCCAACATTTTGATGACTTGGAAGAAATTTCACTACCAGACATCATTGGATTCCTTTTTCCTTTGACCCAGGTTTGTATGGAGATCAAAGCTATTCTGTTTGAGCAAGTACGAGTTAGTGTCACTTTTTTGAAAGGTTACAATACATACTCATGCTGAAGTGCACCATTTAAAAAAAAAAGAGCAAGATGTAAAGAACATAGCTCACTACTGGCTCCTTTAAAAGTGGCTACAGCTTTCAAAGGAGTGATTTGAGTTTATAGTTGTGAGTTTGAGTGGAGAAAGTTCTAGCTTCACCCTGTTATTTTCTTACCATTAGTTGCAGCTTCTGTGAGCAATGGTTATGAGCTGGCATTTCCATGACTATTTATTCCTCAGCAACTCAGATGCTTTATATTCCCCCATTTCCTGAGAAAATGTCACAATTTGTCATCATAAAGTAGTCCCTCATGGACAGTTACATTTTCCTATGTTTTTATCAGTGTTCAGCTCCTTCTTGCTCTCATGAGTTCATCTTAACTGTTAACACATTCTATTTTTAAAGCATTTAAAGACATATGCCTCTTTTTTCTGCCTTTTCAATTTGGCAAAACTGGTCTTAAGGATTTACTCTGACAATTAAAACAACATTAAATATTCATTTGAACCAAAATCTTTGTTATAGCTTTACAAGAATCTCACTCCATTGGGGAATCCAGGAAATGGGTTATGTTTGTTGTGTGTCATGATCTTGTTTTTATTGTCTACAGGGTAAAGTATCTTCACACAGAGGCACCATGAGCCAAGATTTACTCTCTAGGGTGGCTCAACGAATTGAGGACTGCAAATCCTGGCCCTTTAAATGTGATTGTGCTACCATAGGGTTAAGACCCAATGTGGAATTGGTCAAACATGCTATGCGACCAGGCATGCTGTGTTAATCTCTGTGTAATGGTAAGTTAATAATCAAAGTCTTAAAGATTTGCAATACATTTTTGTTCCATTTGGTTACTAAGCCAGAGAATTTTTTTCAACAAAGAAATTGTACTCACTGATCACCGTCAAGCTTCAGTTAGGACAAGTTTCCTCCTATTGGAGGGAAAGAAAATGGAAAGATATTTACGTGTTGATCTTATATTTGCATTAAAAACAACAGAATGAGCAAGGTCTTAAGGCTACAGATATTCTATTTACATTTAATTACTTTGATTTGAACTTAGGAAAGAGAATAAAAATAAGATGTCATACTGAAAAGTTTTGAGTCAGTTAATGTGTCAGCTATGAGTCAATTCTGACTTAGTGGTGCACAAAACCAACAATAACGATATCACATGGCGCTCTAACGGCCTACTGACAAAAAGCTGCGCAATCCTGAAGGCACCAGCTACTCTGCAGAATAAAGATGGGCCATCTCCTCCCCTGCGATTAACTGCCTCTGAACACCTTCCGGAAAATCAGCTCTGGTTCCAACTCAACAATGTAAACAACTCAGGGACTTGTTTCATGTAAATGAATACAGCCTTGTTAAATAAAATAGAGGTTATTATTTCCCCATTTTATAGCTTTGATTTTCTTGTCAAAGATCAGTTGAGCAAAGACAGCTAGGTCTATCTATAGGTTCTCAATTCTGTTCCATTGGTTTATGTGCCTGTCATTACACCAGTACCATGCTGTTTTGGTTACTACTGCTGTGTAGTAGGTTTTGAGGTCAGGGAGTGCTATGCCTCTACCCTCGTTTCGTTTTTCAGAAGTGTTTTGCCAGGGTCTCTTTTCTCTCCAAATAAATTTGATAATTTCCCTTTCAATCTCCTTGAAAAAGGAATTTGATTTCTGGATTTGGATTGTATTGTACATGTAGATTACTTTTGGTAGGATTGTCATTTTCACAATATTAAGTCTCTCTATCCATGAATAGGGTACATTTTTTCATTTATTTTGGTCTTTTATTGTGTCTTTCAGAAATGCTCTATAGTTTTCTTTGTATAGGTCTTTTGTATTTTTATTTAGGTTCACTCCCAAGTATCTCAATTTGTGATTGGCTATTATAAGTGAAATTGTCTTTTTCATTTCTTTCTCTGAGTTCTTTTTGCTACTGTAGAGGAATACTATTGATTTTTGGATATTATTCTTATATCCTGCCAGTCTACTAAATTGACCTATTAACTGTAAGAGTTTGTTGTTGTTGTCGAGTCTTTGGGATTTCATGTGTACACAATCATATCATCTGTGTATAGTGACAGTTTAACCATCTCTTTGCCGGTCTGGATGCCTTTTATTTTTTTTCTCTTGTTGTATTGCTCTTATCAAACACTTCCAAAACAATATTGAAAAGAAGTGGTGACAGTGGGCATCCTTGTCTAGTTCCAAATTGTGCTGGCAAAACTGGACTTCCACCTGCAGAAAGCGGAAACAGGATCCGCATCTCACATAATACCCAAAAATCAACTCAAGATGGATCAGAGACCTGGAAGTAAAGCCCAAAATCATAATGTTCATAAGAGACAAACTGGGATCAAGCTTAGAAGAGCTAGTCCAAGGCATAAAGAGACTGCCAAATACAACCAGAAATGCACAATCTAAAGAGGATAAAATTGATGCATGGGAACTTCTAAAGATTAAATCCATGTGTGCATCAAAAACTTTTCCCTACAATGTGAAAATAACACCTATAGACTGGAAAGAAACATTTGGTAATACCATTTCACACAAGAATCTTCTAACAAAAGTTTACAGAATACTCCTGGGTCTCTACCAGAAAAAGACTGATAACCCAATTACAAAATAGGCAAAAGACATGCAAATAATTTTCAGAGGAAGATATTCAAATGACAGACACATGAGGAAATGCTCCAAATCATTGACAATAAGAGAGATGCCAATCAAAGCCACAATGATGTACCATGTCACTTTAGTAACAGTGGCAAAGTTTGACAAGACAGCAAGTAATAAATGTTGGAGAGGATGTGGAGAGAAATTGTAAAATGTTATATCCATTATGAAAGTCAGTTTGGTGCTTCCCCAAAAACTGAACACAGAAATTCCATATGACCCAGCTATTTCACTACTTTGTACTCTGAGAATATGAGAACTGAAGCACAAACTGAGATTTGAACACCAAGGTTCATAGCAGCTTTATTCACCATCGCAAGAACATGGGAACAACTGAAATGTCCAACCACAAATGTCCGACCAAATTTATTGAGAAATTACGGTACATTCACACAATGGAATACTATGCAGCACACAGGAACAATGATTTTGTAAATTATCACCTAACTTGGGAGACACTGGAGAGCATTATGCTGCATGAATTAACTCAGTCCCATAAGGATAAATATTGTATACAACCGTTATTGTAGAATCAGTATAAGTATCCAAGAGTAGTGGGAGAGGGTAGAACAGAGGGATGAGGGAGTGCGCGGGCGGGGGGGAGTGTTGGGGGGGTGGCCTTAATCATGAGGTTGTACAATTTGATGGGGACAAGATGAGGGAAATTCAAAGAATTTGTTCATTTTTTATTGTTTTTAAAGAATTTGTTCTTAAAAACAATGCGTTCAAATTTTGTAAATAGATTAGTAGAAAATAAAAATAAAATAAAATAATAAAAAAAAGAATTAAAAAGGTGTTAAAGATAATTAATTATGAACAATGACAAAACAAAATAATATTTTTTAGATTGTCTTTAGCATCTAGATGGAATATAACAAACAATTATATTCAATATGCCAAAAACATATATGTATGGGTAATTATTATGACCTAGAATTTCTTGCCAAACCAAATTATTCCAATTGTTTTAAAAAATTATATAAACATTTTTTGCATTTTATAATTTTTAAATAAGTGATATTTATAGAATATACTTGTATCTTTATTTTATATTTTAAAAATTTTTTAAAATTAATTTTAATGAACATTTACAGATATTTTGGATTTCCATACATTCAGTGTTGCACTTTTCTCCCTGCCCCCTGCCCCCAGTTCACTCTTCTCTTTGAAAAGTAAAAGAAAAATTCCTCCACTGGTTTAGAATGCCCCTCCCTCCCCAAGTACACCCCACTATTTAACCTTCATTCTGGACCTTTGTCATAACCATAATACCCAATCATATATCGCTTTCAAACAGTTCTCTGCCTCATCCGTTTCAATGCAGTATACATAATTTATCCAGTTTTTCTCAGTCTCACTACAACCGTGATGTCAATCCCGTTCTATAATATGGCACCATGCAGCACCTGGCCTTTTGTGAATGAGATATTTCACTCAGCATACTGTTCTCCAAGGTCACCCATTTTGAATAACATTGCATGAGTTCCTTGTTTTTCAGTGCAATGTAATATTCCATTGTGTGAACATACCAGAGCTTCTCTATCCATTCGTTTGTTGATGGGCACTTAGACTGTTCCCAACTCTTTGCTATTGTGAACAAAGCCACAATAAACATGGGTGTGCATATATCTGCCTGGATGGCAATTATGGAATTGCTGGGCCAAATGGTATTTCTATTTGCAACTTTTTGAGAGAGTCCCATACAGCCTTCCATAGTGGTTGTACCATTTTACACTCCCACCAACAGTGAATAAGGGTTCCAGTTTTTCTACAACCTCACCAGCATTTGTTGTTTGCTGCTCTATTCTTACTGGGGTGAGATGATATCTCATCATTGTTTTGATTTGCATCTCTCTTAGAGCTATGGATTTTGAACATTTCTTCGAGTATTTGTTGGCCATTTGAATGTCTTCTTTGGTGAAGTGTGAAAAGAAGCTGTTCTTAATCTGTAGATAATAAAATATGTACCAGTATGAATCAGGCAATCGCCATTTCTAAAACCTTATCCATTTATTTTTCATGAAGAATATTAAGACCTGAGCTTCAGGCTGAGCTTAATAGCATGACCAAAAAGTGGGGGGGAGGGATGATTTCACTCTGCTCTTTTGAATTTATATGCAGAGTACAAATTAAGGAGAGGGTGAAAATATGGAATTTCAGGACACACACCAAACTGTGTTTCTAAATGATTTTCAACTCTACTCCATAATGCAATCTTTGTATTTCAGAAAGGATAACTACCCAGAAATTTAAGGAGCTCAATATTCAAAGTGGTGGCACAGTGGTTAAGTGCTCAGCTTCGAATAAATAGGTTGCAAGGTTAAAACCAACTCACAAGCTCTGTGAGAGAAATGCTTAGCAATCTGCTCTTGTAAAAATCATGAGCAAGAAAACCCCACAGAACTCTCCAATTCTGCCACATGAGGTCACTAGTTGGAACTGACTCAAAGGCACTCATATCAACAACATAAACCACGTCCAAGTTTGTCTGGTGTCCTGGCCACTCCACATATACGCTTACACCCTATCCTCCCCCCATGCTCTCCCATAGACTTAACAGCACACAAGATGATGAGTAAATCAATGCATTTATTTTCCACCTTGAAACTTTCCCCAGCAGCAGACTGAAACCTTTGGAAAGTTTAGTGCATCTGGTTGTTTTGTGTGTGTGTGTGTGTGTGTGTGTGTGTGTGTGTGTGTAGGTTGCCTGTTTCTAAATTGCCTCCTCCCCTCGTATAGGAGTACTGTGGATACCAGGAAAACTGTCAGCAAAATTTCCCTGAAGCGAAACAATTTAAGTTTAAACTCCATACCCTCCAATTTGTTCAGATGTCTTGTCTCCTACAGTTAAACTGAAGGGAGAAAGTGTTCAGTGAAATGTCTACTCAGTGATTCTATCAATTTAGGAGCAGGATCAAACAAGCGAATGAATCATGCAATAAGCCTCCTACGCTGGAAAATGGGTCATCTCTCTGAGAGCAATAAGACATCTGGAGCAAAACCAGGTTTAGGTGGTTGAAAATGTCATTTAAGTAGATTCTTTTAACTTGTTCCTGAGGAGAAAAAAAAATGTCACTGACAAGTATTTGTCTTTACAAAGACACTACTTTCAAATATCTTATCCGGCTAGCTGAAGAATATATTTAATTCCAGAGAAAAGCCTTTCAGTGCCCTGAGAAATCCTTTTTGTTCAAAACTAATCAATTTTTGCTTTGTGCACAAAAGTAAAATACTTTGTCAAACTCTCTGCAGAAATCCTTTTAGCTATCTTAAAAAATACATTCAGTGCAGCCTTGGCTGATTTCTGTTATATGGGCAAAAATTTACTTTGTCAAATTATATTCTTCAGAAAGCCTTTCAGCTGACTTAAAAATCCATTTTGCACAAAACAATGACCATGCATCAGCTCAGAGTGATTGCACAGTAGTTACTTAGCCTGGCAAATGGCAGCAAAATGTCAGCTGAAATGAAAGACACACAGCCCAGGGCTTATCAGGGAAAGTGCAGATGATTCATGTAACATCATAAATAAATAACTCCGACTTTGTGTGGAGGTAGGTTTAACAGTAGAGGTTCCTTTACCAGCCATAGTACATTTCAAAGCAACAGTAAGGGGCAACTTACCTGGTGACAGTGACATGTGCTGAGATAAGACATGGTACTTTTAACACGCTATTTCAAGGTCACTACACATTATATCTATGGGTGAACAAGGGGGGGAAATACACTATCTGATGATAGAGTGGAATTCAAAGTATCATAAGTGTAATGATAGTCATGAAGGAAATAAAATGTTTCAATTCAATTGTCAGCATATCTTTTTCAGCACTATTCCCTTCCTATTGACAGTTCTAATAGTAGGTGTTATAAGAAAGTGGTCGATAATGAGGAAAGACAGGGCGATAGAAATTAAGAGCTTTGCTCATGGAATACTAGTTTCTAGCAATGTGACCTACCATCTCTAGGTCAGTTTGTTACACTGTATTGGCTTGTGTGCTGCTATGATGCTGCAAGCTATGCTCCCAGTGTTAGAAATACCAAGAGGGAGATCCATGGTGGGTGTATTTAAGTTGACTTTCAGACCAAGACAATCTAGGAAAAAGGGATTGTAGATAACAACAGAATATTGCCAGATACAGTCCCAGAAAGGATCCTGCAAAGTTAGATGGTGCTCAAAATGCACAGTGGTCATAATAATGGACTTGAGTATGTCAATGATCCTGAATATGGCACAATATGAGGCAATGTTCTGTTCTGTTGTGGATGAGTTTAACATGATTCCAAGGCAATCTGATGGTACCTAACGATAACAGGATGATACCCATCCGTGAACTCTCAAGAGCAGTTGCACATAGCCTGTGTTCAGAAGGGCCTCATGCTTGATTTAATGCTACCTTGGCACTATTCATACTTTTTTGGTAAGGGGTCTTCCTGTCTCATAAATTCATTTTGTACTTTTATTATAACTTACTACCATCAAGTAGGTTCTCACTCAAAGCAACACTTGGAGCAAAGTTGAAGTGTGTGACATAGTTGCTACAACTGTGTTAATAAATAAATAAATAAAATAACAACCTAATCTGACCTAATTTAACCTTTCAGGGTCTTAGATAAAATTCTGAGATCTCTGTGATCTTTGCAATGATCTTACTCTTCATTCGATTGCTGGTTGCGGGAAAGACTACTTTCTCTCGGAATGATATATCCACTCACAGAATGTTGTCCCACGTTTAAATGAAAATATTCAGAAACTTTATTTTCTTATTTAGCACATGACGGTCTGATGGCAGTATTGGCAAAAGGTGCTAAATCCAGTTTTCATCCAATGGCCCAGTGACAATTCTCTAGCAGACATAAAAAAACATAGTGCCTGGGGCTGAAAATGATTTTTAGGGCCAATGAAAATGTGTTCATTTCTCTGCAGATTAAAAATATGCTAATAAAGTGAAAAATTTTAATGCAGTTATGTTTACTTGCATAAACATATTTTAAAAACGCAAATTTCACAAGCTTTTAATAGAAGAAGGAACTCAGGATGAAAAAAAGAGCCCTGAGTCCGTGAAAGCCATGAAGCAGCTTTTTGGTCACCAGTTTGTCAAACCCACACACTCCTTGTGAGGAACATGAACAGTTTTCTCCTGTTATTTTACTGATAGATGGGCAACATTAGCCCTATGGAAAATGGGTGAGTGTTTAGAAGGAAATTATGGATTACTTTCCCACCTCTGTACCCATTTATCTGTGAGTCTCATATTTCCATCTAAGTTCTTCTTAGATACCCATGGACTGTGGAATGTCACTTGACCTGTTTTTTTCTAGAGTCAACTCCATGTTCTGTGTATTTTGCTTTCTTTCATTCTTGACATCCATCAATTTTTTTTTCTGTCCTGGTAGCTCTGCTATCTTCCTACACACATCAGAAAACTGTAAAGAGATGAGACTTGGTTGGTCTTAAATGTTCCCCTAGCCTGATACTGCTAAACCCTGCAGCAAAGCCGTATCACTAGAGAATTGCAAGAAAAATCAGATAACGAGTTCTCATTCTTAAACCGATTGAATCAAGATCTCCAGAGAAGGTAATTTGTGTCTTTTCAGTATTCCCCAGGTAATGCTAACGTGTGGTTTGAGAACCTCCACATTCTTCTACTGGTCACCTAAGGCAAGAATCACTTTTACAGCTTTCCTGACCTCACTTTGATCTGCATTTGGGAGCAAGACATAAGCAGTGAATAGATGTTGAATATGATCACCCCTGTGGGAGGTATCATCCGTACAGTAAAAAATGATGTTCTGTCTATATGACTGGTATTATATCACACGTGGGGCTGCAAGATGGATTTTTGTTGCATCTGAAAGGTGTATTTGAGATGGTGAATGAAAATATAGGCTATGTGGCATGCACACAATTTATTTCTGGAATCCCCTAGAGAACTTCTAAATAGATACTTCTTCCAGACAGACTGAACTGAGTGCACAAGACAACTGTTTGACTGACATTGAGAGGTCACTAAACACATATTTAGATACTGTGCACACACAGATAAGAAAATTAAGTGACAGAAAATGAAAATTAATGGTGATAAAACTATATGGCTATAGAGATAATGGTGACAAAATGTGACATATGTAACCAATGACATTAAACTGTTAATATTGAAATTATAAACACATATAAGTTTGATAGTTTTTACATTTGTTACTGACATTATGTGCCATCACATCAACTATGACTCATAGCAACCCTGTAAATGTTGACTCAGAATGCACTCATAGCTGATCCTCCAGTGGGTTTCAGAGGCTCTAAATTACAGAGGAGATTACTCATCTTTCTCCCTTGAAGCAACTAGTGGAATAGAATTGTCTGCCTTTGGGTTGGGTTAACACTGCAACTCGTTACCCACTAGACCAATTATGTGTGTGTGTGTGTGTGTGTGTGTGTGTGTGTGTGTGTATGAAACAGAGAGAAATGTTTTCACTCAAAGAGAGATATAACACTACAAGTTTAGCTATGAGTTGGTTATGACTTGATGGCATGTAACAGCTACAGCAAACTATTCATATCTATGTTTACAACAACAAGATAAATTATATTAGGAAAATTTGCTCTCAGGGACCTCTCCAAAGTATTGAAGAGCAATGGCATGAGTCTAGAGACTAATCTGTGCTTAATCCAGGCCATGGTTTTTGCTGTGCATCAGAGAGCTGGAAAATGACTAAGGATCATAAAAGAAGAATCGATGCCTTTGAGCTGTGGTGCTAGAGAAGAGTATTGAATATACCATGGACTGCTAAAAGAACAAACAGGTCCATTCTGGAAAGGGTGACACCAGGCTAGTCTTTGGAGGCAAGGATTTTGAAGCTTGATCTGACATATTTTGGCCATGTTTCCAGGAGTGACCAGTCCTTGGAGAGGGACTTTATGCTTTTAAGGGTGGAGGAACAGCCCAAGAGAGGAAGACCCTTGATGAGATGGATAGATGGATTGATTCAATGACTAGGCTAATGGGGGTAGATGTGTCAGGGACAATGCAATTGATTCAAGAAGAACAGGGTTCAGAACTTCTGTATACAGGATCCCTATGAGTTGCAGGTAACTTGATGGCACGTAACAACAACAACAACAACATACAATATTCATATCTATCTATCTATCTATCTATATATCTATCTATCTATCCAACTATCATCTATCTATTTACCTATCTTTAAAATATGATTAAAAATAAATCAAACTCATAGGACAGTGTAGGACTATCCAATATGGTTTCCAAGGTTATTAACCTTTACAGAAGCAGATTGTCACATATTTAATTTATTTTTTTTCTCTTGAGCCATTTAATGGTTAAAACTGCAGACCCTTTGGTTAACACTTGACACCTAATTAGTACACCACCACAGAAGACCAGTAACAATTTTTAATATTAGCCCCAATTCAAAAGCCAGAAAACTCTGAGTGACAGTCATTGACCTGTAATTATGCTGCTTCTCAAGGGGAAGGTTAAGTAGTTTTGCTTCAGTTATAATGTTAGATTGTTACAGCAGATGTTCTAGAAATGCTTACTGCATGGTTGAGTCAAAGTATATAGTTCTTAAAGTGAGTCAATTACATCTTTCCTGCTAATTCTCTCTTTTGATTTGTGCCAAAACCTAAGGGTGATGCCACAATCTCCTTTCAAAATATACTCCCTTATTTTCAATTCCATCTTGACATTTTAAAATTCAAGATTTTTTAAAAAGTGACTTTTATGATCTAATATTTGTGGAGTTTATTGTTTCAGCCATGTTCTTCAGAATATTCTTTAGATTTAATCAAGAAAATAAATGGTATGTTGTTGTTCTATTTGTCATTGAGCCTGAAATGATTTATGTCTGATCTTCTAGTGGATTTTCAAGGGTTGAGATTGTCTTTTTATACTATGGAGCAGCTGGTGGATTCACATCAACTGCCTCTGCATTGGCAGTACAACTCCTTACCACTAAGTCACCAGAACTACCTTTTAATTTTGAAAACGTTTTCAATGACTGGGGTAATAGGGACAGTCAAATTGAATCAAACTCACTATCAAAGGGATAGTCAAGGTGAGTCAAAACAATAAGATTGGCACAGTAGGGTTTAGGGCTGTTGTACAGATGGAATTATATATAATGCATTACCCATTAAATATAAGCCCCTTTTCATTGCAAGCAGAACTCTGATTTTTGTGTCTTATACCTGTTGCTGTTGTTAAGTGCCATCTAGTTGTAGGTGACTCATAGCGACCCTATGAACAAAAGACCTGAACTCTATATAACTTTCGTCGTTTCTCTAAGTCCATAGAGTTTCCAGAGGCAAGCTATTTTGGAAGTGGATGCCACTCCTGTTCCCAAGCTTGTTTTAATCAGGGAGCTCTACCAAAACTGTCCACCATCGGTAACCATTATCGCATTTGACACATCATTGTCAGTGGTTAGCATCACAGCAACCACTAGATACCTCTGTACAGCAAATGGACAGACCAGCACTATGCCACCTAGAAGAATGCTTGACCAAAAACAGTTAAAAACAGACCTAAGGTCTCAAATGCCTTTTTAAATACGAGGCCAAGTTCAATCATCTCACACTCAATTGTGAGCAAACATTCCATTTCCAAGCCTCAACCCAAACCAGAAAACACACCTTTGTAGAATCTGGCTGCTCCACTCATCTTGCCAAACTGGATTCCAGCCCCAAACTGGCAACCAAATACCTTTTAAATACGAGGCCAAATCCAATGAGGCTCACACCCATTTTGGTGCAAACATTTCACACCCAAGCCTTAACCAAAACCAGAGAACACATCAAAGAATTATGCCTAGCTGAAATAATTTAAAATCACTCCAAATATAAAATGTAAAAATATTATGTGTCCCAATGAGGGAGTTTTTCTTTTGCTTTTCAAGGAGAGGAGCAAATGGG
>NW_006399796.1:10587506-10596460 GCF_000299155.1 Elephantulus edwardii | reverse complement strand
TATTCTGTTTCTAGATATTAACATGTCAAAATGAGGAAAATGACTTTTAAAACATACTTGTCAATTTAACTGTGTGCCACTGGTGTGTCAATGCCACAATGGTTACTCATGATGGCCAGTGTTTGCTGGAGCTCCCAGATTGAGACAGGCTTGGAAGCAGGAGTGGTATCCACTTCCTAAACAATATGCCTCTTCGAACTCTATGAACCTAGAGAAATGACCATAGTTATAGAAATGCATTCAGGTCTTCTATTCATAAGGTTGCTATGAGTCATGTTTGACTTGATGACAATTAACAACAATAACAACAACCGTCTAGACTTCTAAAATGTTAAGGTTGTTTGCTGAAGACTGCTCTACTGCAGAGTCCTTGTTTTGTGTTGCGAAAGTTTCTACATTGAGATCTTTATGAAGGGTCTTTTAGATGTCAATCTCTTTGTACAGGTTGCAGTGATGCGAGTAGGAAGTCAGAATCTAATTGCCAAGATGATAATCCAAAAGCAGCTCACATACAGTCTTGTATCTCTTAGGAAGAAGGATCCCTGATGGTGCAGTAGTTAAGCTTTACATTTCTAAGTCAAATAGCACTGGTTGAAATCCACTAGGTACCCTGTTAGAGAAAGATGTGCCAAAAGGATGTTTCTAGAAAGAGTACAGTTTAGACACTCTGTGGGACATTTCTTTTCTGTCCAATAGGCTTGCTGTGACTTGGTATCTACTCAACAGCAAAAGATTAATGAGTTCTCTCCAAAGACTAAATCTCAAATCTCATATTCTCAGCTGATTTGTCTAGGTTATCTTCATAATTATAATTCTCTTTTCTGGCACACTTATTCTTAGTAATTAAAAATGTCTTAGAGAACTCCAGTGACCCTTGTATGGCCTTAAACTTCTTCACCGCCCCCACCCCCCAGCACTGGTGGCCTAGTGGCAAGAAACTGCTGCAATCCTGCTGGCTCCCACCACCCGCTCAGAGGAAAGATGGACAATCTCCTCCTGTGAGATTAACTGCCTCTGAAAATCCACTGGACAGTCAGCTGTGGGTAAATTTCTACTAGACAGCACACAATAACAACTGTCCCTTAACTACTGAATCTCAGTAGGACACCATATTGTATTTTTCAATTCTCATTCTAACAATTCTACCTCCATTGTTCCTGATCCCTTAAAATAACAAAACTGGCTGCAGTCATCAAAACACTCTCAAATTTCACATTTATCTGCTCTTGTATACAAAGTATAAAAAAACCCTCTTCATTATGCAGTGTTTATTTATGCCTGATTCACATTCAAGTTTAAAGACTTTTCTGCCTAACTCCAGATCTCTATTTGCAGTACATTATGTAAAGCAGGGTGGTAGAGAGAAAAGAGAATCATGTATTCATAACACAAAACCTCATATTATATGTAAATGATATACACTATTTTCTTATAGTTCAAAAGGATATGCTGGTGATTCCCCTATCAATCCATATGTTTTATGTTTCTCCTTTAGCAGATAACAAGGGGAAAAGAACCCAACAAACAAGCAAGAAAGAATTTCTGAACATGTGTGCTTTTTCTGAAGGTGGGTTGGAATGTGGCATCAGGTATTTCAATTTTGCATGGCTTTGTCAGAAATAATCACATCTTTAGTTGCAGTCTGTATGTGTTTCAACAGGAGTTTTATACATTTTAAGCATGAGCAGATGTGATATATTTTCCCTGTGTCCACTCAAATTACTCCATCCTTTTCCTATTATTGTCAGCTATGTTGCAGAGAATGTTTTGTACCAGGGCTCTAAACTGTTTTTAGATTCCAGTTTCATTGTAGGTCTATTAAAAGATAGCACTTACCTCCCTGCAAAATGAAGAGTAAAGATACATGAGTTTCCTGTTGTTTTACCAATATATGTGAAACGTTTGAACAGAGGAAAGTTTGGGGGAGGAGGAAAACCCCACAGCAAAAAACAACAAACCAAATCAAACACAACAGAACAACAAACCTGCCTAGATACAAAAGCTGGCATGATGAAAAACTAAATTAATTCCAAGCTTCAAATACAGTTGTACAGGAAATGTTATAGAATCTAGGGCAAAGATCATATGATAATTTCTATGTAGGAGATTATTTAGGCTGGGTTGCCTCTCTTTCTCCATACTGCTTCCCTGAGTAATGTCCCCTAGCTCTGGAAGGCCTTGGGTTACAGCCAAACATTGATTATTTGTCAGATAATGCTCTCAGACTTACAAAGACATCACAGCGCTCCTGCAAGGAAATAAATGACTACAGAATCCTTTTTGGAGGAAAGAAAAATAAAATATGAGACTCTCTGGGATTAGTGTTCTATACGTTTGCAATAAAAAATTGAATGGGGACTATGTTTTAATAGAATTTCAAGGCCATTAGAAAGATTTTTAAATGGATCTTCTCTGTTCAATTTAGCATAGGGTTTGCATTTCAGAGTGGTGATAGTAATAATGTGAAAGTTGTTGATGGCTGTCCTGTGCAACATGAATTAGCTACTTAACTCATTGCCATCAAATCAGATTTTTAGAGGCTGTAAATAGCATTGGAAGAGATTTCCCATCTTTCTGCCTTGACCCAGCTGGATTGGAACTGTCTGCTTTTGGGTTCACAATAGAGTTCCTTACTCCTAGGTCACCAGAACTTCCTTAGTTTCCTAAGCTCATTTAGTTCTCTTTGTCACTGTGCAAAATAAATATTGACCTGTAAGAGGATAAAAAGAAAACTACAGAAGTTAAAAAGTCTATTTATTGTCATCTCTAAGGAAGAAGTATGTCAGTCTGCAAAATCCAAGATTGTTGTTAAAATATTGTTATATGCTGTATAGAAAACTACTGTTTGTTTGCAATCCTTCAGAACATGTAGGTCTAACTGAATATAATTCTAAGCATTGTTTATTTGTTTTTTACTAGGAGATAGAGTTGCCTATATGATTGTAGGAACTCGGAACCACCTTGTACCTATAATACCATGAAACCTTCGTTATGTTGCAGAAACTTGATCCTTGGTTTTCTGGGCACTCACAACTTTGAGACACATTTCTCTGTTAATTCTTTTTTTTTTTAACTTCTTGTTTAATTATTAATTATTTTTAATGCAACATGTCCGCTTTACTATGCATTTCTTTTTCTGTAATCTTGTCATGAAAATAATACCTAATCCTATATTCCTTTTAAACAGTTCTCTCTCTCCTCTGTTCCAATGCAGTATACATTATTTATCCCCTCTTTTCTGAGGTTCTTTCAACCTCAATGTCAGACTTGCTTTACAACAGTGACACTATGAAGTATGTGTCCTTTTGTGACTGAGATATCTCACTCAGCATAATGTCCTACAAGGTCACCCATTTTGTATAATATTTCATGAGCTTTTGTTTTTCAATGCAGCATAGTACTCCATTGTGTGAATATACTACAGCTTCTCTATCCATTTGTTTGTTGATGGGCAATCGGGTTGTTTCCCACTCTTTGCTACTATGAACAAAGCAGCAATAAACATAGGTGTGCATATATCTGCTTGTATGGCAGTTATGGTTTCTTTAGGGTATTTTCCCAGTAGTGGAATTTCTGGGTCTGATGATATTTCTATTTCCAACTTTTTGAGAAAGCAACATATTGCCTTCCATAGTGGTTGCACCATTTTATACTCCCACCAACAGTGAATAAGGGTGCCAGTTCCCCCACAACCTCACCAGCATTTTCTGTTTGCTGCTCTAAAATGTTATTCTTTTCTTTGTGTACTGTCAAACCAGATCTGGCTGGTACAGGAGAAAATTGCCCCTCCTTCTCCAGAAGAGTATCTGGTGGATTCGAACCACACACCTCTGGGATTGCAGTGCAGCTTCTTTCCACTAAGCCATAGGCCACCATAGCTTGGTGACAAAGTAATCCTTCAATTTGGGGCTTAACACTTTAACTCCCTTCATTTTAAGGTATTTTATTGATAGGTTTGAGTTCTAAAGATATTATCTGTAAATTCACAGCTAAGGAAATCTGTTATATATAATATGTTGACTAGTAAGGGAAATGTCAGTAGTTCTAACCTACCAGTTGCTCTGCAGGAGATAGATGAACAGTTTCCTCCAGTAAAGAAAGTTACCCTGAGTCTAGATTGATGGTATTTGGTTTGTATTTACTACAAGTAAGGATTATACTCTTGTGCACATACACAGAGGAGTATGTGGTTTTGTAACTCTGGTTTTTGTTTGATGGAGTTTTTTGTTTGTTTAGTTTTACTTTTCTTTTAAGTAATAGATAAATACACAAAAAGTCAATAAGAAATATATTTACATTTATTTATTGATTACACAAAGGCATTTATTTGATTGTGTGAACCATAACAAATTATAGCTCACATTGAAAATGGCAGTTACAGAATATTTAATTGTGCTCATGCATAAAATCTACACATAGACCAAGAAGCAGTTATCCAAACAGAACAAGGGAGCAAAGTGTGATTTAAAAGCAGAAAAGAAAAAAAATGTGTGTCAGGGATTTACTTTTTTTCTATAAATATTCAATCTGTTTTCTGAACAAATAATTTGACAAGTTGCGTTCTATGAAAAAGAATGTGGAATTAGAATTAAAGGAAGACTCATCAACAATCTGCAATATGCTGATAACTTGTTTGCAGAAAGGGACGAAGACTTGAAGCAGTTACTTCAGAAGATAGAAATCTGTAGCCTTCAATATGGGTTACAGCTCAATATCAAGAAAACAAACATTCTCACCACCAGAGAAGGAGAAAAGATTGAAGTTGTCTTCATTTTACCTGAATCCACAATCAATATCCTTGATAGTGATATTAAACAAAAATCAAAAGACATGTTACATTGGAAAAACTTTCTGTCAAGGACTTGTCTAAATTTCTCAAATAAAAGGATGTTAGTTTAAAAACCTAAGTTTTGTGTTATTCAAATCATGGTGTTTTCAATTTCTTTCAATGTTTCTGAAAATTGGATAATGAATAAAGAAGACAAAAGAAAAAATTGATGCCTTCAAATTCTGGTTTAGAGAAGAGTATTCAAAATTCCATAGACATCCAAAAGAACAAACAAGAAGGAAATACAACCAGAGTGCTTCTTAGAGGCATGGAGGTGAAAGTTTATTTAACTTACTTTAGGCATATTCTCAAGAGAGAGATATCCTGCTGAGAAAGGCCAGTGAAAGAGAGGAAGACCCTCAATGAGATAAGACTGTCATAGTGACTATAACAATGGGCTCAATTATGTTTGGATATGTTAAGAACAGTACAGAACATGATAGGTTCACATCTGCTGTTCATAGGATTGCTATTAAAAAGAAAATGAAAGAAAAGAATATACAAGATCACTGTGCCAAAAATAATTGGCTGATAAAAAATGATTTTAGGAAATAGCCTGGTAATAAAGAAGAAGTTCAAGCTACTCTGAAGGAATTGGCAAAAAGGGATATGTGATTAGGTATTATTGTCATGACAGGAGTCCAGAACGAAGGCTGCAGAGTGGAGTGGACCTGCGGGGAGGGATTGTAAGACAATGAAAGAATTTTTCTTTTACTTTTCAAAAAGAAGAGTGCACTGGGGAGGTGGGGTAGGGGTGGGCAGGGAGAAAAGTGCAACAATGAATGAATGGAAATTCAAAGTCTCTGTAAATTTTCATTAGAATTAATAATAATAATAAATGAACACCTTAAAAAAATAAGGTCCTAGGAATTAAGGGAATATCAACTGACATATTTCAACAAACAGATATAACCTTGAACGTACTGACCATGTTGTGCTAAGAAATCTGGAGAACAACTACCTGGTCAACTGAATGGAAGAGATCCATATTTATTTCCAGTCCCCAAAAAGGTGATCTAGCAGAATGTGGAAATTACTAAATAATGGCACTAATATCACCTGCAAATAAAATCTTGTTGAAGAATATTCATAAACAACTAGAATTGTACTAATTGTTGTTTTGCAGAAAACTACCAGAAATGCAAGTAGGGTTTAAAAGAGGCCATGGCACCATGGGTATCATTGCTGATGTCAGAAGGATCTTGGCTAAAAAGAAAGAATACCAAAAGATGTATATTTTTGTTTTATTGACTCTGCAAAGGCATTTAACTATGTGGATCACAACAAATTGTGGCTTTTTAACCTATATGCATAACAGATAAATATGGAAACTGGACATTACAAAGAAGAATGTGACATCAGCATTGGCGGAAGACTCATCAACAGCCTGCATTATGCAAATGACACTATTTTGCTTACCAAAACTGAGGAGGACTTGGAGCATTTACTGCAGAAGGTCAAGGACTGCAGTCTTCAAGGTGGATTGTATCAAGGAAACAAAGATCTTCACCACTGGGCCAATAGATAGCATCATGATAAATGGCGAAGGTATAGAGGTTGCTAACAATTTAAAGTTGCTCTGATCCACAATCAATACTCTTGGTTCCAGCAGTCAAGAAATAAAAAAATGAGTAACACTGGGAAAATCTGTTGTCAGTGACCTTTCCAGAGTGCTAAACAACAACAATGTTAACCTAGAGAATAAGGTGCACATGATATAGATCATGGTCTTTGCAAATACTTGCTATACATCAGAGAGCTGGAAAACGACTAAATATCATAGGAGAAGAATTGAAGCCTTTGAACAGGGGTGCTGGAGCAGAGTATTAAACATACCATGGACTTCAAAAAAACAGATTTGTTCTGGAGAGGATAAAACAAGTTTGCTTCTTGGAGGCAAGGGTTTTAAAGCTCAATCTCACATGCTTTGGGCATGTTTCAAGGATGGACTAGTCCTTGGAGAAGACATTAGGCTTGGAAGGGTGGAGGGAACAGTGCAGGAGAGAAAGAACCTGTGTAATAATGAACTGACACATCAAAGATGACAGGGTTGGTTTAGGATGGGGCAAGGTCCGAAGCCATTATTTATAAGGTTGCTATAAGTTATAGTTCACTCTACAGCACATAACAACAACAGGAGCCACAACCAACTTGAAGACATCAATGACAATAATAACAGCAAAAAATCAGATTATCTGTTTATTAAACATGATCATATAATAATTAAAAAAATAGAGAATCATTCTAATATGAATCTAGGCAAAGTGAACATCCTTGCTCCATCTCTGATACTGATGTAAGAATAGAATAGCAGAAATGGCAATACTAATCTCTGATAAAATAGACTGCAGAGTCAAAATCACCATAACATATAAAGAAGGGCACTTTATAAAGAATAAAGTAACAATAGATCAATAAGATATAATCTTGATCAACATTTATTTCTCAAATGATAGACCTGCAAATATATAAAACAATTATCAAGAGAATTGAGCAATGAAATAGACAGCACCACAAAAGTGGTAAGGTATTTTTAACACACCACTCTCACCAAAGGATAGTTCAAACCAAAAGAAACTTAACGAAGATGCAGAAGATCTAAACTATACTATCAGCCAATTTGACCTTGTGGACATATTCAGGGTTCTGCATCCAACTAAAACTCAATTCATTTTCTTCTCTAGCGCACATGGTACAATGCAAGTGTCAGAAAATTAAAAAAAAAAAGGAAGTACTACAAAATGTCTTCTCAGACCACAATGCCATAAAACTAGAAATTAACCACATGAGAGTAAAGCTTACAAAAACACTACCCATGTGGAAGCTAAAAAGCGTTCTGCTACAACATGACTGGGTTATAGAATAAATAAAGAATGGAATTAAAACATTACTAGAAACAAGTGAAAACAAAAATACAACATACCAAAACCTCTGGGATGCAGGTAAGGCAGTTCTCTGGAGGTAGTTCATAGCAAAATGCACACACATAAAAAAGAAGAAAAAAAACAAAATTAATGATCTGACTGATACTTCCATCACAAACAAAAGAACAAAATCTTACCCCACAGCCTTTTAGAATAAGAGAAATTGTAAGGACAAGAGCTGAAATCGGTGAGATAGAAAGCAGAAGAACAATTGAAACCATCAAGACTAGGAGCGGATTTTTTTAAATCGTCAGTAAAATTGACAAATCAATGGAAAACTTCACAAAGGGGAGGGAGGAAGACACAGATAACTCGATTAAGAAATGATACATGTGATATCACAACAAAACCAGATGAAATTAAATCATTATCAGAATATTATTAAAAGTTACACCCTGATGAATTTGAAAAGTTATAGGAAATAGATATTTTCTTTGAAACTCTTGCCCTACCCAGATTGACATGAACAGATGTAGAACACTTGAACAGATTCATCTAAAAGAAGAAATTGAGCAGTAATAAAAAGACTTCCCTACAAAAAAATCCTAGACCAGTTGCTTTCACAGCTGAATTCTACCCAACGTTCAGAGAAGATCTATCACTAATTCTACTCAAACTATTTTTAAAAATAGCAAAAGAGGGACCACTCCCAGAATAATTGTATGACATAAGCATAAAGCCTAATACCAAAACCAGGCACATATATTACCAAGAAAGAAAACTATAATACAATGTCTCCCATGAATATAGATGTAAAAACCCTTAACAAAATACTGGTCAAAATAATCGAACTGCATATAAAATTATTAATTTATCATGATCAAGTGGGATTCATAATAAGCATGCAAGGATGGTTCAACATAAGAAAAACAACCTAATCACCGCATTAACAAAGCACAAAATAAGAACTACATGATCCTAACTATTGATGCAGAGAAGGCCTTTGATTAAATCTAACACACTTTCCTGATTAAAACTCTCAACAAAATAGGTATGTTGTTGTTGTTATGTGCCATCGAGTCATTTGTGACTCATAGCGACCCTATGTAGGAGAGCCCTAAACTGTGCTCTATCCTGTGCCAATCTCATTGCCTCTGACAAACCCATCCTGAGTACCCCAGTCACTGAATCAATCCACCTCATAGAGGGTCTTCCCATCCTGCGCTGTCCCTCCACTCTACCCAGCATGATGTCCCTCTCCA
>NW_006399796.1:10577835-10584866 GCF_000299155.1 Elephantulus edwardii | reverse complement strand
TGACAGATAGCAATTTGTGGAGTAGTGAAAGATAAATCCCTCATTTTGGAGTTGACCATTAGTTACAGTGTAGTCCCTGCCCTTAGCCCAGTACCTTGACCCACTTATTTCCCAGCTCCACCCTCCAGCAGGATACCACTTCAGTTCTACCAAATGCCTTTCAGAATTAATTAATCTCCCATTGTCTGAACCATGACCTGAAAGCTTGTCAGAGAGATTTCTTTTTCTTCTTCCTCTGTCCAGTGTCTCTTAAGTTTACTTGTACTGTCTCTGAAGGGATGGTGATGGATCCTATAGAACTCCTATATAGATTGTGTTTTTTCTTCTTGGCCCGAAGGCCCAACCGGTTTATTCTCCACCTTGGGGCTTGTTACCTGGAGGCGTGTCAGAAGCTATTGTGGGAGTTCTCTGCTTTGCCTGGTCTTGGCTTGAGCCTGCGCCGCTTCTGGTCCTGCGTCTGCCAGAAGCGGCAGGGCCCTCTGCTCCTCCCTTCCAGTTTAGTCTCCGCCTTGGGGCCTGTTACCTGGAGGCGTATCAGAATAGAAGGGTATTTTTTCAACATCATGAAAAGTATATTCACAAACCCAAGAGCCAATATCATCCAAAATGGAGAAAGACTAGAAGCATTCTTCTTGTGAACCGGAACCAATGGTGACTACTATGGTCATTTCTCTTCAATATTATAATATAAGTAGTTGTTATGGCAATACAGAAAGAGAAGGAAATAAGTGGAATCCAGATTGGCAAAGAGATGGTGTAACTTTCACTAAATGCCAATGGTATGATGATGTACAGAGAGAACCCCAAAGACTCAACAAAACCAAACCATTTAAAACAGCCAACTAGAAATTGAGATAGTTAGGAATAAACCCAACTAGAGACACAAAAGACCTTTACAAAAAAAATGACAAAATACTTCTGGGAGAAACAATAAAAAGCCTGAAAAATTGGGGAAAATGTGCCCTGTTCACGGATAGGAAGACTCAATATAGAGAAAATTGCAATCTTACCAAAAGCAATCTATATATTTGATGCAATCCAAATATAGATAACAAAATTATTTTTAAAAGGTGATTGACAAGCTTATTGGGAAAGGAAAGAGATCTTGAATAAGCAGATAACTTCTGAAAAATAAGAATGAAGTGGGAAACATAGAGCTCCCTGATCTCAAAATCTACTATACAGCAGTAATAATAAAAACAACATTGGCACTGATATTGTGACAGATATATACAACAAAGGAACAGAATTGAGAACCCAGAAATTAAATCATCTGTCTATGGCCAAGTGATATTGACAAGGAAATAAAACCTATCAAATGGGGAAACAACAACCTCTTCAACAAATGATGCTGGCAAAACTGGACTGCTGCCTGCAGAAAGCTGCAGCAGGATCCACACACACCTCTCACCGTACACAAAAATCAACTCAAGATGCCTCAGAGATCTAGGGGTAAAACGCATAGATCATAAAGTAGGACCAAGCTTGGAAGGCCACACCCATTTTACAAAGGGGCTGACAAATAGAAGCAGAAATATACAGCCAGGAGAGGTAAAATTGATGAATGGGATCTTCTAAAGATTAAATTATTGTATGCATAAAACCTGTTTTCCCCAACAGGATGTAAAGAATACCTACTGATTAGGAAATACATTTGGCAATGCCATCTCTGACAAGAGTCTCATAACAAATTTTACAGAGTAGTTCAAAGCCTCCACAAGTAAAAAGACCAATAACTCAATTACAAAAAGGTCAAAAGGCATGGAAAAAGGAAGACATTCAGATGGTCAAAAGACACATGAAGAAATGCTCAAAATCACTGGCAATAAGAAAAATGCAAATCAAAACCACAATGGGATATTATTTTACCCTAATAAGTCAGAACAGAGCAGGACAACACTGAATGGTTCAAAATTGGGAAGGGTGTGCTCCAGGGATGTGTCCTAACTCCATACCTTTTCAACCAGTATGCAGAGCAGATTATCAGAGGGTATGGGCTCTATGAGGAGAAGCATGGCGTTAGGATTGATGGACGATCTATCAACAATCTGTGTTATGCAGATGACACAACCCTGCTAGCTGAAACTGAGGAGGACCTGCAGCCTTCAGTATGGACTGAGGCTCAATGTCAAGAAGACAAAGATTCTCACCACTGGACCAATCGGTAGCATCAGGATGGATGGCGAAGAGATTGAGATTGTTCACAGCTTCGGTTTGCTCGGCTCCAAGTCAACACTCTTGGCACCAGCAGCCAGGAAATCAAAAAACATATTGCGATGGGAAAGTTTGCTGTTAGGAACCTCTCTAAAGTACTCAAGAGCAACGGTGTCTCTTTGGAGACGAAGGTGCGCCTGATACAGGCCATGGTTTTTGCAATCACTTGTTATGCATCAGAGAGCTGGACAATGACTAGGGAGGACAGAAGGAGAATTGACGCCTTTGAGCTGTGGTGCTGGAAAAGAGTATTGAATGTACCATGCACTGCCAAGAAAACAAACAGATTCATCCTAGAGAGGATTAAACCAGGCTGCTCCTTGGAGGCAAGGATTCTGGGGCTTCGTCTGACATACTTTGGACATGTTGTAAGGAGAGACAGGTCTTTAGAGAGGGACATCATGCTGGGTAGAGTGGAGGGACAGCGCAGGAGGGGAAGACCCTCTATGAGGTGGATTGATTCAGTGACTGGGGTAATCGGGATGGGTGTGTCAGAGGCAATGTGATTGGCACAGGATAGAGTGGGGTTTAGGGCTGTTGTACATAGGGTCACTATGAGTCGCAAACAACTCGATGGCACTTAACAACAACAACAATAACAGTGGCAAAGTTTAACAGGACTGTAAGCAATAACTATTGGAGTGGATGTTGAGAGAGATAGGAACTCTCATAAACTGTTTTTGGACTTGTAAAATGGAAAACCATTCTAGAAGGCAGGTTGGCATTTCCTGAATCGCTAAATATAGAAATTCCGTGTGACTCAGCTATTCTACTAATAGGACCGTATCCCAAGAAAATTAGAACTGAGACACAAACAGAGATTTGTATACCAATGTTCATAGCAGCATTATTCACCATTGCAAGAACAAAGAAACAGCCCAGATGCCCAACCGCAATCGAATGTGTTGAGAAATGGTGACACATTCACATGATTGAATAATATGCAACACTTAGGAGCAATGATTTTGAAGATTACTACATAACTTCAGAGGGACTAGAGAGAATTATGCTGAGTGAACTCAGTCTCGTAGAGACAAGTATTTCATAAGACCATTGTTGTAAAATTAGAAAGTTAACTAGTAAAATGCATATGGGCATCCAAGGGGGAGATGAAGGGAGCAAAAGGATGGTGATGGGTATGGGGGAAATCATAAGGTCACACAATTTGGTGGGTGGAGGGAGGAAGGGGTGAAGGAAATGGGAAAGATTCATCAAGGATCTGAAAAGACAGAGTAATAGCAGGCATAGTTAAATCTATAAAACGTAAAGTATGGGAATGATTATATGAAACACAATGTAAATGAAGGATAGTGTGAAACACAATATATATATGAACTTTGTAAGCAAACCAATATGAAATAAAAATTAAATAATATACACTTATGGCCCTCTAAGTGTTCATAGGCTGCCTTGTCAACTGAACGCTTCAAGCTCACTTGCTTTAATGAGATTTACAAAGTCCTAACTCACTTATGAAATATTTAAAAACATTTTAAGGCAAAAGACCTCAGAAAACAAAATGCATGGCTCAATTTTCAGTCTGATACTTGCAGTACAGAGTCCCAGGCTGACTCAGTTAAACTTGTGCTGAAGGAAAAAAATGAACCACTCCATTGACCTAAATGCCCTAGTTTTTATTTCTGCTCTGTAACTTTAATTTCTTTTCCTTAATACCCACTCCTTGAAAAATCCTCTTTGAAACAATGACTTTTAAGAATTTTCTCAAGCTAAATTTGAGATTTAATGTCTGTTGGATTTTTCTGTGCGTGTGAAATGACAGGAAACCACATGATGTGTGAAAGAAAGACTGCAAAGATTTGTGGACTTTAAAGTGGGGAGTTAAATCATTCCAGCAACCCTGTAAAATGTGTTTAGAGGAGGCAGAAATGAATGCACATGTATAGCAATGTGCAAATCAGAAACAGAATTATAAGGGAAATGACCCAAAGCCACACTCTTCAAGATGGTTTTGACTCCTGGTGAACCTATAGGACAGCCCTGTAGAACTGTAATGTTTAAAGAAAGCAGACTGACACATTTGTCTCTCACCACACAGCTGATTATTCAAATTGCTGACCTTTTGCTTAGTTTTGTTTTTTGTGGATCAGGGGATTGGAACGGACTCATAGCTGATTCTCCAGCAGGGTTTGTTGGGATTGTTTTTTTTTTTAAATAAAAATTTATTTTATACTGATTTACTTACAAAGATCATATACATTATTTCTCACACAAGATCTGTTCCCTTTCCTTTAACCACTCCTCCCTCCACCCAACAAATTGAATGCTGTTACAATTAAGTAGCACCTTTACTCCTTCCTCACCCCTCTGCTCTCCACCATGCTCCCCTTCCAGTGTTAGATCCTCATACGTGTTCTACAATAATGGCCTTATATAGTATTTGTCCTTATAGGACTGAGTTCACTTAGCGCAATTCTCTCCAGTCCCTCCCAAGTTAAGTAGTGATTTATAAAATCATTAATCCTACATGCTGTGTAGTATTCCATTGTGTGAATGTATCATAATTTCTCAAGCCGTTCATTGTGGTAGGACATTGGGCTGTTTCCATGTTCTTGCTATGGTGAATAACATTTTTATGAACATTGGTGTACAAGTACCTATTTGTGCCTCAGTTTTCATTTTCTCAGAAATTAAGAGACTAATTTCATTGGGAAAATCTGCTGTCAGAGACCTCTCCAAAGTACTGAAGAGCAATGATGTCAGTCTGGAGACTAAGGTGATCCAGACCATAGTCTTTGCAATTACTGTGGTGCTGGAGAAGAATGTTGAATATACCAAGGACTGCTAGGAGAACAAACAGTTTCATCTTAGTGAGGGTGAGATCAGACTGCTCCTTAGAGGTAAGGATTCTAAAGCCTTGTCTGACATACTTTGGACATGTTACAAGGAGAACCAGTCCTTGGAAAGGGATATCATGTTTGGGAGGGTAGAGGGACAGCGAAGGAGAGGAAGACCCTCAATGAGATGAATTGATTCAGTGACTGGGGTAATGGGGATAGATGTGTCAGAGATGATAAGGTTGGCACAGAGTAGAGCTGATTTTAGGGCTGTTGTACATAAGGTCGCTATGAGTTGCAGGCGACTCAATGACATATAACAAGAACAACGACAACATATTCTAAGAATTATAATTGCTGGGCCATGTGGAATTTCTATAGTCAGCTTTTTGAGGAATTGCCAAACTGCCTTCCAGAGTAATTGCATCATTTTGCAATCCCACCAACAATGTCCTATCTCACCACATCCTCTCCAACATTTACTACGTGCTGCCCTGATAAACTTTACCATTACTACTGGGGTACGATGGTATCTCACTGTGGTTTTGATTTGCATGTCTCTTATTGTCAGTGATTTGGAGCATTTCTTTATGGATCTGTTGGCTATGCGAATGTCCTCCTCTGTAAAAAATATTTCCATGTCTCTTGCCCACTTTGTAATTGGGTTATCAATCTTTTTCTTCTGGAGGCCCAGGAGTATTCTGTAAACTGTTATTATGAGACCCTTGTCTGAGATAGTATTGCCAAATGTTTATTCCCAGTCAGCAGGTTTTCTTTTAACCTTGTTGGGAAAAGTTTTTGATGAGCATAGAAATCGAATCTTTAGAAGGTCCCATTCATCAATTTTATCTTCTTCAGATTGTGCATTTCTGGCTGAATGGTCTTGGTACAATGACAGACACATAGACCAATGGAACAGAATTGAGAATTCAGAAATGGATCCATCTATTTATAGTCAATTGATTTTTGACAAGAAAATAAAACTTATCAAATGGGGAAATGATAATCTCTTCAAATGGTGCTGGCAAAACTGGAATGGTAACAGCAGAAAGCTGAAATGGGATCCACATCTTACACCATACACAAATATCAACTCAAGGTGGATCAGAGACTTAGGAATAAAGCCTCAAATCATAAAGTTCATAAGAGACAAACTGGGATCAAGCTTAGAAGACCTCATCTTCAGTGAATTTTCAGAGGCCATAAATTGTACAGGAGGAGATTGCCCAACTGGTGCATTTGATCCATGTGTCTTTAAGATTGCAGCATAGCTTCTTAGCACTAGGCCACCAGAGCTCCCTGAGCTTGTTTGACAGTTGACGGTTTTAACCACTGTTCCACCAGGCTCCTTAAGGGTCATGAAGCCACTCTAAAAATATTTCCCTAATGCAAAACAAAACATCTACCTTGCTTTGCTATTGCAGTCAATATTTTAGGAGATCTATATAGAGTTCTATTTGTTTTCTCATCATCAAAATACATGGCAGAAGAATAAAATTCCTATGCACATCAACAAATTTCTCCAACAGGGTAAGAAGAAAACCCACAACTTGGAAAATATATTTGGCAACAATGTATCTGACATGGGACTAGTACCTAAATGTATAGAGTACTTCACCACCTTTGTTGTTGTGTTGTTGTTATGTGCCGTCGAGTCGTTTGTGACTCATAGCGACCCTATGTACAACAGCCCTAAACTCTGCTCTATCCTGTGCCAATCACTTTGCCTCTGGAACACCCATCCCCCCATTACCCCAGTCACTGAATCAATCCACCTCATAGAGGATTTTCCCCTCCTGTGCTGTCCCTCCACCCACCAAGCATGATGTCCCTCTCCTGTCCCTCCTTACAACATGTCCAAAGTGTATCAGACGAAGCCAGAGAATCCTTGCCTCCAAGGAGTAGCCGGCTTTAACCCTCTCCAGGGTGAATCTGTTTGTTTTCTTGGCAGTCCATGGTACATTCAATACTCTTTTCCAGCACCACAGCTCAAAGGCGTCAATTCTCCTTCTGTCCTCCCTA
>NW_006399796.1:10566807-10577560 GCF_000299155.1 Elephantulus edwardii | reverse complement strand
GTCTTCTTGACATTGAGCCTCAGTCCATACTGAAAGCTGCAGTCCTTGACCCTTCGCAGCAAGTGCATGAGGTCCTCCTCAGTTTCAGCGAGCAAGGTTGTGTCATCTGCATAACGCAGATTGTTGATAGATCGTCCACCAATCCTAACACCACGCTTCTCCTCATAGAGCCCCACCTCTCAGATAATCGGCTCTGCATACAGGTTTGAAAAGCTATGGAGATAGGACACATCCCTGGCGTACACCCTTCCCAATTTTGAACCATGCAGTGTTTCCCTGCTCTGTTCTGACGACTGCCTCTTGGTCAAAGTATAGGTTTCACATTAGCACGATTAAATGTTCTGGGATTCCCATTCTTCTCAGAGTCAGCCACAGTTTGTTATGATCCACACAGTCAAATGCCTTTGCATAATCACTACCTTTACAAAAAAACAAAACAAAAAAAACACACACACACACAAACAAAAACAAAGCAACAACAACAACAAAAAAACCCAGTCCAAAACAGTAAACAACCCAATCACAAAATAGGCACAGGTTATGAATAGAAACTTCACCAAAGAAGACATTCAGATGGCAAACAGACATATGAATAAATGTTCAAAATACCGAGCTATCTATGAGATATCATCTCACCCCAGCAATAATAGCAAAGTTCATCTGGGCAGCTAGCAACAGATGCTGGTGAGGTTGGGGAAAGTTTGAACTCTTATTCACCGTTCATGGGAATATAAAATGATACAACCACTATGGAAAACAATCTGATGCATTCTCAAAAAACTGGAAAGAGAAATGCCATTTGACCCAACAATTCTACATCTGGGAATATACCATAAAGAAACCAGAACCATGACTTAAACAGATGTATGCTTACCTATGTTTGTTACTGTGTTATTCACAGTAGGAAAAAGATGGAAGCAACTCAAGTTGCTTAACAAACTAATGGCTAGAAAAACTATAATAAAACTATGCCATAAACAAACAAATGGCTAGAAAAACTATGGTACATTTGCACAATGGAATATTACACAGCAATGAAGATGTCATGCTGAAAGAAATCTCTGTTAAAAAAGGACAAATACTGCATAACACCACTGTTACAAAACACACTGACACAAGGGGGCAGTTTAGGGGAAGATTAGGGAAAAAGTGAATAGGTAATGAACACTGCATTGGAACAGATGAGGGGAAGAACTGTCAGAAAGGAAAATATGATTAGGTATTATATGTATGACAACAATCTGGAACAAGTGGTACATTGCAAATTGGACTGGGGAGGGAAGGGAGGGAGAGGAAAATGTGCAATGATGAATGAGTTAAAAAAATTAACAATTTTAGAATGTTGATTTGGAGACACAATGATTGACAGAGAGAATGAGCCAAATAAAATGATATTATCTATCATGACAGCTCATACTTTTGCATTTCTAATTCACATTACTCTTATTTAAAAAAGTGTTTTCTAAGAGATGAAATATTACGTAGACAGTGGGGAGTGAAAGACCTTGGAACATGGGAAATTTGTTTACATTTAGCTCTATTAATATCATTAGGCAGACGAATCAGTGACACTGCAGCTAAAAGCTAGAGATGAACTAACTAGCACTTTATCTCCTGTTGCCAAGGACTACATGATGAACTCTATGGTGACCCAAATTTATTACCAAGTAGTGCTCATGGTGACTGTACCAAGCACTCTGTTGCAATTACAGCACATTAGACAGAGGAACAAATCTCAAGGGGAAATGTCTAGTCTTTTAATCAAATAGGAAAAAAAGTCAGTATGTGTCAGTATGTGTAAAACACACACACACACACACACACACACACACACACACACACACACACACAGTCTCCTACATGTACATATACACACCTATACATCCTGTCTGTACATTTGCATCTTCTTTCAGTAACTGTTCTAATTTTGCCTAGGAAAAAGCTTTTCAGGGGTCCTGAACACAAGGTGCCCTCATTTAATCTTTACTTTAGTCTTCTCTCTCTCTCTCTCTCTCTCTCTCTCTCTCTATATATATATATATATATATATATATATAACATTCTCGGGCTTCAAGAACCTAGAAGCCCAGAGAAGTTAGACAAAAATAAGAACTTGGGAGGATAATTTATTATATGATGCTTTTGCCTTTCTTCATTTTCCCAGGAGTACTTTTTCTCTAGCTCTTTGTTGTCATTACCTACATTACTGTTGTTAAAAGAAAAGCCTTCTCTTATTTTCAGCAATTTCATTGCCTCAGACCAAATGACATCATTACAAAGCAGGTGCTTTAGTATTTAGGGGAAACAGGAAACCTTGCACTAGAAACATGCTGGAATCTGATAAGTCATTGATTTGTTGTAATGGAGGGGAGCAAGGCTGGTGTAAACATTGAGTTAGAGGACACTATGATCGTGGTAGAGGAAAAGTAAACGAATATTGCATGCAATTCTCTGCAATATCTTCCAAGAGAGTTTTAAGCATTATACATTATACGTTTTAACCAAAATTAATTGAGTCAATGTAGTCAGTTTTTCAAAATTCTAGCTCGCGCAGGCATACACACACACACACACACACACACACACACACACACACACAGAGTTACCATCAGTTGATTCTGACCTGTAACTTCCTGATGTGTCAGAATAGAAATACATGTATTTCATAAGGGTTTTAATAACTAATTTTCCAGGAGTAGATAATAAGATTTTCCTTTTCCGACAACTCTGGATGAACTTGAACATCTTAGCAGAGGAGTGGGGCATGTTAACTGTTGTGTCATCTAGGGCCAACATCATGGGAGAACAGGAAATAAAAAGAAAGCAATAAAGGGTAACCTAGGAACTAGAAAAAGATGCAAGTTAGGTACGTCTTTACAAACTTTTGTGAGTTTTTGTTGTCCTTATGTGTGTTTTAAATACTCTGTAGCTTATAAAACAATTTAAAACAGTCAAGCCACTTTGCATGGGTAATCATGGCCTAAAAAGAAAAATTTCATTTATTTTAAAGGTACAGCTGTGGTAATTATCCTTATCATAACATTTCAGAACTCCTCAATAATAACTCTTTTTTTCTTTTTGGTGGTAAAGGCATTCACTATCTCAAAAAGCTAACTAAAATGTATTTTATGTGAAACGCTCATATTTGCATCATGAGAAAAATATGGCATAAATAAAGGAAATCCAGCACACCCATAAAATTATATTCTCAGCAAATCTTGTAATGTACACCTGCCCCTTTGGGTAAATTCTCATTTTCTATAGACAGAAGTACCCCCCAAACTCCTATGAAATATCATATCAAGTTGCAGACTATGGGGTTTATATTGTCCTTGTAAATGCCTATGTCTCTCTCCCACTCTTACAAAATAACACAGTACACACGGATCCATGAGCTTAAGCACACGTGTAGGGTTATTTAAAGGTTTAATTTCTTGTTACAACCTCACAGCGAGGCTCTCCAAAAATGTACATGGGGAGTTGGGACTCAATATTTCTTTGAAATGTCAGTAATATGATTTTAAGCCCTTAAGCAAATGCACTTCTATCAATATTTCCCTACTCCAGCATATAGATTTTTGTATCTCGGCCCTGCAATCAGAGGGAATTTACGTCTCCCAGTTTGGTCAATTTTTACTACCTATTGTGCATGTCTGACTTTGTGAAGTACTAAACAATATATTGATAAATTAGACCAGTAGAACATCATTTTAGCAGTAGAAAGAGTGGTTCTTCTATAATTTAAAAGCTCAACCTCTTGGACTTCAGCTTTTCTAGTGTATTAAATAAAGGCATGGTGAGGTGCATTGGAGAGCAGTGAAAGAAAATGAGATGTCAGAGAGGTGGACAAGTCAGGGTTGAGGAGAGAATCTAAAAAGCACAATAGCTTTTTCAAAGTAAGATCTATGACAGACTAAGGGAAGGTCTGTAGAGAGCATGAAATTAAATAAGATGGACTAACAGAGATGGAGAGATCCTACAGAAAGGAAGCTGTGGATCCAGCAACAGGGAGACATTTTTCTGATATCAGTGGAAGTGAGAACTGGAGACAGGGCTATTACAGTAGAAGGAGAAAGACAAATGAAGCAATAGAAAAAGACACATATATACAAGTCTCTGTGAATAGTCCCCCAAGAAAGATAGTAAAGTCAAAAAGCATTCACCAATATATATAAGCTGGAGAGGATGTTATCATTATTCAGTCTTTACAGAGCACTTTCTATTCGGAAAGAGCTCTTATTTTATTTTTCTCAAGTGTAAGTCCATGAGGGAGGAATCAATATTATTATCCATAGTTGAGGAATTTGAGGCACAGTAAAAAGTGAGTCATCCTGAAGGAAGAATTAGGAACCAATGCCAAAGTCAGACCCTAGCCACACAATCACTGTGTCTTTTAAAATGTATTACTGTTATCTTTAAAACTGGAAATTAAGGAGTAATTAAGTTTGGATTGGGGTGAGGTTTATTATGTCGTGTCTGTTTACAGTCATCTTAACCCTTGCTCAGTTCAGACAACAGCTTCTTGGTCTAGGTAGAGATTTCGCATTAGCACAATAAAGTGTTCTGGGATTCCCATTCTTCTGAATGTTAGCCAATAAGTTGTTATGATCCACACAATCAAATGCCTTTGCATAGTCAATAAAGCACAGATAGACATTCTTCTGATATTCTGTGCTTTCAGCCAGAATCCACCTGACATCAGCAATGATATTCCTGGTGCTGTGGCCACTTCTAAACCCAGCCTGAATTTCTGGTAGCTCCCTATCAATGTTACAGCTGGTTTTGAATGATTTTTAACAATATTTCTTCTTGTATGAGATAGTAACGATTTCATTCAATAATTTCCATATCCTGATGGATCACTTTTCCTGGGAATGGGGACGAATAGTAATCTCTTCTAGTCAGTTGGCCAGATAACTGCACACCAAATTTCTTAGTGAGTGCATTCAGGGCTCTATCTGTTCTTTGTAACATACCAGTTGGTATTTTGTCAATTCTGGGGGCCTTCTTTATTGCAAATGCCTTCAGTGCAGCTTGAACTTCATCCTTCATTACCATTGGCTCTTGTTCATATGATACTTCCTGAAATACTTTAGTGTGAGCCAATTCTTTTTGGTACAGTAATTCTGTGTGCTCCTCCATCTTCTTTTGATGCTTCCTGAATTATTCAAGATTGTGCCCATAGCATCTCTCAGTATTGCAACAGAGAGCTTGAATTTGTTTTCAATTCTTTCTGCTTAAGGCATGTCGAGCAAGTTCCTATGACTCCAGTTGTCTGCACACTGCATGATTTAAAAGCAGGAAGGCTGTGCAACAGGGTTGTATCCTTTTTACCATACCTATCCAATCTGTATTCTGAGTAAATAATTGTGAAGCTGGAATCTATGAAGAAGAATTCAGCACCGCGATTAGAGAATCATTAACAATCTTTATGCAGATGACACAACTTTGCTTGCTTAAAGTGAGGAGGGTATGAGATGTTTACTACAGAAGATCAAGGACTATAGCCTTCCATATGAATTATACCTCAACATCAATGAAACAAAGATTCTCACTACAGGACCCAAATTACCATTATGATTGATGCTGAAAGAATTGAAACTATCAATGATTTCATCTTCCTTGGATCCTTAATCAATATCCTTGGCACCATCAGTCAAATCAGGAGATGCATTGCATTGGGCAAGTACATTGTAAGAGATTGTTTGAAAATGCTGAAGAGTTCGAAGACAGTTTGAAGACAAAGGTGTGTCTGATTCAAACATGGTCTTCTCAAACACCTGCTATGTATCACAAAAATGGACAAAAAGTAAGGCTGATGAAGAAGAATTGATGCCCTTGAGTGTGGTGTTTGTGAAGTGTACTGAATATCCCATGGATTGCCAAAAGAACAAATAGGCATGTCTTGGAAAAAGTGCAGCCAAAGCGCTACTTTGAGGCAAAGATGGTGAAGATTCACCTCTCATACTTTGAGCAGGTTTTCTATGGAAAGGGACACCATGTTTGGAAGAATGGTGGATCAATGTAGGAAAGGAAAACCCAATGAGAGGGATTGACATGATGACTTCCACAATCGGCTTTATATAGTGTGTCAGAGATGATGCAGACAGCATAGAATACGGCAGGATTCAGGTCGACTTTTCATAGGATGGCACTTCAGGTCTGGGAAGGTTACATTTCAAGAATAGCTCAAAAAATTCTGCTTCTCAATAAGTGTGCTTCCAGAACTAAGATCTGCTAAGTATATTTACCTACTCTTCAAAACACAGAGGACGGGGGGAACCCAGCAGAAAAGTGGAGTACAATTTCTCTTGATTTTTACACCTCAGTGGCATCCACTTCCCAAATGGCTTGCCTCAGGAAACTTTATGAACAGCGCTCAAGTCTTTCCTTCATAGTGTTGCTATGAGTCGTGGCACTTAACAACAGAAACAATCACTCACCTGAGAGTTAGTTGTTTTTATTGTTAGGGTAACTATGTATTGTGGTAGATGTGACAACACTTAAGCAAACTTATCTTGGGGCATCTTTATATATGCCTTTGTAACCGAAATAAATTGGACCCTGCCTTGACTAATTGTTGTTAGTCAAGTAGTTAGTCAATTGTTTTTATCGAGTATGACTCACATCAACCTTATGCACAAAAGATGTGAACTTTACACAAGAGATGATGAACCATTCTCACTATCTCTGATACACTTGGTCTCATTGCTACAGTACTGTATTCACCTGCCTCCTTGGTGTCTTCCTATCTTTCACTGACTCTCGACCTTTCCACACATGATATCATTTTCAAAGATCTGACCTCTCCTAACAACATGCCCAAAGATAAAGTGAAGACAAAGTTTCACCATCCTCGCCTCCCAGAACACACTGATTGTGCTTGCTCCAAGACATAGCCATTCATTCTTTTGACAGTCCATGGGATATTCAGTACTTTTCTCTAATATCACACCTCAAAGACATTAATTCTTTTGCTGTCATCCTTATCCATTGTCCAGCTTGAATCAGGAGCACATTAGTCTTTAAAATAACATCCTTAGAACTTTGGAGAGGTTTCTGACAACAAATTTTCACCAATTCAATATGTATTCTGAACTACTGCTACTGTTGTTGTAGGTGCCATCGAGTCAAGTACAACTCATAGAGATCTCTATGAACAACAGGTCTCAACCCTATTCTGTCTTGGACCATCTTCACACTTACTGACACATAAGAGTCCAAGGAGCAGTCTGGTCTCACCCTCTCTAAGATGAATCTGTTTGTTCTAGCAGTCCATGGTATATACTCAATACTCTTCTCCAGCACCACAACTCAAAGGTATCAGTTCTCATTCTATCATCTCAAGTCCTTTTCAAGCTTTCTGATGCATAGCAAACAATTGCAAAGACTATGAGTATTAACTCCCGTAAACTATGGAAAGATCAAATGAGTTTAACTTGGGGGAGATGCAACCAGGACACTCATTAGTGGCAAGGGTGGTGAAACTTCATTTCATACATTTTGTACATGTTATCAGGAGGTGTCAGTTCCTGGAATAAGAAACCATGCTAAGAGAGGCAGAGGTTCAGCAAAAGAAAGGAAGACTGCCAACAAAATTATTTGACACAGTGACTAAAACAAAGGGTCTGCACATGTCAGAGACTGTAATGACAGTGAAGGACAGGACAGGGTTCATTGGGTCACCATGAGTCACAATCGACCTGATGCCACCGAACAACATTTTGTGGTGATTGGTAACATTGGCCAACCAACTATTCAAGATGAAAAGGGCAGCATTTGCTAAGTAATCCAGTTCAAAAGGCAGAAAGGGGGGCTGGGGGAATAAAGAGAAATGGAAACAAGATGTAGAGAGAGTGCTGTCAGAAGGTAAATATTGCAACCAATCTTCTTCAGCAAGATTGTGTCTTTTGCATAACACAGATTATTATTGAGTCTTCCTCTGATCCTGATCCCACATTCATCTTCATAAAGTACTGCTTCTCTGAATAATTTTCTCAGCATACAGATTGAGTAGATAGGGAGAAAGAATGCTGCCCTGACACACTTTTCTTGATTTTGAACTCTGCAGTGTTTCCTTGCTCCACTAGGGAAATCGCTTCTTAGTCTAGATATGTTTTGAATGAGCACAATTAAGTGTTCTGGGATTCCCATTCTTCTCAGTGTTGTCCATGGTTTGTTGTGACCTGTACAGTGAAATGCATTGTCAATAAAGCACAATTTGACATTCTTTTGATAGTCTATGCTTTCAGACAGGATCCATCAGCAATGATAAATCCCTGATGTCGAGACCTCTTCTAAACCCAGCTTGAAGCTCTGGCAGTTTCTTGCCATTGTGTTGTTCTACCCATTTTTGAATGATCTTTAGCAGTGTTTTGCTTGCCTGTGTTATTAATTATGTTGTTCGATGAGTTCCACAATCTGTTGGATCACCTTTCTCAGGAATGGTAATGGATATGGTTCTCTTCCACTCAGTTGGCCAGGTAACAGTCTTACAAATCTAGCACAAGCTGATGAACGTGTCTGAGGCTCCATCTATTAACTAAAACATGACAACTGGAGTCCTGTTGATTCCTCAGGTCTTATTTTCTTTTGGCAGTGATTTGAACTAAAATGTAGAATATTATCTTTGTGAGGCCTTTGTGTTGCCCATTCATTTTAGAAACTGGCTAATATGGTGTAAAAAAAAAAGGAATAACGCCTTTGTAGCTATTTTCTACAATTAAATTTCATTTCCTTGATATAGTAGCTACAGAAGTCAGAGTTTAGTTCTTTCACTGTCTTTTATTTAGACAAGTTCCTTTTTGCTTGTCCAAATAAAATCCAGGACTGTTCTTATAAAACAATAGAAATAAAAGCAAATAAAGAAAAAAAAATTAAAAAGAGAAGGAAGCAAAGAGAGGAAGGACCTAACTACCACCAAATGAGGAGAGCTTGGAATGAAACACATCCTTCGAACCCCGAGAATCTTCAAGAAGATTGATGTTGGGCATATGGAGGTCTCTAAGGAATGTCAGACTCAGAATTCATGAACAGAAAGGAGAGTCATCCCTCGGAGCTGGCAGAGAGCTGTCATTTTCCACTAGAGCTGGTGGCCTTGTCTACAGGGAGATGAACTGCTAATCCAAAGGCCATGCTTCTCTGGAGGTTCAGATCCACAAGTGGCTCCAGGAGGAAGAAAGATGGACAATTTACAACCCACCAAACCCGACTGAGGGTCAGCTATGGGCCAGTTTCCATATGGGCACTGTGATTTTGAGATTTATGTTCAGAGATCTCTGATGTGTAGTCCATAGAGAATTGTATTCCTAACAGAAAGATTGGGCTTCTCTGGTGGTTTGAATCTTCCAGCCACTCCATGGGAAAAAAGATGGGAAATTTCCTTTCTTGAAATTTATAAGCTTGGAAATCTGCTAGATAGTCACCCATAAATTTGTTCGGATTCAATGGCAATGAGTTTTGTAGAGCTAGTTCCTTGAATTTGGACTTCTAGTCTACTAACTGTGAGAGAATAAGTTTTGATCTGTTAAAGCTATGCACTGATGGTATTTATGTTAGAGAAACACTAGGTAAGTAAGATAGAGCTAATTAAGATTTTATTTCTTGCTGGAAATCTAATAGAATCACAAAGTAATATTCATTATAATCATGCTTTTTGTCCCACGAAAGATTCGCTAGATCTTCCTTCCACTCTTATACAGCCAATGATGCATGGTTTAGAAAGAGGAAAGTTTGGGTTTTCTGCATGAAAGTACTTTAAGCTGACTGTTTAGAAAAGAGGGCAAGGGAATATCTTAAAATTGTTTTTCACAGTAAGTATATGACCTTTTAGACTGTGGTTTTAGAAACTGGTGAAGATTATGTTGTTGCTGTTATTATTTGCCATCAAATCACTTGCAACTCATAGCAACCCTATGTACAATAGTCCCAAACTCTGCTCTATCCTGTGCCAATCTTATTTTCTCTAACACACCTTCTCCCATTAACCTAGTCACTGAATCAATCCATCTCATCGAAGGTCTTCCTCTCCTGCACTGTCCCTCCAACCTCCCAAGCATGATGTCCCTCTTCAAGACCTGGTCCCTCCAAACATGTCAGATGAAGCTTCAAATCCTTACCTCCAAGAAGCAACCTGGTCTCAACCTCTCTAGGATGAATCTGTTCTCTTAGCAGTCCATGGTATATTCAATACTCTTCTCCAGCAAAACTACTCAAAGGCATCAATTGTCATTCTGTCATTCTTAGTCATTGTCCAGCTTTCTGAGGCATAGCACATAATTCAAAGACCATGGCCTGAGTCAGGCACACCTTAGTCTCCAGACTGACATCATTGCTCTTCAGTACTTTGGAGATGTCTCTGACAGCAGACATTCTCAATTCAATTTATTTTTTAATTTCCTGGCTCCTGGTTCCAAGAATGTTGATTGTGGAGCCAAGCAAACTGAAGCTGTTAACTCATTGCTGCAGAGGCAATTAGATTCATAATTAACCTGCCATTGAGTTTCCAAGTTGTTCAGGAAGTGATTGCCTTTCTCCCTTGATGCCATTGGTGAATTTGAATCACCAAAAATATGTAATCTTTAAATTAGCAGTGGAATTCTCTCCAGGTTATGTCAAAGGCCTCCCAATACAATTCTATGATAGCACTAAGTATGCTATTGTTCGTTGTCTTTGAGTTGAGCACAACTCATAGCTAGCCTATGAACAAAAGGCCTGAAGCCCCTATACAACTACTGACGTTTATCAAAGTTCA
>NW_006399796.1:10551695-10565482 GCF_000299155.1 Elephantulus edwardii | reverse complement strand
CATATTGAAGGCTGAAGTCCTTGACCTTGCAGCAGTTGCTTCAGGTCCTTCTCAGTTTCAGCAAGCAAGGTTGTATCATGTGCAAAACACATACTGTTGATGAGTCTACATCCAATCCCGATGCCACACTTCGTCTCATAGAGGCCAGCCTCTGAATAATCTCTTCTGCATATAGATTGAAAAGGTATGAGTGTGATCCACACAGAAAAACACCTTTGCATAGTTAATGAAATACAGATAGACATTCCTCTGGTACTCTCTGCTTTCAGCCAAGATCACTCTAACATTAGCTATATAATATCCCTAGTGCCACAGCCTCGTCTAAACTCAGCCTGCACATCTGGCAGTTCTCTGTCGACATACTGCTCCAGTCATTTTTGGATAATTTTCAGCAGAATCTTGCTTGCATGTGATATTAACAATATTGTTTGATAATTTCCGCACTCTGCTGGTGATGAAAACCTTAAAATAGATGACTTGGCACGGTGATTGTAACAACGGGCTTCAGTGTATCTGAGATTGTGAGAATGGCACACAATAGGATGGGTTTCATTCTTTTGTTCATAGGGACTCCGTGAGTCATATCAGATTGTTGACACAAAACCACAACAGTATTGCATGGAACATTCTTCCTTCTTAACTCTCTCCCTCCAAGTAGAATGTAAATAACAGGAGGGTATGGAGTTTATCTCTCTTGCTCTTCACCTTCAGTTTGAAGGACAACGTAGTTCAGTAACTGCTTGGTGAATAACTGCATGAATTAATAAAATATAGACTGAAGCTCAATATCAAGAAAACAAAGATTCTCACCACGGGGCTGATTGGCAACATCATGATAGATGGTGAAGAGATTTAGATTATTAATAGCTTTACTTTGCTTGGCTCCACAATCAATACTCTTGACACTAGCATCCAGGAAATTAAAAGACGTGTTGCATTGGGAAAATCTGCTGTCAGAGATAAAGAGCAATGGTGTCAGTCTGGAGACTAAGGTGTGCCTGATCCAGTCCATGATCTTTGCGATCATTTGCTATACATCAGAGAGGTGGACAATGACTAGGGATGATAGAAGAAGAATTGAGGCCTTTGAGCCATGGTGTTGGAGAAGAATATTGAATATACCATGGATGGTCAGGAGAACAAACAGGTTCATCTTGGAGAGAGTTAAATCAGACTTCTCCTTGGAGGCAAGGATTTTGAAGCTTCGTCTGTTGTACATAGGGTTGCTATGAATCGCAGGTGACTCAAGGGCACATAACAACAACAACAATAACAACATGTAATTAGCTGAAATGTTCACTGTCTTTCTGTCTGGACCTCTAAGTATATTGTCATTCTGAATGGCTTGATAAGCTTTCTTATTTTTTGAACTTGTGGTGCTAACTAATGTTGTTGTTATTTAATTATTGTTGTTGTTAATTATTATTGCTGTGTACTGTAGAGTCTGAAGCAACTTATAGCTGACCCTCCAATGAGTTTTCAGAGACAGTTAATCAAATGGGAGGCTATTGCCCATACTTCTCCCACTGAGTGCCTGATGGCCTTCGGGATTGTAGTGTCTTTCTTGCAACTAGGCCACCAAAGCTACCTAGTTTGTGTTAACACTGTTTAGAGACTATAAAACCTTTGGATAACCAGACAGATCTTAAATCATCCAAAGAGTGTCCTCAGCCAATTAAGAAAATCTTATGCCAAGTTCTAGTAGAAAAATAATCAAGCTAGGGTTAGCAGTTAAATGATTTTGATGTCATTACCTTCCCTCCTATTCCCAAGAAGGAGCTAGATATATCAGTAAATATTGAGTCATTGACCAGAGCAATTAAAAAACTAAGTATAATGTATTAATCTATTTATGATAAATAAAAGGCATAATAACAGTTTTAAAAAATTAGTATCAATCTTCCCCCCCCCCTTTTAAAATGAGTCAGACCAAGATTTTATAAAATGGAATAAGAAAGGGCTCTTACCTGGGAAGGAAGACCATCAATTATGGAGAAAAATATGGCAGCTGACTAGGACATGAAGGGACAACACTGGCCAACCCAATTTATTTACCATTGAATGCAGGACTACATGTGGTTTTTATCAATAGTTAGCTAAAAGAAGGGTTTACAAAACTGTATTCTAAAGGAACATGATTTCTGAAAGATTTTTCTCATAAAAAGAGGCTTTGAAGCCAATTAAGGTAGAGGAACACAAATTCTAGGAAAACTAAAATCAGGCAAAATAGGCTTAAATCTATATTTCCTAGGTGAATCACTTTAGTGAGAAAGGAGAACATAAGGAAGAAACTTCTGTGGATTTAGTGTTCCCTAGAATACAACCGTGGGAAACACTGTTTATTCAACTTCATAGAAATATAAATCAGCTGACGTCCTTAAGCTAACAATTACCAGATTTCATCTGTAAAGAACTCAAGAATAATATTGAGTTCTGTGGGGGCTCTTTTTTGAAGAATTCTTTTTCACCATGGTTTGGCTCAACCCTTGCCTAATGACCTTCCAAAAGCAGAACTGTAAAGAACTGAGACACACATCTCTTTACAGTAACATCTTATTTATTTTAATATATGCCAGTTGTTGCTCTACTTCTTATGCATTCTGATTGTTATCCTTTTGAACTTTTGCCCTGAGGCAATTTAATCATGATTGGTTCAATTGTGTAAATCCAATAAACAAATCTTGGCCAGGACCCCCTGGAGGCATTATGCTGACATTTCTCTGGGTGTGTTTACAAAGCCCTTTAACCAGCCTTAAAATCATAGCCTTTGCCATGTGTTCTTGAATTAACAGAAACTCACCGCTTAACAGAAAAAAGCAATTGAGATCACATGAATGCCCTTCATTCCTAAAAAGAACACATTATTTGACTGATTTTAAGCCTCAGTCTTTCATTTCCTTTATATTTATACCTTGAAAACAGTCTTTGCAAAGCATAGCCACACCACAAAGTCCGAGTGCTTGTCACTGAAGCAAATTGCTACAACCACACCTGGCTCTTAAATGAAAACAACAAACAACAAATAAAAAATATCTGTGTGTGTGTGTGTGTGTGTGTGTGTGTGTGTGTGTGTGTGTGTGTGTTCCCTCGGGAATAATTTCTAGGTATTTGATGGCTTAACGGTAGAGTTGTGCTACCATTCCAATCCAGCTGCTCCATGGGAGAAACTGAGCAATCTTCTCCCTCTGTGATTTACTGCCTCTGAAAACTTGCTGGAGGGTCAGCTATGAGTTGGTTCCAATTCAATGGTATGTAACAATATAGCAACAATATGGGCAGCCTAGAGTAGAAGGATATTTTCAAAGATCAGTGGTTTGAACCCACTTTCTGCTATGAAGAAGGAAGATGAGAAATCTTTTCCTGAAAAGATTTATAGGATTAGAAACCAGATAGAAAGCCAAGAAGAGTCAGGCACTACTTTGTGGCATTGGGTTTTAAAATAGTTATTCCTACTTCAAAGGTAAAACAATCTTTTTTTTTCTTCTTCTTCTTCTTCTTTCAGTTGAGGTTTCCTTGGACCAAATGCTAAAATTCTGCTAGGAATAGGTCTTCTATACTAAATATGCAAAATAGATGACACTTTTATATGCCTCAGAATAATATAAAACTACAATTTGGGAGTGATCCTATAAGATGTGTCTTTCTCTCTCTATATATATACCTTTCCAAGTAACTGTAAATATAGGCATATGATTTTATATTATTAATTAAGAAATAAGAAAATTATCATTTTACCAACCCTTGCTTTCTTTTTGAAAGGGAGAAAAATAGCCTTTTATGTGAACATAAATTCATTTCTCCAAGCTATTTAAGATAGTTACATTCATGTGGAATATTTACATGAACTTGTAAACTGATACATAAGAACGTCAGTTAAAATATTTCCACTCCATATACTAATGTTTAGCTCTGGTATTCATCCAAGAATTGGGGCCTTCACAATTATAGCATCTGTTTTTGTTTGGTTACTTTCATAATCTTAGAAGTTTCCATAAATCCTGAATTAAAGAGAAAACTGCTGGGACCAATTTGTGTGGGTTGGCTAAATGTAATAGTATACTATCGCTGTGGAAGGATGCTTTGCTTTTTTTTAACTCTGTTGCTTTTTATTACGGATATCCTACTTCAGCAAACACTTCCATGCCTTTAAAAAGAAAGGAGGCGGAGGGGTTGGTTTGGAGGGAAGCAGTATCATGCAGAAAATGATCTTTCCCCCCCCCATCCTTTTTAGTTAGATGATATATGATAGTTAAGCCATTTCCACCATTGAGAAAATGGGAACAAATGAGTTGATCACTTTCAGCTCTGTTCTTTTAAAGTTTCCAGAATTTATAGGTATTTCTTGTTCCTTAAGTTAGTTCAAAATGCACTGGAAAATACTTTTATAATAGATCAGTATCAGGGAGTAGAATAATTAGGGATACAGATGTCTTATTGTTTCCTTTTTTTACTATATTCTTTAAACAAAAGTAGTCAAAATTAATATGTCCTATACTGAAATGAAGCTTCATCTGACATGATTTGAACACGTTGCAAGGCAGGACCAATCCTTGGAGAGGGATGTCATGCTTGGGAGGGTGGAAGGACAGCTCAGGAGAAGAAGACCCTCAATGAGGTGGATTGATTCAGTGACAGGGGTAATAGGAGTAGGTGTACCAGATTGGCACAGGACAGAGCAGGGTATAAAGCTGTTGTACATAGTTGTCACTAAGAGTTGCAGACGATTCAACATCACATAAGAACAAAACAGCAACACTGAAATGGCCAAAGTAGCTTCCCCTTCTCCTTATTACTGGTCACATTCTCACATACTAAAAGATCAAGAATCTGTCCAATACCTTTATACCAACCCCTTATCAGTAACATTAAAGTAGGAAGGCTATCATTTTGTTATAGATATTAATAATTATCAGTGTGAGGGATTCTAGCCTATTTTCCTTACTAAATTATAAACCAGAGATATCAACAATTGTAGTGAGATCCTCCCAACAAATCTTCAATGTTCTTCTAGAAGATATATGAACTTTACACAATTATTTTTTAAATTCGCTTTATGAAGAGTTGAGCAAGCGGACTTTTAAGTGAGCTATGTGATTGCAACAGAAAGCTAAGAAGTCTAATCTAAGTGGAAAATATGTTTGTTGTTTTGAATTTCCATCAGACACAAAACTGTAGAAACGATTTACAAGTCAATTACCTGGCTTTTAAGAACGTGATACTTATTTGATTATTATTGGAGTCTTTTCCACCACAGAAAACAATGGAATCACAATTCAAAGAGGTGTCATCATCAAACATTGCTCCTTTGCTCTGTAGGTGAAATTACCTTTGAGCCCTTCTCTCCTTTGTGGATGAATGATTTGGGGGACTTCACTGGAGGATTGATTTTTTTAATTGAAGGCTAAAACGCCTGCTAGGTCTATCTCTCAGATCATAATAATTTTTCTCAATAAAATGAAGTTATTTATCTAATTTTCATTTAGTAGACAATTGAACTTTTCCAAAATGTCTCTGGTTCTTTTATAAAAATTAATTGATGGCATTCATTTAAGTCTAACTTCTGAATTTTTAATTTGGAGACTAATTTTATGTGCTTTGGAGAACATAGTTTCCTCTTTATTGAGAAATGTAATATAATTTCATTTATTATTATAGCTCTGAGGGACATCCTTAAAATCATAAGTAATCCTTTATTAAGCTTTCTCCCTATATATTATTTGAATTTTGGTTGTTTTAGATAAGGACTTGCCATTTTATTTAGGTTTATTTAAATAAGGTTTGTAGTCACTTTTGATTATTAGAAGTTTTGCAGGGAATTAGGAAGTATATTGTAGAGAATGTAGTGAGTCTGCTTACTTCATACTGTAAGAAAGGGAAGTGTGGTAAGACTTAGCTCTGGAGGATGGTGTATACAGTACTCTTAGAACAAGAACTAGGTGGGATTCCTATCATTTCTGAGCCTCAATTACGCATAATGCTAACACTTAAGGGGTTCCTTGTGGACCCCAAAGAGCAGTGTGAGGAACTGCTAACGACAATGTCAGTGGTTTGAATCTACCAGGGTTTTCGTGAGACAAAAGTGACGAGTCTCCTCTGGAAAATATTTACAGTCTCAGAAACCCAGTGAAGGGATGCCATTAGTGAGAATCAATGAAAGTGTTTTGTTTAATTTCTTTTCCACAGAGAGGCACTGGTCTAGTTCCTAAAGAACACAACTGCTAACTAAGTTTGGCAGTTTTTGAGAGCAAGAGGAGTCCGCTTGCATCTGTAGACACACAGGCTTGAAAACCCTATTGTCAAGTCTACGCTTCCCACAGGTTTGCTATGAGTCCAAGATAACTCGAGTAGTGAGTGAGTGGTGGTTATTTAGTGAAAAACTGTTGTAACATGCACAGCATAGCATTTAGATCATAGAAAAGAAAATCAACATTATGAGAAGCCCAGGTACAAATGACCAATTTTCAAATTTAACATGCCATTGAGTTGACCCTCACAGTAGCAGATTGTTGTGGTACTGTGTCAACGCATCTTGTTGAGTCTTTCTCTTTTTTTCCTGACTCCTTACCTTCCCAAGCATGATATCGTTTTCCAAGAACTGTCCCTCTGACAACACACCCAAAATGGATGAGACCAAGTTTCACCATTCTTATTCAAAAGAACACTTTCTACCTATTCTTCTTTCCACAGAGATTGTTTGATCTTTTGGCAAGACACAGTATATGCAATATTATTCACCAGCACCACACTCTTCTTCTGTTCTCCTATTCATTGTCTAACTTTTATACGCATCTGAGTTGATTGCAAATAAGATGTAAGGAGCACCTTTATTCACAAAATGACACCTGTGCTTTTTAAGACTTTAAAGAGGTCATTTGTAGCAGACTTGCCCATGGAAATTTGTCATTTAATTTGACTGCTACTGCCATAGGTTTTGACTACATATCTAATTAAAATTAAAGTCTTGACAACTTCACCCTTTTATCATTATAACCTCTATTATCATTATAAGCATGATATAACTCATATAAAATTATGACTTAAACTCATTGCTGATATTTCTATTCAAACCAACCCTTTGTGGTTTTTTTCATAACTGGAAGAGAGTGCCCATTTTTCTCCCAGTGAAACACTCCAAATTTAAACTGTCTTTTGGTGACCAGCACATGCTATGGGATACTTTCCATAACATTTCAAACCTGTCTTTGCCAAGACATGTGGTATTTAGAGAGGGTCAGCTATGTTGTTGCTTTGGTCATGTGCCTTCCAGGTGACTACTATGCTGTAAACAATGGCTCTGAACCGTACTCTAGCTTAAGCCAATTTCACTTTCTCTGACACATCTGTCCCTTGGCAGCCATTGTGTCAATTCATCTCAACCAACGTCATCTTCTACTGCTCTGACCCTCCACTAAAGCATGGTGTTCTTCTCTAAAGACTGATCCCTCCTTGAAGCATGCCAAAAGTATGTGAGACAGAGCTTCACAATCATTACTTCTATGGAGCAACCTACTTTCACTCTCCCCAGAAAAGACCTGTTTGTTCTTTTGGAAATCAATAAGATGTTCAATACTCCTCTCAAGCACCACATCTCAAAGGCATCGGTTCTTCTTCTGTCATTCCTATTCATTGACGAGCTCTTGGATGCATAGCAAGTAATTGCGAAGACTATGGCCCAAATCAGGCACACCTTAGTTTCTAGATTGACGTTGTTGCTTCTCAGAACCTGGAGGGGTCCCTGACAGCAGATTTCCCCAGTTGCAATTCATCTTTTGATTTCCTGCAATTCATCTGGTGCCAAGAGTGTTGATAGTGGAGCTGAGTAAGTTGAAATTGTTAACAACCTCTGAGAATCTCATCTCCATCTACCATTCAATTAGTGCTGCCAGTTGGCCCAGTGGTAAGAATCTTGATGTTGAAATTCAATCTATATTGAAGACTCTTGCAACAAGTGCTTCAGGTACTCCTTAGTTTCAGCAAGCAAGCTTGTCATCTGCATAAAATAGGTTGTTGAGGAATCTACCTCCAATCCTGATGCCGCATTCTTCTTCATAGAGTCCAGCTTTGTGAAAGATCTGTACCACATATAGATTGAAAAGATATGCAGAAAAACCCTGATGGTTGTCAGAGACAAAAAGATCGACACAGGATAGAGCACGGCTTAGGGCTGTTGTACATAGGACTGCCATAAGTCACAGGCAGGCGACTTAATGGCACAAAACAACAACAACACACATGAAAAAGTTAAAGATCTTTAAAAAAGACAATGAAGAAAAAAAATAAAATTGAAATCAAAAGAGTCTATGAAACGTTTTTTAAATTAAATTTTAATTTTATATTGGTTTACTTACAAAGTTTGTATACATTATTTTTCACACCAAATTCCTCCCACTTCCTTTACCCATTCCTCCCTCTACCCATCGAATTGTGCAGCCTTGTATTAACCCCCTGCCCATCCTCACCTCTCTGCTTCTAACCTTCCCCTACCCTTTGATCCTCATACATATTTCACTAATTATCTTTCTATTTCTACAAAAATGGTCTTATACAGTATCTGCCCTTATGGGACTGAGTTAGTTCACTCAGCATAATGTTCTCCAGTCCCTCCCAAGTTAGGTAGTGATTTTCAAAATCATTGCTCCTGCATGCTGGGTGAGACTCTGAAATTCGTTCTTAAATACAGAAGAGCTAAAATGAAGAAAAGAAATAATGAAACAAAAGTGTTGCGTGGAATTTCAAAGGGTGCTTCAAAGAGATAAACCATTTTAATGGAATGCACAAAGATATGGAGAAACCACAAGGCACAAACATACTTAGCATTTCTCAAGCTGAAAGAACTTAAGAACACATTCAAGAACAGAGATCCTATGCTGTAGGTATCTATGGGCAAAATATTCAATAATGTATAAAACATCAAAAGAAGATGGAATAAATGTATAGAATTACTCTAACAAAAAAATTAGTAAATGTTCAAGAATTCCAGGAAGTAAAAAATGAGCAAGAACCAATGTTAGTAAAAGAAGAAATCCCTCCTTTCAGTGAAGATATTGACAAAAAAACCCCAAGGATCCAGAAATGGACAAAATACCAATTGAGATGTAAGCAAATAAATACTTGAAGTGATCATTTGACTATGCCAAAATTTTGGAAGACCTAGCTAATGAGCTGTAAATTATCCATGTTTGTATTTATCCCAAAGGCAGGTGCTCTAAAATAATTTGGGAATAATGTAACAGCAACATTAAAAATCTTCTTGTCGTTGTATGCTATCGAGTCAGAACTGATCCATAGCTGAATCTCCAGTGGGTTTTCAGAGGCAGTAAATAGCAAGGGAAGAGACGCCCATCCTTCTGTTGTGGAGCGGCTGGTGGATTTGAACTTCATACCTTTGGGACTGCACCACACCTTCTTACGACCAGGCCACTGAAAATGATTAAAAAAAGCAATTGTGAAAAAAACAAAAACAAAACCAAAAAACAAACAAAAAAGCAATTGTGACTACACATTGACAAGAAACTGCTAAAAATTTAAGCCAGATGAAAAAAAATACATAGAATGAGAGATACCATTGCTGTTGTCAGATGGATCTTGGCTGAAAGCAGAGAATGTTGTTGTGTACCGTAGAGTCAGAATAGACACATAGCTGACCCTCCAGTGGGTTTTCAGGGCAGTTAATCACATGCAAGAGATTGCTCATACTTTTCTCTCAGAGTAGCTGGTGGATACACCTCATGCCTTTAGAATTGTAGCACAGCTTCTTCCCTCTAGGCCACCAGAGCTCCTTGAAAGCAGAGAATAGCAGAAAGAAATTGACTTGTGTTTTATTGACTACACTAAGGTACTTGATTTGCGGGTCAAAAGAAAATATGGATAATGTTGAGAAGAAAGGGAATTTCAGAATACTTAAATGTGCTCATGTAAAACCTGTACACAGACCAAGAAAAGGAATAGAATGTAATAAATACAACTGAATTACCAGATGCATCAGTTTCCTACACAAAACACATGCATCTCATGTTTTTTTTGAATATAAAACTGTTGTACTGCCAGATTGAACACAACCTAGGGTAGAAACACAGAAAGGCAAAGAATCTGGAAGTGAAACAAAGAGCTGTTAAATTTCCAAAGGTAGAAAAGAAATGAAAGCTATTGCTAGTAATTTAAACCTATTTGTACAATGCTCAAATCATGTGACCTCCTGTTCCACAGATATTATTTTTTCATGCTAAATAACTTAAGATTGTATTAATAGCTTGGAAATCTACATGAAAGGTATTTTTCTTCTTCCTAATGGATCCCAAAAAAGTTCAATCTAATTTAGATAATGTTATTATGTTAGATAATCACTTATTTCTAAAAGTACGTTGTAGTTATTGTTGTTGTTGTTGTTATGTGCTGTCAAGTCACCTACAACTCATAGCAACCCTATGTGCAACAGCCCTAAACTCTGCCCTATCCTGTGCCAATCTCACCATCTCTGACACACCTTCCCCCATTACCCTAGTCACTGAATCAATCCATCTCGAGGGTCTTCCTCTCCTGCACTGTCCCTCCACTCTCCCAAACATGAAGTCCCTCTCTAAGGACTGGCCCTCCTTGCAACATGTCCAAAGTAAAGAAGAAATTAAAAATTATATCTACTTCTCCTGCCTGTAGAACAACTTTTCATTTGATGTTTGTCTAAGATTTTGTTCCATAGAAAGGAATTTGAGGTTTGTGTAGATATGATGCACTTAGGGAATTTGTGAGTTCTTCCAAGATTAAGACAGAAAAGGATGCAAGTGGCAGCCAGGGGAGCTGAGCAAGACTAGTATGAGATGAAGCTACACTTTTCTTATTTCATGGAGATCTTGGAATATAAACTGCCTTGTGTAGTGTTGACCACAACTTAGGGCAAAGGGAATAGGGTGTTTGTATCCTAGGTTTCAGTCATTGATACTTGGGCGTCCCCAAAAGGGACATTATAAAACGATTTCCATTCAATCAAGGAAAATTCTCTAGAGAAGAGGACAGGGATGAAATACCAGCTGGCAATGCTTATAGCAATTTACTTGAGCACAATAATCTAGCAAATGTGGTGTGGGAAGGGTACCTCCTGTATCCACTAAAATGCTCTCTGAGACTTTAGAAAATGTGTATTACTTTTCTTGCATATATCAAGTTAATTCTTAAAGCTGTTGCTGTTCAGCCAATTCTGACTGTTAACAATCATACAGAACAGAATGGAACTGCCCCATAAACAATCCAAAGCTATTAACTTTACAAATGCTGAATGCTATCTTGGAATAGCTAATGAGTTCACACTGTTGATACGTCTCCATTTTAACAAATGCTACAGGGAGCTTTGGTGGCCTGTGGCAAGGGGTGTGCTGCTGACCTCAAAGGTACACTGTATGGGTCCACCAAGTGCTCCAAGGAGAAAGATTGGCAATCTCCTCAGAAGAGATGTATAGCTTCGGAATACCCACTGGATGGTCAACTATGAATCGGTTCTGACTTAACAGTATGTAAAAACAACAACAATGGATGTAAGGTATAGCTATACCATATTTATATCTTGATTTCTTCCATATTTCATTTTTTAAAAAATTAGTAGAGAAAATATTTATTTACTTGCATTTTTGTTGTTTCAAAAAGCTTGACATGTTTTATATTTTCATGTACTATGGTTATATACCTCTCTCTTGTCCTCACTCACACAAAATTAGTAACTTCTGTATTATTCTTTTTTGAAATAATTTTTCTCTTTTTAATATTTTTTATTTAATCAAGATTGCAAAGTGTACTAATAATGTATTTTCTTGATTCTTGATGTCAAAAACAATTTAAATTAGATACACTTTTGCCTAAGTTGTGAAGAAAATAAACTTGAATTTTTCTTGATTTGGAAACATTTAATAAATAAACTTTAACTTTGCTTCACAAGTTTGGGAAAAATTTCTGGTTTTAGACTTTCGTGAACTAATTTTACAATAGATAATTGTATGCTTAAGAAATTTTGTGTCTCTGTTGTTGTTGTTGTTATGTGCCGTCAAGTCGCTTGTGACTCATAGGGACCCTATGCACAACAGCCCTAAACTCTGCTCTGTCCTGTGCCAATCGCACTGTCTCTGACACTCCCATCCTGATTATCCCAGTCACTGAATCAATTCTCTAGTAATAAAAAAATAAATGCAGGTTGGCATGATTCTCAAATTTTCCTTCAAGTTTAATACAAATGTTAAACCACATAAAATTGAAAATATTTTAATATAAACTTCAAAAAGTTTTTCATCCTCTGCATGTCTCATTGTGGTCCCATTACTGTGAAAAAAAAAAAAAAAGCAAACAACCAAAACAATTAGCCTAAATTTATTAAGCATCCGGCTTTAAACTATTGAAGCAAAAGTTGAGGAAAGGAGAGAGTATTCACTGTTCCTGACCTTCAGGAGCTCAAATTCCAGGTTTGGGGAAAGTTAGAACAAAATAAACTAGGCCTGAAGCTGTTGAAATTCTGGTGACCCTGTGTTTGTCAGAGTAGAATTGTGCTCTGTAATCTTTTCTATGGTTGGTTTCCAAGCACTAGATCGCCAAGCCGCCTTACTTCTTAGGCATCTCTGGATAGAATGAAAGCTCTACACATTTGTGTAGCTGCCAAATTTGTACCACCTAGAAACTGCAAAGAAATGCTAAATAAATTTTTTACTCTGTTTCACATGAAAATACTGTGAATACAGCACAATTTAGAAGAATTTCCAAAACCAGGAAAATCAACTACATTTCTTGGATATAGTGGATTGGGGGAAACTTACTGAAGAGAAATCAAGCATTTCAGAATGATGGCAAGACTTTGAGTCAAAATAGAGTGTTCAAACTGAGATTTTAGTCACTCTTCTAAAACAGATATATAATTAATTAAATCAAATAAACAAATTTGGAAAAAATAATTAAAGACAAATGCTTTTAGAGCTTTGTGGTAATGTGAAACCTATACTTGGACCAGGAGGTAGTCGTCAGAGCAGAGCAAGGTAACACTGCATGGTTCAAAATTGGGAAGGCTGTATGTCAAGGATGTATCCTATCTCCATACCTTTTCAATCTTTATGCAGAACTGATTATCTGAGAGGCTGGGCTCTATGAGGATAAATGTGGCATCAGGATTAGATGAAGACTCATAAAAAATCTGCGTTATGCAGATGACACAACCCTGCTTGCTGAAACTGAGGAGGACCTGAAGCATTGCTGTGGAAGGTCAGAGACTGCAGTCTTCAGTATGAATTGAGGTTCAATATCAAGGAAACAAAGATTCTCACCACTGGGCCAATTGACAGTATCATAATGGATGGTGAAGAGATTGAGATTGTTCACAATTTTAGTTTGCTGGGCTCCACTGTGAACACGCTTGACACCAGCAACCAGGAAATTAAAAGACATATTGCTATGGGAAACACTACTCTCTAAAGTACTGAAGTGTAATGATGTCAGTCTGGAGACTAAGGTGCACCTGATACGTGCCATGGTCTTTGCAATCACTTGCTATGCATCAAAGAGCTGGAGAATGACTAGGGATGATAGAAGAAGAATTGATGCCTTTGATTTGTCATGTTGGAGAAGAGTATTGAATATACCATGGACTGCTAAGAAAACGAACAGATTTGTCCTAGAGAGGGTGAAGCCAGGCTGCTCATTGGAGGCAAGGATTCTGAAGCTTGGTCTGACATACTTTGGACATGTTGCAAGGAGGGACCAGTCCTTGGAGAGGGATGTCATGCTTGGGAGGGTGGAGGGACAGCACAGGAGAGGAAGACCCT
>NW_006399796.1:10550505-10551595 GCF_000299155.1 Elephantulus edwardii | reverse complement strand
ACACACACACACACACACACACACACACATTAAGGACCTTTACAGAAGTAAGGGGTTATGTTTTATCTTATTATCTTTCTCATACTGTAAAAGAATACCTTTCATGTAGGAACTGTTCATGAAAAATGTACTTCAAACAATTTTTGAAAATTGTTCTAAAACAATTGCACACTGTATAAATCACGACATTCAATCAATGTTTTTGTTAAATTATTTTCAAATCTGTTTTCTGTTTAATTTCATACTTGAATCTAAAATAGTCAAGTGTCTGCTTCTCACTCTTTCCGATGTTTAGGGTAGTGATAAAACTGTCCTCTAAAACGATTTCTTAGACAGGATTCCTAAAGTTATCAGAGCCACAATTTGTTAAATGGTTGTACAGAGGGATGAATTATGAAACGGTGTTTTATATTGTCATTTGCATCCAGTGAAGATGAGTGGAGACATGCTGCAAACATGTCAGTGGTGGTGTTGTTTTTGTTGTTCTCTCGTCCAGTTGCCTGTGACTCATAGTGACCCAATGTACAACAGCTCTAAACCCTGCTCTATCCTTTGTTAATCTTATTATCTCTGACACACCTATCCCTATTACCCCAATCATTGAATCAATACACCTCATCAAAGGTCTTCCTCTCCTGTGCTGTCCCTCCACCTTCCCAAACACGATGTCCCTCTCCAAGGACTGATCCTGCCTTGCAACATGCCCAAAGTATGTCAGACCAAGCTTCAGAATCCTTTCCTCCAACGAGCAGACTGACTTCACCCTCTCCAGCACGAACTTGTTTGTTCTTCTAGCAGTCCATGCATGGCATATTCAATACACTTCTCCAGCACCAAAGCTCAAAGGCATCAATTCTCCTTCAGACATCCCTAGTCACTGTCCAGCTTTCTCATGTATAGCAAGTAATTGCAAACCATGGCCTGTATCAGGTGCACCTTAGTCTCCAGACTGAAACTGTTGCTCTTCAGTAGTTTCAAGAATTCAGTGACAGCAGACTTTTCCAGTGCAATTTGTCTTTTAATTTCCTGGCTGCTGGTACCAAGAGTGTTGATTGTAGAGCCAAGCAAACTTAAGCTGTTAACAATCTCA
>NW_006399796.1:10537370-10545097 GCF_000299155.1 Elephantulus edwardii | reverse complement strand
TGAGATGGATTGGTTCAGTGACTGGGGTAATCGGGATAGGTATGTCAGATATAGTGAGATTGGCACAGGATATGGCAAAGTTTAGGGCTGTTGTACATAGGGTCACTATGAGTCGCAGATGGCACATAACAACTTTTAAAAATGTTCTACTTACCTCTCTAAACATATCATCTAAATGAATTATCCTTGGGAGAGGTGTTGAAAGAATAGCCAATGTACACGATTCAGAAATGCCTATGTTAAGCCATGATATTTTCCACTACTTCCTATGCATTTGAAAGGTGAATATTGATTAAAGATGAAAGAAGCAATGCTTTCAAGTTGTGATTTTGGAGTGTTGCTATTGTTAGGTGCCATCAAGTCAAGTACGACTCATTGCGACCCTGTGAACAAAACACCTGAAGCCAGTCCTGTCCTGGGCCATCTACACAATTCCTGACACACAAGATCCCATTGCAGCAGTCACCTTGTCAATCCATCTGGTTGAGGGTCTTCCTCTACTTCACCAACCCTCCACCCTTCCCAAAAGTATGTCCTCCTCCAAGGAATAACACCTCCTAGTAATATGTCCAAAGTATGTTAGGTGACGCCTCATCATTTTTGCCTCCAACTAGCACTCTGGCTGCACCTTCTTCAAGACATATCTATCCGTTTTCTCGGCCATCCATGAAATGTTCAGTGCTCTTCTCCAACAAACTCCAAAGACATCAATTCTTTTTCTGTCATCCTTATTCATTGTCCAGGTTTCAGATGCATAGCTAGTAATTGGAAAGACCATGGACTGAATCAGATGCACCTTAGTTCTCAAATTGACATCATTACTCCTCAATAATTTGGAAAGGTCCCTAACTATAGATTTTCCCATTGCAATGCATCTCCTTGTTTCTGACTGCTGGGACCAAGGATGCTAATTGTGGATCCAAGAAAGATGAGCTGTTGCAAGTTTCAATCTCCTCTCCATCCATCATGACATTGCCTATTGGTCCAGTGATAAGAATCTTTGTTTTCTTGATATTGAGATGCAATCCATACTGAAGGCTACATTCCTTGATGTTCTGCAACAAGTGTTTCAAATCCTCCTCTCTTTCAGCAAACAACGCGGTGCCATTTGCATAACACAGGTTATTGTATGTCCCCCTCCAGTCCTGATGCCATGCTCCTCTTCATATAGTCCAGCTTCTTGGAGCATTTGTCCAGCATATAGATTGAACATGTACAGAGACAGAATACATCTCTAAAGCACTTCCTTCCCAATTCCAAACCATGCAGTGAACCCCTGCTCCTTTTACATAACAGCCTCCTGGTCCAGGCACAGGTTCCTCATGAGCACAACCAAGTGCTCTGGGATTCCCATTCTTCTCAATGTCATCCACAACCTGTCACAATCCACACAGTCTAATACCTTTCCATAGTCAATAAAGCACAAATAGACATTCTTCTGGTATTCTTTACTTTCTATCAAAACCCATCTGACATCAGCAATATCTCTGGTGCCACGGCCTCTTCTAAATTCTGCTTGAATTTCTGAAAATTCCTTATTGTACTGTTCCAGCCATTTTTTAATGATCTTCAGCAGTATTTTGTTTGCATATGGTATCAATGATATTGTTCAATAATTTCCACATTCAGTTGGATCACCCTTCTTCAGAATAGGAACAAATATTTACCTCTTCCAAACTGTTGGCCAGACTGTCGTCTTCCAAATTTCCTGGCATAGATTGATGAGTGCATCCAATACTGTATCTGTTAATTGAAATAAGTCAATTGTATCCCATCCATTCCTGGGGCTTTAATTTTTGCTAATTCTTTCAATGCAGCTTTCACTTCCTCTTTCATTACCATTGGCTCCTCTTCAGTATTATGCTTCCTGAATTTTTTCAGTGTCAATCAATTATTTCTGATACAGTGACTCTATTTTCTCCCCTTCTTTTGCTATTATCTGGGTCATTCTGGTTCATTCAATACATTGTCCATAACATCTTTCAACATTGCAACACAAGGCCTAAATTTGTTTTTTGGTTCTTTGAGTTTGAGAAATGTAGAGCAATTTCTTCCCTTTATTTTCAAATTCAAGCTCTGTGCACATTCTATTATAATACTTCGTTTTTATCCTCCTGAGCTGCCCTTTGAAACTGTCTGTTCAGCTCTTTTTCTTCGACATGTTTTCCTTTAGATTTGGCTTCCCAATGTTCCAATGCAATCTTTAGAGTCTTTTCTGACATCCATTTTTTTTTCTTTTATGTTTTTGTAATGACCTTTTGCTTTCGTCATAGATGATATTCTTTGTATCACCCCACAATTAATATTGTCTTCTATCATTGGTGTTCAATGCTTCAAACCTATCCTTAAGATGATCATGAAATTCCAATGGAATTGATTCAAGATCATATCTTGGTTCCTGTGGACTTATTTTAATTTTCTTTGGCCTCAATTTGAACTTGCATATGAGGAATTCATGATCTGACCCACAGTGCCCCTGGCCTTGTTTTGACTGCTGATACTGAGCTTTTCCAACAAGTTCTTCCATAAATACAGTCAATCAGATTCCCATGCACCCCATTGAGTGAAATCCACGTATAATGTCATTTTTTGTGTCTTTTCGAAAAATATTTGTAATGAATATATCACTGTAAATACAAAATCCAATAATTTTATTTCCAACCTCTTTTCTATCAAGTCCGTATTTTTCAACTATTGTTCCTTCTTCATCGTTTCCTACTTTTGCATCCCAGTCACCAATTATCATTAATGCATCCTAACTGCATGTTCTGTCAATCTCAGACTGCAAAATTTGATAAAAATTCTCAATTTCTTCCTCTTTGACTCTAGATTTAGGGGTATGTACTTGAATAATACTCATGTTAACTGGTCTTCCCTGTGCACATATGGATATTGTCCTATCACTCAGACTATTGAATATTCCATGGACTGACTAAAGAACAACTATGTCTTGGAAAAGGTGCCATGAGGGTGCTCTTTAGAGGCAAGAATGGAGAAACATGGTCTCACACACTTTGGCATATTGTAAGGAGAGGCTTGCACTCAGAATAGGGCATCATGGTTGGAGAAATGGAGGGTCAATGAAAGTGAGGAAGACACTTGATGACATGGATTGACACAGAGTCTGTAGCAATGGGCTCTAGAATGTCATAAAAGGTAAAGATGGAGCAGGAAAGGGTAGGGGTCTGGTCTGCTCTTCACAGGGTTGTTATGGGTTTTGATTGACTTGAAAACATTTAAGTGCAACAGCAAAATAGGGATTTCATGTGTGGAGTGATGAAAGGAATTGAATAATGAAAACTTAATTAGGTAAAACACAATCTATATGAATGATTGACTGTATAAAACACATGAGTGAAACCAATAAATGATTGTGTGAAAGCCAATAAAAACGTCCTTAATTTAAGGAAATATATTGTGATATGTTTTCAAAAATAATCTCTGATTGGAAGAGTGTCAAGTTCTATGACTAAAAATTCCTTGAAGGGTAAGCCATGTATTTGTTTTTTGGTGTACAATCTTAGTGAGATCTAGAGATTTTGCTGATTTTCAAAAATCTTATTATTTTCAAACTATAGCACTCATGGGTTAAATTAAAAAAAAATAAATACAAAGAATTTCCAACTTCACTTCTTTTTCTGAAAATTATTTTTTAAAATACTATAAACAAATAAACAACAAAACAAAATCACGAAAGCTCACAAAACCAATGTGGGGGAAAACACCTAGATTTTCACTTCAACGAAAAATACAAATATTGCTTCAACTTCTCCCAAAATAATGAAGAACAGCTGGTGAATTTGGTAACCCTTAGGTCAAAAGATAGGGTACTATGGAAGAAAAGATTGCTGATGGCCCAATGGTTAAGTATTTGAATGTTACCAAAAGTTCAACGTTATGAACACATGAGCCCTTTCCAGAGAAAAAGATGCTGCAATCTTCTGCCATGAAGAATTTTGTTGTACTGTTATGTGTCACAGAATCAATTCCAATAGACATTGAATACACAAAGGAACAAAGCACTGTTTAGCCCTCACACTTTTGATGACCACATGACAATCTCAGCAATGGTCTTTACCTAATTCACTAACCCTCTACTTTATCAAGTGTAAGGTCTTTCTTCAGGGATAATCCTTGATAACATACTCAAAGTATGTGTCTAGCCATCCTCATTTCTAAGAAGCACTCAATAGTACTTATTTTAGGAGATGTTTGCGTATTCTATTGGCAGCACCACAATGATGTATATTCACTACTCTTGACCAATTCCAAAATTCAATAGCGTAACCTCTTCCATCTTCCTTACTCATTATATACCTTTCATATACTCATGATTTAATTAGAAATGTCTTCTTTAGTCAGTTCTCAAAGTAACATCTTTGCTTTTTAACACTTTGAGAACATGTTTTTTCCCCAGATTTTTACAATGCAATGTGACTTTTATTAACTTTGGTTTCTATGGGTATTGATTGTGGATCTAAGTACAATGACCTCTTTCTCTACTACATTCTCTACTTCAATCTTTTCTTCATTTATTACGACATTGCTTATTGTTCCAGTCGTGGGGATTTTTTGGTTTCTTGCTATTAAGGTATAATCCACATTGAAGGCAACTGTCTTTAAGCTTCATCTGCAAGTGGTTTAAATCCTTTTACTTTCAGTAACTAAGGATATGTCATCAGTAAGTTTCCCTCCAATCTTGGTACCACACTCTTTCTCATATACTTTAGCTTTGTTAATTATTTGTTCAGTATACAGTTTGAGTAAATATTGTGAGAATATATAATTTTGACTTATACTTTTCCTGATTTTTAACCACGCAGTATCCTTTTGTTTGAAAAATTATCTCTTGGTCTCCACACAGATTCTACAAGAGCACAATTAAGTGTTAAGGAATCCATGTGCTCCCCAATATTTATAATTTTATTTGATCTACACAGTCTAATAACTTCATAGTCAATAAATACATGTAAAAAATAATCTCTACTTTAAGTCAATATCCATGTGACATCAGCAGTGCCCACATTTTTTTGAGTCCAACTTGAATATCGGATAGTTTCCTGTTCATATACTGCTACAACCACTTTTGAATTATCTTCAGTAATTTTGTGTATGTAATGTTAATGATATTTGGTGTCAGAAACCTGGACAATGACTAGGGATGATTGAAAGAGAATTGATTCCTTTGAGCTGTGGTGCTGGGGAAGAGTATTGACTATAACATGGACTGCTAGGAGAACAAACAGGTTCATTCTACAGAGGGTGAAATCAGGCTGCTCTTTGGAGGCAAGGATTCTGAGGCTTCGTCTGACATAATTTGGGCAGGTTGCAAGGAAGGATCAGTCCTTGGAGAGGGACATCATGCTTGGAAGGGTGGAGGGACAGTACTGGAGAAAAAGATCCTCAATGAGATGGATTGATTCAACTTCTGGGGTAATGAAGGTAGGTGTGTTAGAGACAATAAGGTTGTCACAGGATAGAGCAGGTTTCAAGACTATTGTACATTGCATTGCTATACGTTACAAGAGACTTAACGGTTCATAACAACAACTACAATGTTAATGGAATTGCTCAGTGATTTATATATTCAGTCATAATATCTTTCTTTGGAATTACAACTAATATGGGTCTTTTCTAGTAGTTGGCTTGGTAATTGTCTTTTGAACTTCTTGGCATAGATGAGTGCTTTCTATATTGCAGCCATTTTTTGCTGACACATCTCAATTGGTATTTTAACAATTTATGAAGCATTAATTTTCACCAATCCCTTCAATGTGGCTTGGACTTCTTCCTTAATTGTAACTGATTCTTAATCACCATTAACTGCAGGAATGTCTAAATATCACCAGTTCTTTATAGTACAGTGAACCTTTGCATATTTCTTAATTTCACCTTTCTTGCATGTTTGATGTGTTATTCATGATTTTATCAACAAACTTCTTTAAACTTGCAAATTAAGACTTGATTATCTTGATTAAGGCTCCCAACTCTAGTTTTTTTAAGCTTGAGAAATGCTGAGTATGTTCTTCCTTTTTGTTTTTTGGTGTCCAATTTGTGCATTTCAGTAGAACTCTTTATTTAATTGAGCAGCTTTTTATATCATCATCTCTTCTTTTTACTTTGGTTAGTGTAATTAAAAGAAACCTTCATAATCACTGCTGATGTCCATTTTGGTCTTCCTTCCTCTCCCTCCTGTGTGTATGTGTGTACTGATTTCATCTAGTGACATATTTGAGGGTTGTTGTTTCTTTTTTTTTAGCTTTTGGGGTCTTTTTTTCCATAGTATTATGATATTATTGATTTTTTTATTAGTTTTAATGAAAATTTACAGAGATTTTGGGTTTTCATTCATTCATTGTTGCACTGTTTTCTCCACCCTCATCCCCAGTTCGTTCTTCTTCCCCCCCCAATGTCTGTTTTAATTGTCCAATTGCCACAGTGCTTGTCAAAGCCAGTTCTGATTAATCTCCTTTGTCGGTGTGTCCTTTGCCATTCCCTATCACTCCTCCCTGAGAGAGACTTCACCCTGATTCATAAGGAAAAGGGGATGGCGTATTCTCTTAGCTACTTCCTGCTGAAAAGGGACACTGTGGGTTTCAGGGTGAATGTCTTCTGTCACTACTCCAAAGGGCCCCCTTGGCAGTAGAAAACACATAGACTATTATGGAGATTGATTTTGGAATTTAGATGCACTGTTATTTTTTAAGGCGTTTCTAACAAACAACTTAGTTAGTATTGCAAAATTCTTTTGTGAGATCTCTGGTCTTATTTCTATTATAGAGGCCATACTTCCAAGATACTAATCCTTATTTTTCAAAATATTTTTCCTCCATTTTTATACTGATTTACTTAAATCGTGTTTCATTCATATGCATCATGCTTTATATACTATTTCTTTTAGATTGTGTTTCATACAGTCATTCCCAAATATTCTATTTTATATCGTTAATTACTATTGATCTATGCCTAGTCGTACTCTATCTTTTTGTTTCTAACTTTAAAATATAATAATTAGGAATTATCAATGCATTTTTATCAATTATACACTGCAAAATTGTAAAATATCTCCAAGTTTTCCTTCTTTTCAATTAGTGGTTGCTGGATTAATTTTAATAATACTATTATTGACTGGAAGACTATTGAGAATACCATGGCCTGCTGGGAAAACAAACAGATTCGTCCTGGAAAGGGTTAAACCGGGTGGCTCCTTGGAGGCAAGGATTCTGAGGCTCCGTCTAACATACTTTGGACATGTTGTGAGGAGGGACAGGTCCTTGGAGAAGGACATCATGCTTGGGACGGTGGAGGGACGGCACAGGAGGTGAAGGCCCTCTATGAGGTGGATTGATTCAGTGACTGGGATAATCGGGATGGGAGTGTCGGATACAGTGTGATTGGCACAGGACAAAGTAGAGTATAAGGCTGTTGTACATAGGGTCACTATGAGTCGCAAGCAACTCGATGGCACATAACAACAACAGCAACATTATTAACTGGTATTCCTTGCAAGCATATACACACACATACATGTATCACCCTATCCAGGACAGTATTGTACTTCAGGGTAGATCTTGAATTTTAAAAACTTGTATTATGAGTGTACTATCTTTTTTACTTCAGTGAAATGTGTGAGGAGCTAGAGTCAGAAAATCAAAAGGGCCGAACTCGTTCAGCATTTCTTAAGCTCAAGGAACTGAAGAACAAATTCAAACCTCAAGTTGCTACAA
>NW_006399796.1:10533967-10535030 GCF_000299155.1 Elephantulus edwardii | reverse complement strand
CTCTAAACTGACATCATTTCCCTTCAGGACCTTGGAGGTGTCAATCACAGCTGACTTTCCCAGCACAGTTCATCTTTTAATTTCCTGGCTGCTGGCACCAAAAGTGCATGATAGATTTTATTTTCTTATTCAAAATAGCCAATACTAGTTCATTTCAGCTTATTAATTTCCCAGATACTGAACCTCAAGTATTTCATTTTTTTGACAACTTCTTATTTTCATTGATTCATGTTTCACATGGTAGCTACTGTCGGATGTTTGTGGCCATTCCTTATTTGGAGTTAGGCCACATCATCAAATGAACATCGGGAAAGCTTTAGCCCATCTATGCCGTTGTGATCAACTTCACTTTGAGGAGTTCATGCTTCCCAAACAGTTTTTGAGTGCCTTCCAACTGTGGAGACTCATTTTCCTGTACTGTATCAGACAGTGCTCTACTGCTGTTGGTAAGGTTAATCACTCATCAATACCTTGAGAAGTACATAATCAGATTCTTCTTCCTAGACTGTTTTAATTAATTGGGATGCTTTTCTGAACATATTCCATCATGTGTGCCTTCGCTGGTGTTTGAAATATCAGCAGCATCCAGCATCACAGCAACATGTAAACTACCACAAAACAGCAAAGTGTCATAAAGGTGGTAGTCCATAAAGATTACACTGTACGAAACCCACAGATCCATTTTATTCTGTCCCATTAAGTCACAAAGAAGCATAATGGATTCAGTGGCATATAACAACAAAGGGAAATGTCAGAATAACGTACAAACAGGCAGCACAGTCCTGAAAGGTGCAACAATAATCTCTGTGTAAGGCCATGTTTAGTTAGCAGAAATAACCCTCAGAGCCACATTTTAATATATTGTTAATAAAATCTAATTAAAAATTTATAGGTTGATGAACCATAGAAAAGTAAGGATGTATCATAAGAATTAAAATATTTTCTTGTAGTAGCAAGTTTCTTTTATACATCTTATTTCCTTGAAAGTTTTCCCAAATACCCTGGAAGATAAGTAAAACAATACTACTATCTCTAGCCTCATTTAGTAATAGTTGTTGTTGTT
>NW_006399796.1:10512980-10532747 GCF_000299155.1 Elephantulus edwardii | reverse complement strand
TGCTTGCATGTGAAATCAATGACACTGTTCTGTAGTTTCCACACTCAGTTGGGTCACCTTTCTTTGGAATGGGAACAAATATAGATCTCTTCCAATCAGTAATAGTACTAAAAAAAAATCACCATGGATAGCTGACCCTCCACTGGCTTCCGAGGCTGTAAATCATATTGGGGACTACTGCCTATCTTTCTCTAGGGAAGCTGCTGGTCAATTCTAACTGACTTGACAAAGGCTTGTTTCTTGGGTTAGCAGAGCACCTATCTGTGGACCAAGCCATAGAATTCCCTACTTAGAAATGCAAAATATATTTTTAATAAAGATTAAGGACACTTCCAATGATTATAAATAAAAGTGATAGATCTTAGAACTTAAATTTAGCCCTTCTAGAAGCAGGAGTGGCATCCACTTCCTAAACAACATGCTCTGGAAACTCTATGAACTTTGATAAATGTCTATAGTTGTAGAGGGGCTTCAGGTCTTTTGTTTATAGGGTCGCTATAAGTTGTGCTAAACTTGAAGGCAATCAACAACAACAACAATAGTTGGAGATCTAGTTGCCTAGTGGCAAGAAGCTGTGCTGCAATACCAAAGTCACATGGTTTGAGGCCAACAGCTGCTATGCGGAAGAAGGATGGGCAATCTCCTTCCATGCGATTAATTGCCTCTGAAAATCCGTGATGGGGTGGGGGCAGCTGTGGGTTGGTTCTGACTGTATGGTATACAGCAACAACAACAACAGTTTGAAATCTACAAAGCTTTTGTGGCTTAATGGTAAGGAGCTGTACTACCCACTCAAAGTCACAGGATTCAAAACCACCAGCTGCTCTGAGGGAGAAAGATGAGCAATTGCCTCCCATGTGCTTAACTGCTTCTGAAAACACACCATCTAATCTGACTTGACATTACACAACAGCAGCAACAACAATAGTTTGCTTATCATTTTATTTTGCACTGAATTTGGAATATTTTATTTTTATTTATTGCACAAATTTGTTAATTTTTCTATATGTATAATTTATTCTGAAGACATTCTACTATTTCACAGGGTTAAAGAAAAGATGATGTTCAAATACTTTTGACATATAAAGGAATACTTTATTATAAGATAACAACATTCCAAAATCTCACACTGCACACATACAAGTACAATGTATTAAAAAATAATTTTGCTAAATTTTATGTACTGCTTCTCTAAAAATTATCTTTTAAAAATTATTTTTAATACTTGGTGTAGTTTTTAGGTATATTCACTATTGTTAAAATATTGTCTAGCCAAAAGGTTATGCATCAACAGTTTCACTGAAATAAGCTGTCATCAGCACATTTCCTTATGAAATAATATTCATTAAAAACAGAATATTCTCTTAGCTAAAGTGACAGCTCATCACCTTGTCAATTTTCTTTAATAATATACACTTTACAATGCTGTGCTAACAAGACACAAGGTAGCATTTCAGTCATCTACTATAGTGTCAAAATGGAGAGTAGATATACGGCATTCAAAGAAAAGATGCCAATTAAATGTATTGTCTCCACAGGCAGGGCTCCAGTAACATGCAATAATATGATCTGTACCCTTATTATACAATATTAGATACTAGTGTTCCATCACATTCAGTTTCCTCTCTCTGCTTCTCTTTTTAATATTAACTCCAAGTATATTGTCATAGTTATTATAAGAACTATCAATGGGATTGCCAAACTAGGGATGCTGGGATACTGAGCCTAGAAAGACCCACAGGAATGGAAGGGAAAAGGTAGAGTTTCATAAATCAGTAAGTAGTATAATACATACGATAAATATTTGCAATCAGTCACAGTTAAGTTTACCTCTCTAACTACTAATTAATTGTGTAACATTGTACAAATAATCAAGAAAACAATTTTCACCACTGGACCAATTGGCAGCTTTATGATGGAAGGGGAAGAGATTGAAATTGTTAATAACTTCAGCTTGCTTGTCTCCACAATCAACACTCAGAAAATCAAAAGACATAGTGGAATGGGAAAATGTGCTGTCAGAGACCTTTCTAGAGTACTGAAGAACGATGATGTTAGTCTGGAGGCTAAGGTGTGCCTCATTCAGGCCGTGGTCTTTGCAATTATTTGCGATGCATCCAAAACCTGGACAATAACTAAGAATGACACAGAATGACCAATACCTTTGTGTTGTAGTGCTGAAAAGAAGTGGTAAACATGCCGTGGACTGTCGGAGAACCAACAAGTCTATTCTGGAGAGGGTGAAACCAGAAAGCTCCCTGAAGGCAAGGATTTTGAATCTGTTTCACATACTTTGGGTACGTGGCCAGAAGGGATCATTCCATGGAGAAGAACATCATTCTTGGAGGGACAACACAGGAGAGGAAAACCCAGGATGAGATGGATTGACTCAGTAACTGGATAAATGGGATTAGGTCTGTTGGAGATGATGAGATTGGCTCAGGATACGGCAGAGTTCAGAGCTAATATACACAGGTTCACTATGAGTCACAGGTGTCTTAATGGCACATAACAACAATAACAAGAAGCCCCTATTTCCTTTAAATAAAATGAAGATATTCCACAAATTACTAGCAAAACTAACAAAGGAAAAGAAAGAAAAGGCAAAAAAATTCCTCCTACTTCATCGGTATGGCATAAGGAATAAATGAGAAAATATTTGTGTAGTTTTCAGCTCAGAGTTTGGCGCATAATGCTATTGTTATGTACCATTCAATCAGTTCTGACTCATAATGTCCCTAGAATCATAGTTCAACAGAATGAAACCCTGCCATCCTCTCAACCTCCTTTGTGCTGAAATCCACTGTTGTAGACACTGTGCCAGTTCAGCTCTGTGAAACTCTTCCTCTTTTTTTCTGACTCTACATTTCCAGTCATAATGGCAGAAATGGTTTTGCATAATAATATGCCCACTAAGGAAAGAAGGAGACACATTGTACTGGGAAAATCTGCAGTTAGGGATCTCTCCAAATGATTGAGGAGTAATGATGTTAGTTTGAGGACTGACAGCTCCTCAAAGGTGCATCTGACTCAGGCCATAATCTTTTCAATCATTTGCTATGCATCTAAGAGTTGGACAATGAATAAGGATGACAGAAAAAGAATTAATGTCTTTGAGCTGTGGTGTTGGAGAAGAGCATTGAACATCCCATGGATGGCCAAGAAAACAACAGATATGTCTTGGAGATGGTGCAGCTGGAGTGCTTTTGGAGGCAAGAATGATGAAGCTTCATCTCACATACTTTGGGCATGTTGCTAAGAAGAGGCTGTTTCCTTGGAGAGGGACATGATGTCGGGAAGAGTGGAGTGTCAATGAAGGAGAGGCAGACCCTCAACCAGGTGGATTGATATGGTGACTGCTGCAATGGGCTCTTGTGTGTCAGGAAGTGTGAAAATGGTACATTTTAAATATTTTATTCTATTGTTCAGGCTTTTAAAAAATATAATTCTATTGGAAAGTCAGATGTCAGTCTTATTGTTGCTTCTCTGTAGTTAAAGTGTTTTCCCTTTATATGCTTTAGGAGTTTGGGGTTTTTCTAACCCTTAGTATTTAGATAGTTTAACCATATTTACTCACTGGGCCTCTGAATCATACCGAACAACAAAAACAAGCAAACAGATTTTAAAACAAGAACACCTCACATACCCAATGGTCACTCAACATTTAATTGCCACTCATAGTCAGCCTCCATTGGGTTTTCAAGATTGGAAATCTTTACAGGTAGAGATTGACCAATTTCTCTTTTGGATTGTCTAGTGGATTCAAACTGCCAACCTTTTAGTTAGCAGTGCCACACAGAACACACTGTGCTGCATGGTCTTCTGGTAACATTTTTGTTAGGTGTCATCTAGTTAACCTTGGCTCATCATGATCTCTAACATGCTTTAGCCCATTTGTTACAACCACTGTGTCAATACATTTTGATGCGGGTTATCTTTTTTTCATTGACCTACTACCTCTCCCAACATGATGAATTCTCCAAAAATTGTCCTTTTTTGATAATATTCCCCAAGTATGTGAAAACAGGACACACTGGTTGCGCTACCTCCAGGAGAGATTTGTTTGTTCTTTTGGCAGTTCATGGAATATTCAATACTCTTCTCTGGCACTAGCTCCTGGGCTTGGAAGGCGGGATGATCTGTATTCATCTTTTCCCTCCCCAAATCAGGTAATGTCCAGCCTCCCAGAATTCCACTGGTCGAGAGATTCAAAGCAAGACTAGGCCTCCAACATTAACATGCCAGATCAAGAGAAGATATCACTTTCTTCTGGGAAATTATCATATGGGCATAGCAGTGTGCTGCAAATAAAGAGCAGGAACATTAAGTCACAAGAAGTCGGTCCCAGAGCAGAATCTGAGGGGCAAGGACTTTTCCTCAGAACTGACTGAGACAAAATTTCCCTTAAATTGTTAACTTGCATTTGTACTCAGAGCCTCCTAAACTCAAGAGAGACCAGCGGCAACGTGGACTATTAGGCACTACAGAAGTGAATTGAGATCTAAGCCATTAAATCCAGGATTGATGGAAGGGAGAAAGGTGTTGAGCTGTGTAGGTGGGAGTTGAGGGGGATGTTGTTGGAACAGGAAAAGAGAGGTATCAAGACACACGTGCCTGTTAGGGGTGGGCAACACTGAATTTATTGGTTACTTCTTTAACGGGAAAATGTCTTTCATCTGCTCCTTTCTGTAAAATGTTTGTCAAATACTGTTATAGAGTTGAGCATCCAGATTAAAACAGATTTGGAAGAAGGGTTGACCCATTCATTTTGGAAATAACAGGACTTCAAAAACGCTCTGTACAATTGCACAAACTTAGACTAAACCAGCAGATAGGTCAACTGAGGCTGAGCCCTCAAATACGGAAAAATGAAAGAAGAACAATTGTAAGTGGATACTAATGATTGGAACGTGGACTATGAGAAGCATGAATATAAGAAAATGGGATATTGTTAAAAAAGAAATGGAATGCATAAATATTGACATATTAGGTATTGGCAAAATGAGAGAGTTTGGCATGAGACTTTTGAATCAAACTATTATACCATCTACTATGCCAGTGATGAAAAGATTAGGAAAAATGGGGATGCTTTCACAGTTAAAAGTGTCATTTCCAGGTCAATCTTAAAATACAATGATGTAACTGACAGGATAATATCCATATGCACACTGCAAAGTCCAATGAATACCACTGTCATCCACATATATGCACCAAAAACCAGAGCCAAAGAGGAGGAAATGATGATTTCTACCAACTTTTGCAGCCAGAAATTGATTGAACATATGCAGCCAAGATTCATTAATAATAATGGGTGACTGGAATGCAAAAGTTGGGAACAGGGAAGAAGGATCGGTATTTGGAAAACACGGACTCTGTAACAGAAATGAGGCCGGAGATAGAATGATAGAATTCTGTACAATCAATGCTTTATTCATTGCAAATACTTTTTATATGAAACAAAAATGGCAACTATACACATGGATTTCTCCTGGTGGTATGCACAGGAATCAGAGTGATTACATCTGTGGAAGGAGTCATTAGAGAAACTCAATACCAGCTTTGAAAATTAAGCAGGTGCTTATTGTAGAACAGATCATCAAATACTCACATGCAAGTTCAAGCCAAAGTTAATGTGGCTAAATTAAATCCACAGGAACCAAAATTTTACCTTAAGTCTATCCCATCTGAATTTCCAAACTATTTTAGGAACAGATTTGAGGTCTTGAACACTAATGAATGAAGACCAGATGGGCTGTGGGAGGATATCAAGAGTATCATCCACATTTTTGGCATGACAGGAGTCCAGAGAGAAGGGTGCATAGTGGTGTGGACCTTGGGAGGCTTTGTAAAACAATGAAAGAATTTTTCTTTTACATTTCCCAAGAGGGTAGTGTACTAGGGGGGAGAGTTGGAAGGGGAGAAAAGTGCAAAAATGAATGAATGGAAACCCAAAGTCTCTGCAAATTTTCATTGAAATTAATAATAAATTTTAAAAAAAGAAATGCAATGGCAAATACTGAAACCAAAAAAAAAAAGAATATCATCCACGAAGAATGCAAAGATCATTACAAATATGGAAGAGGAAGAAACTTTGAATTTTGCACTAGAGCTCTGAGCAGCCAAGCAAAGGTGAGAAATAAAAAAATTAAGGAGCTGAACCAAAGATTTCAAAGGGCAGCATGGGAAAGCAAAGCAAAGTATTATAATAAAATGTGCAAAGAGCTGGGGTCAGAAAATCAAAAGGGTTGAATTTGCTCAGCATTTCTTTCTTTTTTTTTTAGGGTGGAAAACGTAAAAGGTAGGTAGAGGAGAAGGGCAAACTGGTTCACTGGAGGTGGAGTTACACTTTTCTGGGAAGAAATTAGATGCCAACATTCCTTTTTCATTTTGTTAAACATACAGCTTAATAAAAACAAATAGAGCTTAAAAGTCTCTTGGTTACACAGTAGATGAGCTAAGACTTTTTCTTGTCTTAGTATAATTCTTTTTTCTCCCTTTGTTATGCACTTTTAATTTCTCATTCCATCTTCTTGTTTTGTTTTGTTATTTTCTCTTTTTTTTAAAAAAAAGTATTTTTATTTTATAGTGGTTTGCTTAAAATTTTGTATTCATTGTTTTTTATATCTAATATTTCCCTTATCCTTTACCACCCCTCCCTCTACCTAGCAAACGGTGCGACCCTATGATTACCCACCTGATCACCCTTACTCCTCTGCTCCTACCCTCCCCCCTTGGATCTTCATACCCGTTTTACTAGTTATCTTTCTATAACTAAAGATAGAAAAATGGTCTTATACAGTATTTGTCCTTATGGGACTGATTAGTTCACTTAGCATAATGCACTCTTGTTCTTCCCAAGTTATACAGTATTGTTTAAATCATTGCTTCTGCATGCTGGCTAGGATTCCATCATATGAATGTACCACAATTTCTCCATCCAGTCCATTGTGGACTGTCCACTGTTTCCATCCTCTTGAGATGGTGAATAATGCTGCTATGAACATTGGTGTACAAATTTGTATCTTTCTTATTGCAAGTGACTTGGAGCATTTCTTCCTGTGTCTATTGTCCATTCAGATATCTTCCTTTGTGAAAGGTCGTTCCATGTCTTCTGTCCATTTCATGATTGGGTTATCAGTCTTTTTCTTGTGAAGGTCCTGTAGGATTCTGTAAAATTTTGTTATAAGATCCTTGTCATAGATGATATTTCCAATTTTGTTCCCCCCAGTCAGTAGGTTTTCTTTTTATTCTGTTGGAAAATGTTTTTGATGTGTACAGGGATTTAATCTTAAGAAGGTCTCATTCATCAATTTTATCCTCTTCTCTTTGTGTATTTCTGGATGCATTTGTCAGCTTTTTTGTACCATGAGGAGCTAAGCCTTCTAAGCTTGGTGCTACATTGTCTCTTATGATCTTTATGGTTTTGGACTTTCTCTCTAAGTCTCTGATCCACCTTGAGTTGACTTTTGTGTATGGTGAGAGGTATGTATCCTGCTTCAGCTTTCTGCAGGTAGTAGTAGCAGTCTGGTTTTGCAAGCACCACTTGTTGAAGAGGTTGTCATTTCCCCATTTGATAGGTTTTGTTTCCTTTTTGTATATCAGTTGACCATAGACAGATGGGGTAATTTCTGGGTTCTCAAGTCTATTCCATTGGCCTATGTGCCTGTTATTGTACCAGTACCATGCTGTTTTGGTTATTACAGCTGTACAGTAGATTTTGAGATCAGGGAGTGCTAAACATCCTACTCAATTCTTGCTTATCAGGAGTGTTTTTTGTATTCAAGGTCACTTTCGTCTCCAAATAAATTTACATTTCTTTTTTTTTTTATCCAAGATCTCCTTCCTCTCCAAAATAAATTTACTTTTCTAACTCTTTAAAAAATTAATTTGTTATCTGCATTGGGATTGCTTTGAACATGTAGATTGATTTTAGTAAGACTCATTTTTACAATATTGAGTCTTCCTCACCATAAACATGGAACATTTTTCCATTTTTTAAAGTTTTTTATTGTGTCTTGCAAAAATGTTCTGTAGTTTTCTTTGTAAAGATCTTTTGTGCCTCTAGTTAGGTTAATTCCTAAGTATCTATATTTGTGGTTGGCTATTATAAATGGTATTGCTTTCTTGGTTTCCTTTTCTGAGTTTTCTTTGTATATGCCACTCTACTAAACAGGTCTATTAGCTCTTACAGGTTTGTTGGGGTTTTTTTGTGGGTTTTTTTTTATTGTTGTTGTTGAGTTCTAGGGGCTTTCTGTGTACACTATCATGTCATCTGCATATAGCAACAGTTTCACCATCTTTTTTCTGATCTGTATTTGCCATTTCTTAAGCTGAAGTATTTGAAGAACAAAGTCAAGCACTGAGTTGCAATACTTAAGGATAAGTATGAGCAAATATTGAATGATTCAGGAAGCATTAAAAGGAGATGCAAGAATTATCCAGAGTCCCTGTATAAAAACTCTTTGGCTGATACAGAAGAATTTAATGAAACAACATACGATTAAGAGACAATAGTGTGGAAGGAGGAAATTCAAGCTGCTCTAAAGGAATTGGCAAAAAACAAGGCCCCAGGAAATATTCCAGTTGACACATTTCAACAAATAGATGCTGTCTTAGACCTGATCACCAAGTTATGCCAGGAAATCTGGAGGATAGCTATCTAGCTAACTGACTGAAAGAGATCTATATTTATTCTTATCTGCCCAAAAGGTAATCCTACAGAATGTGGAAATTATCAAACAATATTACATTGGAAAAAATGTGCTTTTAATGACCTGTCCAGAATCCTGAAGAAGAAAGAGGTCAGTGAAAAGGTGAAGTGTACTTGACACATGGGCTTGAGATTGACAGAGACCATAAGGAGGTCAGAGGATAGGGGAAAGTTCAGATGTGTTGTTCACATGGTTGCCTATGAGTTGTAGTTGACTTAATGGCACTAAACAATGACAACAGGAACCAGAACTTACTTGATGACAGGGATGTGTGTTTTGAGCTACAATACTGTTGTGAGAAGGGCAAAAAAGGGGGAAAAAAGTTTCCACTCAGTGACTAATCATAATTCAACTCATTGATATTACAATTTTGTTGTTAGTACACATACATATACTTTAACATTTCATTTAAGCAATATATTGTGCTTACAGGAGGTTATGTACAAGGGAGAGATGGCAATTTAACACCATGAGGTACTACACTGGGTCACACCAATCCTTGTAACCCAATTACCTGGAATCTACGTATAAAATGACTCTTCTTACTACTGTCCTCTTAAAACAACAACAACAACAAAAACAAACCAACAGAAAACCAGCTTACACAGCCTTGATTAGTAATTATGATAATCCTGTAAGTCTCAGAGTAGACTTTTACTCCATAGGGCTCAAAACTCCTTTTTTCAGTGATAAACTACCAGATCTTTCTCCTGAGCTGCTTCCGGTGGGATCAGACCTCCAACGTGCTGATTAGCAGCTCGGTGCATCAACTCTTTGCATCACCCCTGGAGGCCTCCTCTCTCCTGTTCTAGTCATTTTTATAATTTTTCCCATGTTACTACTTACTAATAAAGATTTTGTATCTCACAATTCCGTTTACATCCTAGTTTGTTTAAGGAGCCCTGAGGACATAGTGTATTTGTATTCATTATATGTCAGGCTGCTAAATGAAAGATCAGTGGTTCAAATCCACTAGCCCTGCTCAGAGTTTCCTTTCATAAAAATGTACAGTCTCAGAAAGCTAAAGGAGGTCTCCATGCGTGGGAGTAGAATCAACAGCATTGTGTTTGCTTTTTTGGTTTCAAGTGTATAATTTTTGTTGTCCTCCACTAGGAATAGTTGTGCCATCCACAATGTAGTGTGCTCCCTCTCACATTGTGGTCTATATAAATGATGACTCCTGGAGTTGTTCAGAGTAACCTACACAGTCTCACTAAAGGACCTAGTTGGCTGGATAGAAATGGATGTAGTTTTTGGGTTTAAAACAGTCCTCGACAGAGCAGGTAGTCAAAAAATACAGGTCGACTAATGAACTCTTGAATTTAATGGTTTCAAGAGAATTAGGGGAGCTGGAGAACATATTATGGTCATAATAATTTCCATTCTCATTGCTCTAGCAATTTCTTTCAAAGAAAATTTCCATTGGAAATAATGAAAATGACCAAATTTATGGTGTCAATTCCAAGAAAACTCCAAGAAAAAAACAGAGAACCAGTCACATAAACAAAAAATTTAAGAAAGGAATTGTTCAGAAATGATGTGCCCACGCTACTGAGGCCTTGGTTTAATTTTAACGATTGCAGGAGGAATTATTTCTTTATTCCTTTCATTAACATTTAGATTTAGATTTGTGTATTAATCATAAATAACTAATGTGATTCCAGTATGGGGTATTACCCATCTTTATAAATCTTTTGGGGTAAATCTACTTTGCTAAATTGATTGAATTTTATAATAATTTATTATTATTGGAGTGAAAAGAAAAACCCTTAGTATCTAACTTTAAATATGGTGGTGAAAAGTAATATTGCCTTTAATTTAAAAGAAAATATAATTTCCCCCTCCTCATGATTTCAAGCAAACACAATCGCGAATAAACATGGATTTGTTTAAATGAAAATTTTAAAGAAAATCTGGATTTGTCAAAAGTGTAGGATTATAGACTGCAAAGCATATTCACTTTCATGTAGCATACAAATATGTTGTTAATATAAGGAACCTGTGTCAAGTGTTTTCCATTTGGAAATTTCTAAAATGTATTTAATACGGACTTCTTGTGGCCTAGTGGTAAGAAGTTGCACTACCAAACTAGAGATTTGAATCCACCAAGTGCTCTGTGGAGAAGAATAATCTCCTTCGCTGTGATTTACTGCCTTTTAAAACCCTGGGGGCAGTCCATAATGAAAGCAACAACAAAACCACAGTGATATATTTAAAGATTGCAGGGTCAGATTTTTAAAATTGTTACTATTCTGACTCATCTTTAACCTCTAGGTGGGTGAATAGTCTGTAAGCTCTGGTCAGATTTAGTTAATTTGGTCTATCTAATTAGTAATTGTGAGTAATACATACAGTATGTTTTCCAAAAATGATAAAAAGATACATATCCTTTTCCTTGTAAAGCTATCTTAAAAGTATAAATGCTGCTGCCAGTGTATTTCTGGGGGGAAAAAAATAGAGAGAGACCTTTTATTACGCCACAGCATTTCTCCCTTTTTCTCTGTGGTATCATTTGAAGTCTGCTTTTTAAAACAGAAGTTGAACAAATGAATCCTTCTGTCCTCACTTTCAGTTGTCAGCAGTGCTTCAGTGTGAGATGAAATAAATTGCCAAGCCCTTTCATCTTCTATAATCAGCTCTGCACAGCTGAGTACACCCACAGCCCCATGCCGCCTCTGCCAGCACTCATTCTGTGTGGAACAGGAAGTCTTTGTTAGTGCCACATTTCCAATGCTCTACGCAGGAGTGGGCTTATTTTGCTCCCTCCTTCCTTTCTTGCTCTTGCAGCTCTTCCACCTCCTTTCTGTCTGTATGCACAAGTAATGTGCATTTTTTTTTCTGTAGAAAAGAAGTGTGCCCAATATAGGCTTTTTCTACCCTGCAACATAGTCTCACACACCATTTTATTCTTTAATCGTATGAATATTGACAAGATTGACAAATCAAGTCTTTTGGGGAAGATGTAGAACATACCTTTACCGTAATAATGTTTCATTTTCAAAGTCATTTTTGTTGTTGTTAGGTGCTGTGGAGTCAAATACGACCCTATGAACAACAGATCCGAAACCTGTTCTATCCTGTGCTATCCTCACACTTTCTGATACACTTGAGGCCACTGCAGCAGTCACTGTGTCAATCCATCTAGTTGAGGGTCTTCCTCTTCTTCGCTGCTCCTCCACCTTTCCAAGTATCATGTCCCCTCTCTTAGTAACATGCCCAAAGTATGTGAGATGAAGCTTTATCATCTTTGCCTCCAAGGAACAATCTTGCTACACTTACTCCAAGACATGTGTTTGCTCTTTTGGCAGTCCATGGGATATACAGTACTCTTCTTCAATACCACAGCTCAAAGGCATCAATTCTTCTTTTGTAGTCCTTATTCATTGTCCAGCTTTCAGATGCACATCAAGTGACCTAAAAGACCATGGACTGAATCAAGTGTACCTTAGTCCTCAAACTGACATCCTTGCTCCTCAATAGGGCACCCACATAGGTTTATTTACACAGTGTAGGTTTTTTCTTTCACGCACTCTAACCCGGAAATTCTGGTGGCCTAGTTGTTAAGAAGTTGTGCTACCAACCTAAAGATGAACATTCAAATTCACTAGCTGCTCTGCAGAAGAAAGAATTCTCTTCATGTGTGATTGAAACCACTGAAAACCCACTGGAGAGTCACCTACTGAGTTGATTTTGACTTGAGGGCACCTAACAATAAAACTCATTAATTTCTAGCAGAACCCTATTGAGGCTGTTGTTGTTGTTGTTGTTAGGTGCCACCTAGTCAAGTACTACTCATAGCGACCCTATGAACAGAAGATCTGAACCTAGTCCTGTCTTGCACCATCCTCCCACTTGCCGAAATGCAAAAGCCATTGCAACAGTCACTGTGTCAGTCCACCTGGTTGAGGATCTTCCTCTACTTCACCGACCCTCCACCCTTCCTAACATGTCCCTCTCCAAGGAATAGTACCTCCTAGCAATATGTCCAAAGTATGTGAAGCTAAGCCTCATCATTTTGCCTCCAAAGAGTACTCCAGCTGCACCCTCTCCAAGACATATCTGTTCTTTTTCTTGGCTGTCCATGGGACATTCAGTGTTCATCTCCAACACCACAGAGAAAATGCATCTTTTTCTGTCATCCTTATTCATTGTCCAGGTCTCAGATGCATAGCTAGTAATCAGAAAGACCATAACCTGAATCAGACACACTTAGTCCTCAAACTGACATCACTACTCCTCAATAATTTGGAAAGGTTCCTAACTGCAGATTTTCCTTATTTTCTGACCACTGGCGCCAAGGGTGTCAATTGTGGATCCAAGCAAGAGAAGTTATTGACAGTTTCAATCTCCTCTCCATCATGATGCTGCCCGTAAGAATCTCTGTTTTCTTGATATTGAGATGCAATCCATACTGAAGGCTGTATTCTTCGCTCTTCTGCAACAAATGTTTCAAATCATCCTCACTTTCAGCAAGTCAGGTTGTGACACCTGCATAATGCAGATGAGTCTCCCTCCAATCTTGATGCCACATTCCTCTTCATACAGTTCAGCTTCTCGGACAATTTGCTCAGCATATAGATTGAATAAGTATGGAGATAGACTGTATCTCTGATGAACTCCCTTCCCAATTGCAAACAATGCAGTGTTCCCCTGCTCTATCCACACAAAAGCCCCTGGCCCAGGTATAGGTTTCTCATGAACATAATTATGTGATTGAGACAGACTAGGAAGCAGGATGGGCCATCTATTTCCTAAATAAAAGGCTTTTGAAAACCCTGTGAACACTAAACAAAAATGATAGTTACAGTAGTGTAGTGGTAAAGCCCAGATTCGAAGTTAGTTGAAATGAGGAAAATCAACAACAAATATCATTTAACAATTGGTACATGAAATGTTTGTAGCTTGAAAGTTGAAAAACTACATATTATTAAAAATTAAACAGAACACATGGATATCAACATACTATGCATTAATGAGATGCCTAATATTAATTGAGTTATGCAGATGACACAAGCCTGCTTACTGAAATTGAGAAGGACCTGAAATGTTTGCTGCAGAGGGTCAAGGACTGCAGCCTTCAGTATGGATTGAGGCTCAATGTCAAGAAGACAAAGATTCTCACCACTGGACCAATTGGCAGCATCAGGATGGATGGTGAAGAGATTGAGATTGTTAACAACTTTAGTTTGCTTGGCTCCACAGTCAACACTCTTGGCACCAGTAGCCAGGAAATAAAAAAACGTATTGCAATGGGAAAATCTGCTATTAGGGACCTCTCCAGGGTACTGAAGAGCAATGGTGTCACTCTGGAGACTAAGGTGTACCTGATACAGGCTATGATCTTTGCAATTACTTTTTATGCATCAGAGAGTTGGACAATGACTATGGAAGATAGAAGGAGAATTGATGCCTTTGAGCTGTGGTGCTGGAGAAGAGTATTGAATGTACCATGGACTGCCAAGAAAACAAACAGATTCATCCTGGAGAGGGTTAAACTAGACTGTTTCTTGGAGGCAAGGATTCTGGGGCTTCATGTGACAGACTTTGGACATGTTGTAAGGAGGGACAGATCCTTGGAGAGGAACATCATGCTTGGGAGGTGGAGGGACAGCGCAAGAGGGGAAGACCCTCTATGAGGTGGATTGATTCAGTGACTGGGGTAATTGGGATGGGTGTGTCAGAGGCAGTGCGATTGGTACAGGATAGAACAGGGTTTAGGGCTGTTGTACCTAGGAACGCTATGAGTCCCAAGCGACTCGACAGCACATAACAACAACAACAATATTAATTGGTCACTAATAAGTGACTAGCTTTCGACACTTTGAGTCAGATAGTCATATGGTATACTATGCAGGGAATGAAAAACAGAAGAATGGTGTTGCATTCTTAGTCAAAAAGTCAACTTAAATTTCTATCCTGAAATACAATGTAGTGTTAGGATAATATCCATATGCATACGAGAAAGACCACTAACATGACTACTATTCAAATATAATGTTCCTACATCTAGTGCCCAAAAGGAAGAATGTGAGAATTTTTACCAAATTTTGCAGTCTGAAATTGACAGAACAGTAATTAGGATGCATTAATCATAACTGGTGACTGGAATGCAAAAATAGGAAACAATGAAGAAGGAACAGTAGTTGGAAAATATGGGCTTGATGATAGAAAGGAGGCTGCAAATATAATGACTGAATTGTGTATTTACAATGATTAATTCATCGAAAATGCTTTTTCTAAAAGACACAAAAGACAACTTTACATATGAATTTCACCTGATGGGCTGCATAAGAATCAGATTGACTACATTTGTTGAAGAAATAGTTGGAGAAGCTCAATATCAACAGTCAAAACTAGGCCAGGGGCAGACTGTGGGTCAGATCATGAATGACTCATATGCAAGTTCAAATTGAGGCCAAAAAAATTAAAATAAGTCTCCAGAAACCAAAGCATGATCTTAAATCAATTCTATCAGAATTTCATGATCATCTTTTTTTTTAAAATACTAGTATATTTACAAAATTAGAATACATTGATTTCAAGAGCAGATTCTTCCAATTCCCCTCACTCTCCCTTCTAATTGTACAACCTCATGATAAGTACTGCCCTCCCCCTTCATATTCTTATCCCTCTGCTTCCACCCTCTCTCCTTGGATTCTTATACTCTTTCTATAATAATGGTTTTATACAGTATTTGCCCTTGTGGGACTGAGTTAGTCCCTCTCAAGTTAGGTAATAATTTACAAAATAATTGCTCCTGAGTGTTGCATAGTATTCCATTGTATGAGCATACCATAATTTCTCAGTTAATTCAATGGTGATCAGACATTTTGGCTCTTTCCATTTCTTACGATAGTGAATAATGCTGCTATGACCATTGGTGAACAAATCTCTATTTGTTCTTCAGTTCTCCTTTTCTCAGGGTATATTTCAAGTAGGAGAATAGCTGGGTCCTATGGAATTTCTATGTTTATCTTTTTGAAGAAGTGTCAAACTACCTTCCAGAATGGTTGTACCATTTTACAATCCCACCAACATATAAGAATTCTTTCCTTGCTATATCTTCTCCAACATGTATTACTTGTTGCCCTGTTAAATTTTGCCACTGTTACTGGAGTGGGATGGTATCTCTTTGTGGGTTTTATTTGCATCCCTCTTATTGTCAGTGATTTTTAACATTTCTTCATGTATCTGTTTGCCATTTGAATATCTTAAAATTCTTTCCATGTCTCTGGCCCATTTTGCAATTGGGTTATCAGTTTTTTTCTCATGGAGGCCTGGGAGTATTTTATAAACTGAGGCTTTTGTCTGAGATGGTGTTATCAAATATTTGTTTCCAGTCTGTAGGTTTTGTTTTCATCCTGTTGGAAAGTTTTTGATGCATACATGAATTGAATCTTTAAAAGGTCTCAATCATCAATTTTATCCTCTTCAGATTATGCATTTCTGGCTGTATTTGGCAGTTTCTTTATATCTTGGACCAGGTCTTCTAAGCTTGGTTCCAATTTGTCTCTTATTAAATTTATGGTTTTGAGCTTTACTCCCAGGTCTCTGATTCACCTTGAATTGATTTTTTATATGGAATGAGATGTGGATACTGTATCAGATTTCTGCAGGTGAAAGTTCAGTTTTGACAGCACCATTTGTTGAAGAGGTTGTCATTTCCCCATTTGATAGCTTTAATTTCCTTGTCAAATATCAATTGACCATAGATATCTGGGTCTATTTCTGGGTTCTCAATTCTGTTCCATTGTTCTATGTGGCTGCCTTTGTACCAGTACCATGCTGTTTTGGTTATTACTAATGTATAGTAGGTTTTGAGGTCAGGGAATGAATGCTGTGACTCCCACCTCATTTTTTGTTTCTCTCACGATCATCTTAAGAGTAAGTTTGAGACATTAAACACCAATGATAGAAGACAAGATAAGTTGTGGGATGTCATCAAGGATATCATCCATGAAGAAAGCAAAATGTCATTACAAAAACAGAAAAGAAAGAAATAAAGAAAAAAATCAGACACTTAATGTCAAAGTGAAAGAGCTGAACAGACGGTTTCAAAGAGCAGCTCAGATGGACAAAACAAAGTATTATAATGGAATGTGCAAAAAGCTAGAATTGGAGAATAAAAAGGGAAAAATTTGCTCTGCATTTCTCAAGCTTAAAGAGCTGAAAACCAAATTTCAGCATCCTATTGCAATGTTGGAAAATGCAATGGGCAATATAGTGAGTGACCCAGAAAACATCAAAAGAAGATTGAGAGAATACACAGAGTCACTGTACTAGAAAGAATTGATTGACACTGAAAAACTTCAGGAAGTATCTTATGAACAAGAACCAATGGTAAGGAAGGAGGAAATAAAAGCTGCATTGAAGGCCTTGGCAAAAAATAAGGCCTCGGGAATCGATGGGATACCAATTGACTTATTTCAATTAACAGATGCAGACATGGATGCATTCCACCAGTATATGCCAGGAAATTTAGAGGACAGCTGTCCCGGCCAAAGGATTGGAAGAGGCCCATATTTGTTCCCAATTCCAAGAAGGGTGATACAACTGAATGTAGAAATGATCAACAATATTATTGATAACCACATACAAGCAAAATACTGATGAAGATTATTCTAAAATGGCTGGAACAGTGCATAAAAAAGGAATTTCCAGGAGTTCAAATGGATTTAAAAGAGGCCATAGTACTAGAGATATCATTGCTGATGTCAGATGGATCCTGATTGAAAATAAGGAATACCAGAAGAATGTTTATTTGTGCTTTATTGACTAAGCAAAGACATTTGACTGTGTGGTCATGACAAGTTGGCCCTATTGAGGTACTGACCCAATAATTTTTAGTTATCTTCAGTAAGACTTTTATAGGGAGTTAACTCTCTTTCCTAGGGAGCTTAGTGGTAAGGAATTGGTGTTGCTAACTCAAAAGAACATGGTTCAAAGCTATGAACTATTCCGTAGGAGAAAGATGGGCAATCTCTTCCTATGTGATTTACAGCCTCTGAAAACCTACTGGAGGGCCAACAATAAGTTAGTTCCAGATTGATGCTATATAACAACAAGATTCTCCTATATTCTATTCAAGATTAGGCTTTTAAAAATGATTGAGATTCATTCTGTCAGTCTACTGCCTTCTTAAGAGTATAATAAATAAATAGATAGATGATAGATAGATAGATGATAGATAGATAGATAGATAGATAGATAGATAGATAGATAAAATACTATCCTAAGGGAGCTCTGGTAGTCTAGTGGTAAGAACCTGCTCTACAATCTCAGAGGTACTCAGTTCCAATCCACCAGATACTCCGCTGCAAAAGGAGGGGCAATCTCCTCCTGTAGCAGTCAGACCTGATTTGATGGCACACACATAAAAAATAATTGTAAAAAATATTTAAAAAATAGATTTAAATAAATATTTTTAAAAAATACTATTCAAATATGCATATTTTTTTAATTATCTTATAAATTCAAATTTATCTTAAATGGGAAAAGACTGAAATGTAATATTAGGTACAATGAATTCATGTTTTCTGGCCAATTTCAGCTGGCCATGGTTACTGAACTTGGCAGCCATTTATAGTCAGAAAAGACATTTCCAAGGAGATGTAATTATTTTTCTTCCTACAGGTCTAACATGTATCAAGATATGGGATATTTTTTCTCTTCAGGCTTCTAATGAAATGTCCTTCTACAGATACATTCTTCAGCTAGGGCAGCCTGTTTTCCACTATGTCCGAAGGCAAGTCTTTCTCAAGTCTATGGTCTTATGGCCTTGACCTCTGCCTTGCTTGGGAAAAATGTTACAAAATTCAGTTCAGTTCTGTTTTAAGCTCCTTTAAAAGCACTCTATTTTACCCATCAAGTGTAGGCCCAAAGGTGCTTAGCTCCAATTGCACTAGAGGGAAATGATTTGACAAATGCTGAGGGCACTCAGCTTTTTGTGTTCTGGGTCAAGGAAGTTCCAGTGCATGAGTATCATGTCCAAAGAGTTATCATGGTTCTTCTTTCTTAATAGTAGTGAGATTCCCATTTTCTGCTTCTGATAGCTCATTTAAACGCTACTAAGGTGGCAAAACTGACCAGTCCCTGTGTTAGCATTCCATCTTTACAGATCCAAATTGAAAATACCTTATTGTGTATGCTGTTGTTATAGTTAAGTGTCACTGGATCAACTGCAACTTATCAGGACGATGTGAACAGCAAACAGATCTGGACCTTGCCATATCCTGTACCGTCCTCATGATCTCTGATATACTTGAGCCCATTGTTAAAATCATGCACTTTATTTCCAATAATGTTATCCAATACCTTTAAGGGAAACATAAGGACTTGATGTACTAGTTGAAGTAAATCAAGGAAAATGACCTTCAATATGGATTGCATCTCAGTGTCAAGAAAACAAAAATCTTATCACTGATTAGCAAGAGAGGTAGACCCCTATCATGATGGATTGACATGGTAACTGCAGCAATAGGCTAAAGTATATCAGAGGTGGTGAAGATGACACAGGATAGAACAAGAGTCAAGACAGTTGTTCATAGGGTCACTGTGAGTTGTACTAAACATGAAGGCACCCAATGACAACAAGAAGAATCCTTGGAACCTGAAGCCAGGAGAACAGAGATGTATTGCAATGGACAAGTTCACTGTCAGTGACCTCTCTAAAATACTCAAGAGCAAAGATGTCAGTTTGAGGTCTAAAATGTATCTGAATAAAGGCATAATCTTCTTAAGCATCTGCTATACATCAGATAGCTGAAAAAGAAATAAGGGTGACAGAAAAAAATTGATATCTTTGAGTTGTGGTATTGGAGAAGAGTACTTAATATCCCATAGACTCTCAAAAGAACAGATGGATATGTCTTGGGAAAAGCACAGCCAGAGTGCTCCTTGGAGGCAAGATAGTGATGTTTTCTCTTTCATATTTCAGACTTGTAGCTGAGTGAGGCTGTTCCTTGGAAAAAAACATGTTGTTGTTGTTGTTGTGTGCCGTTGAGTCGCTTGCGACTTATAGCAACCCTATGTACAACAGCCCTAAACTCCGCTCTGT